>NW_028318117.1:10820833-11124166 GCF_062004578.1 Staurois parvus | reverse complement strand
AAAATTAAAAAGGAATGCATGTCTAACAAATTATGCACTGATTTGCATGTTCATGAGGGAAATAGGTATTTGATCCCCTTCACAAAACATGACTTAGTATTTGGTGGCAAATCCCTTGTTGGCAATCACAGAGGTCAGACGATTCCTGTAGTTGGCCACCAGGTTTGCACACATCTCAACAGGGATTTTGGCCCACTCCTCTTGGCAGATCCTCACCAAGTCATTAAGGTTTGGTGGCTCACGTTTGGCAACCAAACTTTCAGCTCCCTCCACAGATTTTCAATCAGATTAAAGTCTGGAGACTGGCTAGGCCACTCCAGGACCTTAATGTGCTTCTTCTTGAGTCACGCCTTTGTTGCCTTGGCCGTGTGTTTTGGGTCATTGTCATGCAGGAACACCCATCCACGACCCATTTTCAATGCCCTGGCTGAGGGAAGAAGGTTCTCACCCAAGATTTGACGGTACATTGCCCCATCCATCGTCCCTTTGATGCAGTGCAGTTGTTCTGTCCCCTTAGCAGAAAAACACCCCCAAAGCAGAATGTTTCCACCACCATGACAGTTGGGATGGTGTTTTTGGGGTCATAGGCAGCATTCCTCCTCCTCCAAACACAGTGAGTTGAGTTGATGCCAAAGAGCTCAATTTTGGTCTCATCTGACCACATCACTTTCAACCAGTCCTCCTCTGCATCTTTTAGATGTTCAGTGGCAAACTTCAGACAGGCCTGGACATGTGTTTTCTTGAGCAGAGGGACCTTGTGGGCACTGCAGGATTTCAATCCTTGTCGGCGTAGTGTGTTACCAATTGTTTTCTTGGTGACTGTGGTCCCAGCTGCCTGGAGATCATTGACAAGATCCTCACATGTAGTTCTGGGATGATTCCTCACTGTTTTCGTGATCATTGAAACTCCACGAGGTGAGATCTTGCATGGTACACCAGACCTAGGGAGACTGACAGTTGTTTTGCGTTACTTCCATTTGCGAATGATTGCACCAACTGTTGTCATCTTCTCACCAAGCTGTTTGGCGATAGTTCGGTAGCCCAGTCCAGCCTTGTGTAGGTCTACAATCTTGTCCCTGACATCCTTGGACAGCTCTTTGGTCTTTGCCATGGTGGAGAGTTTGGAATCGGATTGGTTGATTGTTCCTGTGGACAGGTGTCATTTCTACAGGTAACAAAATGAGATTAGCAGCACTCCCTTTAAGGGACTGCTTCTAATCACAGCTTGTTACCTGTATGAAAGATACCTGGTAGCCAGAAATCCTGCTGAATGATAGGGGATCAAATACTTACTGTATTTCCCTCATGAACATGCAAATCAGTGCATAATTTGTTAGACATGCATTTCTTTTGAAATTTTTTGTTGCTATTCTGTCTCTCAGTGTTACAATACACCTACCATTCGATTTTTGGACAGATCATTGCTTTGTGAGTGGGCAAACATTCAAAACCAGCAGGAGATTAAAATACTTATTTCCTTCACTGTACATCGCAGGGAGGGAAGCTGCATGACTGGCACAGAGTGGCAAACAAAGGGGGGGGGGGTGAGTGCTGGAGGGGCAGAGTAGAAAGCCAGATCTCTGCTCACTGTGCTCACTGAAGACCAAGAACTGAGCGATCAGCGGTCTTTGATGGCTCAGTTCTCAGTTTTAGAGGCGGCAGGTGACATATGCACCATCAGATTGATTTTGCATCCAACTAGGTGAGTATGATTGGTTTTTTGTTGTATCCCAAACTTCTCTTTTAAAGGGCCTGTGTTGAGAGGACTTTTCGGCTCATTCAAAATTCACCAACAAGGGACTATTATCAAGGGAGTTTTACATTTCCATAGACCTGTATGGAAACGCAAAACCTGTCTGATGCAAAAACAAAATCCTGTAGACACAGGTCCTCAACTGCTTCCCACCCTTAGGGCATAGTATATCTTTGGATGGAAGCAGTGACATCTGGGGTCATGTCTGAAGCTATGATCCAGACATTTTTTATAGCCAGCAATGTAAAAATAATCAGAGCGGCTATATAGTTGCCTAATTACTCTTACAGGTGGTCCCCCCCACCCTTTTATCGCCTTTACTGGAGTCTCCAGTCCCACCAAAGAGCCCGGTACCAATGTGACCTGTTGCATCAGATGCCATAGATTGAGTGAGAGGAACTTATGTTGTTCCTCCCCCTTTGTGATGGGGAACCAGAAGCGAAGGTTTTTGCCACTTCCAGTTTCTAGCTGCTATCAGCTTGTAAAGTGGCCAATCAACCTGATCTCAAGCTTGATCAGCTGCTTCGGAGGGCAGAGGAGAGATTTGGGGTCTAATTGACCCCAGATCTCTCCAAAAAGAGGACCTGTCATGGCCCATACAAAGGGATGTTGTTCATATGAATAAAGTTCAAATAAAAAATAAAAAGGTACAGTGTCAAAAAAAGAAATCTAAAGCATTAGCTCATTCATAACAGCTGCACTTACTGTACTTCCTATAATGATCCTGTGATTAGCCCAAAGCATGTCAACAGTAGGCAAGCTGTCATGAATGAAAGAAATAGTGCAGCGCTTAAATCAATAGTCCTCAGTTATTCCCGATCAGTGGATGTTCCTCAATACGGAATGTAAGAAATGCCCACTCACCAGAACCACACTTGATACAGTGCAGTGTATAATAGTTATTCCCTGGTGTCACTGGAAGTGTACATCTGGTTCAGCCCTTGGAAGAGTATCCCTCTTTAGATCAGACAGGTCCAGGGTCACAGCAAATAAGGCTCCGACACAGAGTTCCCCTTAAGGGATGTGTGGGTGTTGCTTTTGCAGCAAATAGAAACCTCCCACTCTGGATGGAATCGGAGTAACACCGCTTCTGAAAAAAAAGGGGGTTCTCCCCATGCGGGGTTAAAGCAGAAAGATATACAAAAAAGGGGGGTTGTGAAAAGGAATTCACAAAGAAAGCGGCTACACAATGAACAGAATGCGATACTCAGAAAAATTTCCAAAAATTATGCTTTATTACACATACAAATTTGACATATGGGCAATCGCCCTGGTTTACCATCACCTCAGTATGAGACAATACACACAGACCTAAAACCATATAAAATGACACCAAGACCGGTTCAAGTACTAGTGCAACAAAGACAGTGACTACTAGAGCCTAAAGTCTTTGTAGCACTAATTCACAGGTGAACACTTTGGTCCTGACAAAGCTGAGTGAGATACGCCCATCGGCGAAACGCGTTGACGTCATACGTCAGATACGTCACTTCCGGTCATGCACACCAGGTGGAACGCACGCTGACCTACAAGGAGGAAGCCATCTTCACATGCCACGAGGCAGGCTTAAGCAGCACAGGCGCCGAGAAGAGGCTGGAACCCGCGGTATATCGGCCGATGTCAGCGGTTGTTCCCTGGCCTCTTTGGCCCTATAAGGCAGTACCTATGAAGGACATCTTTTCCTCTCCTACTACCCATTGCGCAGGTGGTGAGTGGACTGTTACAGGACATTAGTTACATGGTCCTCTGTGATCGATATAACCTATACATCTTATATAGAGTAAAGCTCTTCCAGTGACTTTCCACATATTGTTTGTTTCACTACAGGATGGGGACATCATGGTGCTTTTCATAGGAAACAGGATATACCACGTGTATCTCAACAGGCAGAAGGTTTATTGGGATTTGTCGTGTTTTCCTTACAAAAAGTGGTATGTAGTCCACATACAGTGGTGAAGAAACCATTTCAAGCAGTGCTCTGCTATTTGCATCTATCCTTCCATCCTGGTAACAAATGGGGCTTATTCTCATTCAAGAGCCCTAAAGAAAATAGTCGCTTAGATTACAGATGAATGGGCCCCAACCACATGTGCCGGCATAGGAGTGTACTGCATTTATTCATGACCTTTCATTTTTTGTCTTTTATAGGCCTTGAGGCATGCTTCTCTTTTTGACGCATACTGTGCTTGCTGCACTGCATACATGTGATATTTTATATCAATAGTGTAATGTTTTGATATTCCCTGCTCGGGAAATAACCATTTTGGTAGTAGCATATGTCTACATGTCACAACATGTTACATGGTATACCTTTGGTATAATTTTTGCATACACCTCCTGTGGGAAGTGTTCACCTGTGAATTAGTGCTACAAAGACTTTAGGCTCTAGTAGTCACTGTCTTTGTTGCACTAGTACTTGAACCGGTCTTGGTGTCATTTTATATGGTTTTAGGTCTGTGTGTATTGTCTCATACTGAGGTGATGGTAAACCAGGGCGATTGCCCATATGTCAAATTTGTATGTGTAATAAAGCATAATTTTTGGAAATTTTTCTGAGTATCGCATTCTGTTCATTGTGTAGCCGCTTTCTTTGTGAATTCCTTTTCACAACCCCCCTTTTTTGTATACCTTTTTTGGCTACTGAATGGAGACCATTTACTGGGTGATACGGTAATTTATTGTACGACCTCTTTATAACTATCTTTAATTAAAGCAGAAAGATGCCCATGGTGTGATAACATTTGGATAAAGCAAATTTTATTTGAAAGGACAAAAGGATGCATCCAGTAAATGGCAATAGGAACGGCAGATGACAGTAAAACACTAACCGTCCCTAGAAGGAAATGGCCGCCGGAGCTCCACGATGCTTTTTTTTTCTTCTTAATTTTGGCCAACTGGCTAGGCAGATTAAAAAAGAAAAACATCAAAAACGAAACGTGTTTTTGATGCATTTTTGCTGTGTTTTCAATACACTTCAGGCCTGGTTCACACCAATGCAGTTTCCTTTTTGTCCGTTGTGCAGGGTTTTGTTTTTGCACACACATTTTTTACGCATTTTTATTTTTTTTTGGCCAACTTGTTGCTGGGCAAATTAAAAAAGCGGAACGCATCAAAAAAACACATGCATTTTTGCTGCGTTTGCAATGCATTTCAGACCTGGTTTACACCAATGCAGCTTGCGTTTTGTACGCACATTTTTTATGCGTTTGTGATGCTTTTTTTGGGCCAACTTGTTGCTGGGCAGATTAAAAACCCAACGCATCAAAAACGCAAATTGTGCGAGTTTTTGATGTGTATTCAATGCATTGCAGGCCTGGTTCACACCAATGCTGTTTGCGTTTTGTCCGTTTTACAGTGTGTTTTTACTTTTGATGCATTTTTTGATGTGTTTTGCAAATGTGGCAAAATTACACTGCATGCGTTTTCTGCAGCGTCTCAACTAAAGTCTATTGAACCAAAAATGCAACATATTGCATTTAAAAAAAAAAGTCCCTAGCCCTATCCAAAAACACAGCAGCTCAGGAAAAAAAATCATAGATATGAACGTGTCCCATAGGAAACCGTGCTAAATGGACTGTAGTGCGGGCAAGCAGGATTTTTAACACTGAAAGGGAAGAACAACGGACCAGTGTGAAGACATACATTGAATTTAAAGGGATGCTTTATCTTGAGCTTTTGCTGTGCCTTTTTTTGTAGTTAACGCAAAAGCCCTGCAAAAACTGCTCAGTGTAAAAGCAGTCTATTGGCTAAAAGGTCATTTAAATTTATGACATTAAAATGTCAAATATAATACAATTACATAAAAAAATATATATATTTTTAAAAACTGTCCATTTCGGTTTTCGGCCAGATGCATCCTAAAGTTTCAGTTTCGGGCCAAGAATTTTCATTTCGATGCACCACTATGAATTACCATGGCTAAATTTAGGGAGATGAAGTCTGACGCCTAATGGGAGTTCACGACTCCAAGATAATTGAAGCTCTTGACCCACTGTAGTTGGGTATCTGGAGAAGCCGTAGTCAGGGCCTGGGGGTCAGTCACCCTGTGGTCTTTTAGCACTTTCCGTGCGGCCCTTGGAATCACCAATCTGTGTTTTCCTATAGCCCTGTTATAGCAGTGATTTCTAGCAGTCTCATGTAATGTGTCTCCAGTCCGTGACTGCATCCTAAAGCATGACCCACTCCTATAGAATGTTCGCAATCTCGGACTAGCTCATGTATCAGGTCTGCCATTTCTAAACATCTCCTGTATCATGTCTGCTGTCCCTGACCATCTTTTGTATTATATCCATCGCCTCCGACCAACTCTTATATCATGTCCACAGTCAATGACCATCTTCTGCATTATGTCCACAGTGTCTGACCATCTCGTATCATATCCACTGGCCATGACCACCTCTGTAATGTCCACAGCATAATGCCCATAGTCTTTGCCTGTATCCTGTTCTATATCTGGAATCTGACAGGTAATATTTACTGAATTTTCTGAGCAGCACTTTGGTGACGTTGGGGGCTGCACTTGAGGTTCCCCATATTAAAAAAAAAAAAAAAGGAGCACCACTGTGCTATAAAGTAGAGATTAGCTGTAGTGTCCTGGGCTTGCTTTGAGCAGGGTTCACCAAACGTCAAAGAAATTCAGATGCTAAATCCCACTGAAATCAATGGGAGCCGAATCTGTTAAATTAGAAATGCTCTTCTAGGCAGATAAGCCAGGGGTTGGCAAAAAATAACATAGGGGCAGGCACTGCCATAGGGAACATATACCAAAGCAAAAAAAATTAATTCTATTCGGCAAGTTGCAGTGATTTTTGTAAGTGCTTACATTGAAACATTAAAAATGTCCATATCTTTTAACCCTACTGTCAATGCCATACGCCTAAAAGCGGTAGCGAGGGGTTTTACACACATTCCTGTACTTACACTCCACAAGACAACTGTCAGCTTTCCAGTGAAAGTGATCAGGCTGTCCATTTGTTTTCTGTGACCCCCAGAGTGTGGCCACCTGATGCAATGTCCTCCTGCCCAGGGTTTACTGTCCCACCTGCAGGCCCAGGACATACATTGCTAGCATCGCTGAGTGAAGGGGAGGGCGACCGGCGAACATCCATTTGCAGAATTATTTAAAAAACGGGCTGCAGTAACTTTATTTTTTCAACCAAAATCTTGAAAAGGTAAATATAACCATGGGCTCAATATACTCCGGCTTGTGCTCAGTACCTTGTTGATATCTGTCTTAAGCTACAGTACACATTGTTCAGCCAAGTACTAATTTGCTTACATTTCTGCAACGTGTCCCTTTCCTGTTCTATGTCCATAAATCTGGCCAGCACATGAGCAGTCTGATGCATGCAAAAAACATTTCTCAGAAATCATTAATATTCTTAAAGCTGGGCACAAGCAAATCTTATACGACCTTCATATAACCCTTTCTAATTTATTTTGCAACTAATGAAACCAATTTCCTTCGATACTGGTTAAAAATAAATTCAAACATTGTGTTAAAGTAAGCATAAACACAAAAGCAAGATCCCTCTTTCTACTTTTGTTTTAATTCCATAGTATAGGTATTACCATGATGTTACTTTGTTTTCACCAATGCATAGTGAAACAACTATAATAGTAATTATACTAGTAAAATCAAATTTACTATTCTTTTGCTCTTTCACCTTTACTCTGACCTTTCCAAGGAATTTTTTTTTTACGGGTGTATTTGTTACCCGAATGAAACGTTTCTATATGTTTCTTAGCGCTTACTGAAACCACAACATGGTTTAAACATGGAAAATGTTTAAGCTTTTCACATTTGAATGTACCATATATAACTTTGTTGAATGTATAGCACTGTAATATTTATTTCTTTCAAAACAATAAATAAATGGGTTCATCCTCTGATCCGTAATGCCGGGGTTCTCCTTAGTACAGCATATAAGGCAGTAATAAGGGGTGTCAGATTATACTCGATGAGCTTTAACCATTTGCCGCCCGCCCTATGGCCGAATGGCGGGCAAATGTCATCAGCATTCCGGGTGGATGTCATACGGCGTCCTCCTGCACATGCGCAGATTGCGCTCCTGCAGAGTCGCGCAGCGGCGCAATCTGTCACCAGCCGTGTACCTCGGACACGCCCGATGACAGATCTGAGTATCAGCCCCTGTTGCCGGTACCATGTGACCTGCTGTGACCAATCACAGCAGGTCACATGACAGTTGTATACAATGGATGGCTTCATTCATGCCATCCATTGTATACTAGTGTCTAGCTGTGAATGGTCACAGCTAATCACATGCACTTGTCATGTGATTAGCTGTGGCCAAATCACAGCTAAGCACAAAAAAAAAAAAAAACCCTGAATGAATCGATCTCATTCAGGTAAATGCTTGCTTATAGCAAAGTAATTCTTTGCTATAAGCAAATTGTGTTAAAAAAAAAAAAAAAATACTGATCACTTCCCCAAAGTAGTACAGTGTTACTGTGGTAACATTGTACTACTTTTGTCATAGTGAAATATGAAAAAAAAAAAATCTTAAAAAAAAAAAGAAAAAAAATTTAATTAAAAAAAAAAAAAAATAATAATAATAATAAAAAAAAATATATATATATATTTTTTTTCTATACTGTCACCAGTCAGTGTCCCTGATCACCGCCATGCCAGTTATATGATGATGCTGTACTGCATTAGTGACAATATGTAAAAAAAAAAAATAATAAATTGTGAAACTAATTTTTTTAATTTTTTCATTTTCCGAAAAATTATGACAAAAAAAATACAACTTCAAAAAACTCGCCATGCCTCTTATGAAGTACGTCGAACTGTCTACTTTGCAAAAAGGGGTCATTTGGGGGATATCTGTACTGTTCTGACATTCTTGGACCTCAAGAAATTAGATTGGCCGTCAGTACTTCAGGATTGATCAATATTCAGATCTATACCATAGTTTGTGAACTCTATAACTTTCCTACAAACTAAAAAATACATCCTAATTTGGGTTATTTTCACCAAAGACATGTTGCAGAATACATCTTGGCCTAAATTTATGAAGAACAATTATTTATTTGCAAACTTTTATAACAGAAACAAAGAAAAACGTGTTTTTTTCAACATTTTTGGTCTTTTTTTGTTAATTTAGCAAAAAATAAAAACCCCAGCGGTGATTAAATACCACCAAAAGAAAGCTCTAGTTGTGTGAAGAAAATGCTAAAATTTTACTTTGGGTACAATGTTGTATGACCGCGCAATTGTAATTTAAAGTGTGAGAGCGCTGAAACCTGAAAACTGGGCAGGAAGGTGTAAAAGTGCCCGGTATTGAATTGGTTAACTATAAAGATGAAAAGATTGGACAAAACCTATCTGACCTTAATGAGTGTCATACACATTAATGATTTGATCATTTCAATGGAAAAAAAAAAATCATACCATCTTGCTATGAAGTCTAACTGGATTTCAGCAAATGTATCTTTTCCTTACTGAGTCAGGTTTTTAAAGAAAAGAATCTGAAACAACCAAACCTATATCCGTTAGATCAGTGATTGCAATTCAAACACTGGTAACCCAAGGGGAGACAGTATACTAGAATTACTACAACATATATGGGAAGATAACCTCGGTTACAAAATTGCTCACCATCCAGATCTATTGTGACTTCTCGATTACATTTTTAAACCACTGCAAACTTACTGAAAACATTTTTATGAATCACTCCATTTTAGGTTGTGTTTTTCCTAAAACCAGACATTTTGCATGCAATATTGGCCCCTGTGGAACAAAAAGGATTCGCATGATTCCTCAAACTATCTTTTAATGAATGTTACTGTCATTAGGATAACAATCATTTAAAGATCTTTAGCCCTGGTTCACAAAAGGTGCGGCTTGGAAGTCGTAGTACTTCACCGTGATTTTAAAGCCGACGATCAGCGTGCCTTGCTGACATCTGTGAGACGTTATACACAGATGTCTATGCAAGCCGCACAAAAATAGTGCAGGAACCCTTTTCAAAGTCACTGCGACCAATTGTAACAGTTCCATAGCAGCAAATAGTGTGTGACTTGTCATGTGACTATAAAGTGACAAGTCGCACCCGGAGTGAATGGGGGCTTATTGTGGAACATTTCTCCAAATTGCATTTAAAACCTAAGTGGGAGCTACAACAACAAAAAATGGAAAAATCAGCAAAAGGGACATAACGTACAGCCAGTAGAATATGTCCCTTGTGTGGATTCCTCTTCTGTTAGTAGAAATGCTTCTCAGTCCATAACCACCCCCCAATCCTCCAGAGTGGCGGTAGTTAATACAAGTAAGGTGTTTTCACAGGCTCTCATCAAGATATCCTAACTATGCCTCGCCTTTCTGCTTCATTCACAGAAACTGTATCACAACTTCTATAATTGAAACATGATCTATTAATGAAGGGGGCAGACCTATCAATCATCCACCTGTCCTCCATTCTTAGATCCGGTTTCATTCACAGAAGCGGTCGTATCCACTGCAGTAGTATGAGGATCCCTAGACCTGCAGACCAACTAAGGCAGACTGCTGGTGCACCTGGAAGCTAGAAGGTCCATGCCCTTGGCTCTTCTACCTGTGGCAGGGGCATAGAACCTAATCCAGGTTAAAAAAGAAAACATAAGTAAATGTTAGTCCAGAGTTGTTAATGTAGAAAATACACCCCCCCCAATCTGTTGATCCACGATGCCTGAAAGGTGCCAGGTGGACAGGCCAAATTGTGAAGTTCCATTAAATGCAAAATATACCCTGCTTCCTTAGAGTTGCAAGATTCTTACAGTAGTGCCTTTCTGATGAATGTGAGACATAGGTGCCCTGATACTCCTGTGGCACAGATCAAGTGAATTCCGGATGAATCTCACAGGACATACAACCTCAATTTCAAAAGTTAGGAAGCTGTGGAAAATCTACATAAAACAGAATGCAATGATGTGCAAATCTCATAAACGTATATTTTATTTACAATAGAAAACATATCAAATGTTCAATCTGAGAAAATCATTTTGAGAAAAAAATAAGGTGATTTTGAAATTGATGGCAGCAACACTTCTCAGGAGACCTGGCTGGAGTTTTGGGAGAGGAATACTGATATAGGATTCTAACTGCTCAACTGTTCTGAGTCCTGCGAGAGACAGAGATCAGGTCTGATCCCACAAAGTCACTAGAGGATGTAAACTTGACCAGTTGGTTTAGGAAGCCAGGAGGTCCACACTCAGTGTTTCCCCACCCGCTCCAGAAGACTAAAACCACCCCTATAAAAAAAACCCAAGGGTGAGCCACCAAACCAGATAACATATGGTCTTAGGAGCCAGGCCAACCTGTAGGACAAGAGACTGTACTAATCCAGTCCCCATTAAGCCAAAATGTAATGTTCTGGATTGGAATTGAGCATATGGTACCCTTTTCCCACCCAGGAGGCATCAAACTCCTCATGCAAGGTTAAGAATTCTGAGTTTTGAGTTGCAAACTTGGTAACATGTCTTGCAGAAGATAAATGCTCTGGACTGAGCACCATCTAGGAGAAGACCTAGATACGCCTACGATGAGCTAATTCCAGCGATGACTGCCTAAAGCTCAGGAACTAACAGAACCAACAAAGAGGCTAGACTGTTCTCAGTGCCCTGACTTTCAGAATCATAGCTAACACTTCTCACCGTAAATAAGGCTGTCCACATATGGGATCTATCCCTGGACATTATCATTACATATGTTAACCACACAGTGCCGTCAGAATACAGTATCCCTCATAATGCTTTCACCTAGCAGCCTTATTAGTTTCTAATGTTATCAAGTTATCCATGGAAGTCTTCCACAGAAGGAAGTGTGTAAGGTACAAAAGAAAGCTCTGCAACCGCAGCCATGCTATAACAGTGATGTCAGCTGATAAAAGCCGTGCATTGTGTATCAGTAGCTCACATGTGTCACGATCAGAACATCTTCTAAGGGGCTGCTCAATGAACTGATATAAAATTAGCAAATCCACAGAAAAAAGTTTTTCACTCTGCAAGCACTGTATTTAGGAATAATGAATGAAAATACATTATGTGACTAAAACCGAGCACTCTACGGTTTTATATACAGCAAAACATCTATTATAATAAATACAATCACAGGTCACCTGTACAGTTTAATATCTCTACAGACAACGCTACGGTGACTGGGCAAACTATAATAAAAATGAATGCTAACAACTGGGAAGTATGGCATACTATAATGGAAAATATACCAATTAATTGATGTGCTTTTACTTCTTTACCCTTCTATGTACATTAAATGGGGATGAAAAACCCAAGGTGGGTTTCTACCATATCTTTAATGAAACCAACAGGAAAAAAAACAGAATCACCCATCGCATTTTAAGTTCAAGTTAGGAAAAAGTTAGAAACAAAAACTAGTACATGCAATTGACAGAAACAACAATTTCGGCCTAGATTTTTGTGCTAGATCTCCTAAACAGAATAAAGAGCAATATGTTACCCCCAAAGAGATTATATATCATTATAAACATTGTATGTCTCTTCTGCAAAAATAGGTGTCTTACCTGCCTGCCAGCAATGTCATCTAAATGTACACCAAGCCACGCATGCGCATCTCAGTGTAAAATCCCAGTAACCACTGGGTTTAATAAATTCCAATGGGCAGGCACTATATCATTCAAGGTCAGCTAATCAAGATGGCTGAAGACGCCGCTGAAGCCCAGGCAAAAATGTCAGCAGTGGTGACAGAGGGAAAATGGACACTGCAGCTACCGCAACACTGGAGGGGTCAAGACTGTATAGACACATTAAAACCAAAACCCTTGGAATCTAGAAACTTCCACTTGAGATTAGATTTAGATTAAAACCCTGTACATACGATGAGAATATCGGACACACGTCCGCTTTTTTTTTTGCATGTTAGTCTCCATATTGAAAATGAAGAGGTTTCTAAAGCTATGAAAATGCTTGTACGACAAAATAAACATTTGGAAGCAATGTAATGCACTGTATTTGTATTGTATTTTGGACGAAAACTGTACTGATTAACCACTTGCCTACCGGGCACTTATACCACCTTCCTGTCCAGGCCAATTTTCAGCTTTCAGCGCTGTCACACTTTGAATGACAATTGGGCGGTCATGCAACACTGTACCCATATGAAATTTTTATCTTTTTTTCACACAAATAGAGCTTTCTTTGGTGGTATTTACTTGCCACTGGGTGTTTTAATTTTTGCACTATAAACAAAAAAAAAAAAAAAAAAAAAAAAAAGGAGCAAAAAATTTGAAAAAAAAAAAAAAGTTTTTCTTTGTTTCTATTCTACAATTTAGCAAACAGGTAATTTTTCTCTTTCACTGATGTGCGTTGATGAGGCAGCACTGATGAGGTGGCACAGATAGGCAGCACTGATGGGCACAGCCCAAGAAAAGTGCAGCCGGTAACCGGGAATACTTTCATCATGCTGTGACAGCGTGAGGAAAGTGCAGCCGATAACTGGCAACTGCATTTACTGGTGATCGGTGGTGTCATTGGACACGGCTGATCACATGGTAAAAGGCCGCTCTGATTGGCCTTTTACCATATCACGTGATCAGCTGTGTCCGCAGGACACAGCAATCACGGAGATCGCACCCCTATATGATGCCCTCCCAGAACTGGCCAGCCGTAGTGAAGCTGTCATTCGGGCGGCAAGTGGTTGAACAAAAATCGGAATATCTGGTCTTTGTCTCTTCAAATAATTTTTGGATGAAAGCGGTGTACTAATGACCACAGAGGTGTAGAAAGTTTTGTATATTAAGAGTTGATGTTATATTCTTAAAGCAGAACTTCCTGCTGCACTGAATGTGACTATGAGCAGCAGTATAGTGAGCCTGGGCTCAGCAGAAATAGGCTAAATGATGCTCACCAGGACGACTTGCCATATCTACACCCTGTTAAGAGAACAATTCAAATTTTATTGAACAAACCTCCTAATGATAACAGTATTTTTGTTAAACATAAAACACTTACAATGCCCTGTTCCAAATTATTACACACAGTAAGTTTCAAAACACTTTATAGGTTGTAAAGAACTGAAAACTGCCATTTGTTGTGTTTGCAGCATATTTACTGAAATCAGAAGCTATTTCAATCAAACTTTTAACAACATTTTAACTTTTTAAACATTTTAACAGGTCACATTACATTTTAACATAGGACCCCTTATTTGATAGCAGCTTCACAAGTCTTGCATCCATTGAACTTGTGAGTTTATGGACAGTTTCTGCTTGAATTGGTTAGTGGTGGCTGAATAGAAGGTTTATGCACAGTTGCAAGACTCTGGAGGACTCTACACCTTGATGTCTGTGGGACTCCAGAGGCACCAGCAGCTTCAAATATCTGTTTGCTGCTATGTAATGGTATTTTACCAGCTGCTCTCTTAATCTGATGCATGGATCTGGCAGAAATCTTCCTCAATGTGCCTTTATCTGCACGAACCCATCTGTGCTCTGAATCAGCCACAAATCTCTTAATAGTGCGATGATCACGCTTAAGTTTTTGTGAAATATCTGACGTGTACCTCGTCCAAGGCATTGAACTATTTCACTCTTTTCCGCAGCAGAAAGATCCTGTAGTTGCTGATTTTTAATAAAATGGAACTTACCTGTCCAGGGATCCAGCGCAGTCCTCACTCGAGCTAGCTCTTCTCTAGCCTTTGGGTTCCTGGCACCGACATCCTAACTATGGGCAGCCGCCAGCTATGATAATTGCACCTTCAAAGTTGCTGCTGACTGCGCTTGCGCGGGCTGTGCTGCATTTTTTTGAATGGTCCTGCAGTCGTCTGGGACTTGTGATGCGTCCCAGAACACTGGGGGGGGGGGGGGGGGGGGTGGGGGTGAAGAACTTCTGCTTGGATCACCTAGGCAATCCAAACAGAAAAGGGAGAGGGTACCTGTCAAAACTGACATGCCAAATAAGGAGGGAGGGAAGGGGTTGAGAAGAGTACTTCTCAAAAACTTGCTCTTTGGGTGAAGTTCCACTTTAAATAAATTAATTTGTATATGGCAATCACAGCAAACCTGGCTGAATGTAAAGAATGTGGCCTGACAAAACCCCAGTGTAAACATTTCAAAACAGGTTTATTTAGCTAAATAGGACTGTGACAATTCACAGACCCATGGAATTCTCCAAATCATCAGATCAGAATTCAGACTGATATTACTTTATCTGTCATTTCATAATGTGTAATATGTAGGTAACAGGATGGAGTTTCATGCTAGACATGGACAGATTCAGAAAAGATTTTTAAGAGATCGAAATGGCAAATGTCCAGGGTATGCTTGTAAGAAACTTGGTGCTTATTGATTTTCTAAATTTCAGCCTGAAAAGCTTCCAAACTTAGGAGGCCTTCAAATACATTTACTATAAAAAGCATTCACCCCTTTAGGGTGAATCCAACCACATTTTACACTGAGATATGGATATAAAAAACTGTTGATTTTAGACTGTGTTTATGTATATTTGGCTTTAAGATTTGGATCATTTTGTTTTCTGGAAGGCAAATCTTCTATATTAATGCTCAGATTCTTGAAGACTGCATTAGGGTTTCCTCCAGGATTCTGCTGCATTTATTTTACCCTCTACATCATGCCATGTTTCAGAGTAGCATCTCCACAGCATGAATCTACCAAAACCATGCTTCATAGTGGGGATGGTGTGTTTATGAAGATGTGCTGTGTTTGGAATACGACAAACATGACGTTTAATGACCAAAAAGCTCAATTCTGGCCTAAACATACCAAAGAATCTGCTTCCAGATGGCTTCAGAGACTCCCAACATGCCATTACCAAACTGTAGTTGAAATATCATGGGCGTTTTTTTTCCCCCACTCAATGGCTGGTGAAGCACCCAGGCAACAGTTATTGTATGAATAGAATCTAAACCAAATCTGCATAAAGGAACCTTTTCTCTGAAGCCTATGGACTACAATCGTTAGACAAAACTAAACCTGTTCATTAACACAACTAAAACATGCCATGGTATGTACCCCCATAAAAGCATACTGGCTATTTGAACAACTGGTACCTATAAGCCATCATATAAAGGCTTCACTACAGAATTTCCACCAATACCAATGTATACTGTCCACCACAGCATTCATGAAAAGATGACAGTTTTCATATATCTCTTTACCACAATGTTTCAAGAAAAAATACTGCTCCTTCAAGTCTCATTTACCCACGGGAGCATTATAAATAGACATTTAAATAAATAGTGTTTGCACTTCTCAGGTTAAGATTTGAACAATAAGTTTTTTCTCAATCACAAACAGCTGTACAAAATGCTTGTATAAATGAACCTCTTGCATTCATTTAATCTAGGGTATAAGCCTCTTGGTCCAAGTCCTCCAAAACATGTAAGCATCCCAACTCTCTCCATATAGAGATTATGAAAAAGCACTGTATGAAAAGATGAATAGAGATAAAGCTTTTTACAGTCCCACATACACACAAATAGAGGACTTATGATAATTAAGCCATTTTATGTTAACTCCATGTTTCCAAGGATGTTACTGGCTCAGAGGTGGTCCATATCCTCTCTCCCAATATGATACCATATAGAATAGCAACATATATTCTGTAGAAAATCATATAGGTTGGTTCATTATGAATGCCATTTAACAAAATGTAGGGAGATACATTACAAAGGTTCCTCATAAGGGCCAGCATATGCCATCATTCAAAAGCCCCTTCACAAGACAATTGGTTCTTCAAAATCAAGGAGCTTCATCTATTATGTGGAAATAAAAAAAATTGTCTCAAACACTTTCTGCATACTCCACTGCTGGTTTATTAAACACAGTCCATAATGATCCCCAAGTTTAGCCTTGAATACATCACCAAATGTAGCAAAAACTTGCTGACCACTTTACAGTGAGGAACCCAATCAATTAGTAAAGGTCTTCCCAGTGTCACAAATAAGTCAGTCTAAAAATGCCTGCCTGGTTTTGAGGGTGAAATTGGATTCCTCTGAAGAGTCTGCAAATGGTCTTTTAACTCTTGGAGGCCCCTAGTCTCATGGCCACCAACTTTTGGTGGAAGGTCTGTTCTCTTTACTTAAAGCTGAACTCAAGAGATTATGTACCCTTGCAGTGTTCCTGCCTCTGAAACTCAATGTCTACGTGACACTTACTTTACTCCTTGTTCTTGCAGGGCCCCTTCAGCTGTGCAACCGCTTCTAAAGGCGCTTTGGGCCTGGTCACATGCTCCCCTCCTTAAGTATAATGTAGGTTCAAAAAAACCTGCACTGCATGTGATGATGCAAAGGGACCATCCATAGCCAATGCTTACGGCAAATGAGAACAGCGTTGGAGCAAGGGATAGGGTAAGTAACAGCTAATCTCTGCACCCCTAGACCAAACAACCTTTAAATCACGTGTGAAAAACAATTCCCACGGGCTGAAACCAGCCCACCAGGCCATTTCATGTGGCCCACGCACCTTTCCTGCAGCTGTGGCACCCTCCTTATCTCAGCATTCAGCAGCAGAAAGGAGGACCGAACTCCTACTACAGATACTACACCTCTTTGTGCAGCTGCAGCACCCCCTTGTCTCCGCTTTCCCTGGTCTCAGTATTCGGTAGACTCCAGCAGCTGACTGTAGTCCTTCTCTGGTCCTGCTCCAGACCCTGCACTTTCTGCTTCCCAGTTCCACCCCCAGCTTCTTCCCGGCAGCACCACAAGGGACTGCCCAGCCTCTTGACTTCTGATAGTGGGGGAGCTTTTGACATTTGATTTAAGGAGGGAGGGGTAGGGCGCTCTGGACATCTGCTTATAATTATTATGATAATAATACAATTCAATGCCAGTTGAAAAGGTGGGTGGTATCGTCCACAAGAAACTTTACTGGAGACTGCTTAGACAGAACACCATGGCAGAACTATGTTCTATCTGAACAGTCTCCAATAAACTTACTTGTGGATGATACCAGTGGTGTGTGACCCTCCTTTTCAGACTTACATCATCTCCTACAGGAGTGGGCTCCATGCTGGTCTGCACCTGCCCTTCACAGCCAAAGTCTTAAGTTATTACTAAAACCAGTAATATGCAGAGAAATGCAGAGAAAATTGTTTAATATGAGTAGAGTAGATCAGAGTAGACATTAATATAGTCTTACAGATACAACCAGCCTTTTGAGGACAACCATAATGCTGATGCAACCTGTGATGAAATTTAATTTGACACCCCTGCTTTAAACCGTGTCTGTGTGTGTGTGTATAGGATAGTTTTTTGCTTTAGACTTGTAATGGTAATTGTATTTGGAAACTTGTGTGTGGGCTCACTGCAAGGGTAGATTTTATCTAAGTTCTGGAATTCAGCTTTAATTATTTAATGGCATTGAGTGTCTTCATAAAAGGGGCTCTATATTCATGCAGTCAATTTTGCTTTTTCATTCAAAATAATTTAAATCAATTTACAGAGATGATTTGTTTTTACTTTGATATGAAAAAGTCATGTTGAAAAATGCAAAAGAAAAAAAATTCACTATTCTCTACCCTAAGTGGAAAAATCCCACAGGATCCCATACCCATGCTAGTTCCAATTATGTTTTAGATTGCATGACTGCCCGAAGCCTGTGCTCGGTTTGAGATACACTTACAGTTGGATGCATGGGACCCGTGCAGAGAGATGACCAGGAACTGCTGTGAAAGTGAAAACATGTTTATGTTTAGAACCAGAAAAAGGTACTGGGTCCAATAGGAGACTTGGTACCAGGAGAAAAATGGGCATCAATTACATTAACAATTAAACCTCACTTATCCTTTAAAGTTAACCTGTAGCCAAGCTATGGGCATTGTTAACAAACAAGAAATGAACTTCAAACAAGCCCTTACTGACTTCTGTAGCTGTGTAGCAATTTATCCTAAAAGCTGTCAGCAGAAGCACTGAAGTAATTTAAAGGAGACAGCCAAAACTTTTTTGGCTATACTTCTCCAATGGATCACAGGAGTGCAGTTTGGTTTGCACTCCTGTGACCCATTTTCAGCCGACGGCAGGCTAAAGCTCGCTGTCAGTTGATGTCACAGAGGCAGTCCAAGCTCTGAAAAGATCCCGACCATTTGGTCAGGATCCACCCAAAAGCTTGAACTGGCATCTGGCTCAGCCTCTCAGCATTCTGCGGACAGCCTGAGCCAGCTGCTCCCGCCCCCTCCACAGCCCAATGATCCAGTGAGAGCTGGAGGGACAGAGCAGAGAGTCACAGGTTGACAGTCACCGCTCTCTGCTCAGAGCGAAGGGAAGAACTGAGTGAAAAGTGGTGTTTGATCACTCAGTTCTCAGTGCAGAGTCAGCGGGGGATTGATGTTATATCCATCTAGGTGAAAATTATTTTTTACTTTGGTGAACCCCATACGTCTCTTTTAAAGTGAGATTTTGGATTTAACCCTAACTAATATGCTTACTAACCTATGTAAAAAAGCTCAGCATACTTAACTATTTTTCAGCAATTTCTGGTATGATCTTGTGATTCTGCTCCCCTGGGTCAGCTGGAGCTAACAGGTTTAGGTTTTTTTCCCCCAATTTTTACATGTACGTGTGGCTACGCACCTTCACAGGTTTTGGAAAACAGATGTCTACAGGAGAAGTCAGTAGCTGAACTTCTGCCCTCTCCCCTGCCCCCAGGGAGTGTGGATTGCCTGGATCCACATTGTCCAGTTAACAAGATGGTAGCAGCTGTGCTTTCACCCGAATTGGTCTGCCAATCACCAAAATGGGGGCAGTTTGTCCTTTCCAAATGGCTTCAGTAGTGTAGGAGGGGTGGCGCCACTTCTTCAATGACTGGGGCAGATCATGGGAGGTGGGCAACAAGGATATGATGTGAGTAACTCTGGCATGCATTAAGTTTCTTTATAAAAATAATATTGCATACATAAAATATATTTATGTAAGATCCAGAAAATTACCATAGGATAAAACTGACCGAAATCCTTCATAGTGGATAAAGAAAATACACACATTAAGTGCACAAATACGTCAAAATTAAAATATTAGATTTTTTTTTTTTTTTACTATGAGCAGGCAATTCAAGTAATGAGACCCAGTTTTAGGCCATTTGACCAACTCTAAAGCTAAAAGCTTGTTGAACAAACTTTAAAAAAAAAAAAAAAAAAAAGAAGAAAAGCTTATAAACTAACCAAACAGGTGGTATGTTCAGAGTGCCAAAAGTAACTTGTTGGAGAACAATACCACCCTTTGTTTTTGTCAAGTATGTTTAGTCTCCTATTAAGAATGTGCACTGTGAAAACAAAGCCTAGCACTGCCAATTATCTGCTCTCTTCTAGACGGTTCTCATTTTAAAATATAAAACCACTAAAGATATCAACTTATTATAGTACGGATTTAGATATTGCTGATTCTTACTGTTCACTGTAAATTAGTGACCCCTCTACAGTTTTTTCTTTATACTGGTTTTGCATTCTTGCTTTTTCTGAAGATAAGGGATCGTCAACCAAGCATAGAAATGAATGGCTTCTGTCAGAATATGGAAAATTAGGAAGGAACAAACCTTAGATGTTGCAACACTAGCAACATCCTTATGTCTGAATCAATTTGCAAACTGAGACAGTCTACTGATGTACTAATGGACATTAGTAACCTGTGCTGTTTTCACTCCTCGTGACAAAAACGCAGAGCCTGCCATTTCTGATACCAAGTTTCTGAGCTACTGTTAATGAACACGAAGCACTTATGAAGCAAATGAAGTGACAATAAAGTCAGCCTAACAGCAAGTCAACTGGCATTTCTAGACGGCATGTTTAACCAAGGCAGTACCTGTATTTCCAACAATGAAGCCATGTGATAATTTGAAAGTTAAGAATAGTAAATCAAGTGATAACTATCCCCTTATACAAAAGTCTATGTTAACAATCTACTTGTTGGTGTAATGAAGTACTCGCTCACACATTATTTCCCACTTGTGGGAGCACTGAAGCATGCCGCAGTCTGGGAACATTTAATGATAGCACTTAGTAACCGTTTCCTGTACGTGGCCTAAGCTTCTCTCACACTAGGGATAGTGGTTTTTTATGAATGCAATTCTGAAAAATGTTTTTTAAAATCTTCACAAACAAATGTTAAGTAAAACAAGTCAGTGCAGATACAGAATTTTAGTTCTCAAAATCCAAATGAATAAAAATGCAAATTTGTCAGGTGGAGAAGGTAAGTAAATCCACTTACATTTCCCACCACTGTGAAGACACACTGTGCCTGTATTCCATAGGCTGTTCACACTGCCATAACAACTGGAGTCACAGAAGGCCCAGTTGTGACCTGGCCTCTGCTCCAGGGGGTCATGGGGGCTGCCTGTCAACTCCTGTTCTTTAAAGCAGATTCCTCCAGTGTATTACAATGTGCTGTTTTCCTTCTTGTTTCCTGAAAGAGTTAATATCCACCCCTTAGTCATCCTGTCAAGAAGCCTGGTCTGATGAAATATATTATCTCCACTGCACAGCTCCCTCCTCACATGTCCAGTGATCTTTTATCTAGAACTGGACACAAGATGAAAGGAGAACAGGAAGTTTCAGCTGTTTTGAAGGCCAAAGCCGATCTCACTGTGTCAGTCCAGTCAGTTCTCAGTGTAGGGCAGAGAAGGAATCCCCCTCGGCTCTGTAGTCTAAACTCTGTGCAGACAGGTAAAATGTGTTAATGTGGCACTTGTTCACCAGACAGCAGCATTAAATGGAGTTCCACTCAAAAGTGGTAGCTCCGCTTGTTTGCCTACTCACCCCCTCCACGGCACCTTTGGTGGGGGAGCAGATACCTGTTATAGAGAGGTACCCGCTCCCACTTCCGGCTCAGTTCACCCCCTACTCCCTCCCACAGTCTCCTGGGAACTTTCACAGGTCCCAGGAGACTGCTGGGCCAATTAGGAGGCGCAGCGCGACTCGCGCATGCGCAGTGGGCTCCAGGCTGTGAAGCCGCAAGCTGTGAAAGCCTGGTGCCCACAGTTCAGATGTCAGCACCATGGCGAGAGAAGGCGAGAAGGGACCGTGCAGGTGAGTACATTGCTGCACCCTGGGACAGGTAAGTGTGTGTTTATTAAAAGTCAGCATCTACAGTTTTTGTAACTGCTGACTTTCAATAAACACAAAAATGGCTGGAACTCCGCTTTAACTTTCACATTATGGATACTACAGTCTTGCCTGCAAAGCGCACTGGGAATGGTTAGAACACTGACTGCCTGTAATATTTGATCATGTGTAATGGAAATATCCTTCAATGTGCAGTAAGCCAAACGTTTATTTTTTTGCATACAGACAAAAGAAAGATGAACACAAAGAAACCAGGGCTGGTTCACATCATACCTGCAAAGGAATCACAGGGGAACATGCTGTGCATTCCTGTGCAATTCACCCAGCATACAAAACACACTCCATTTGCGATCTGCAGTGGGTGTCAGTAAGATCTTAATGACACCCCAAACACAAGTCGCAAGTGCAGTGTGTTTGCCCACACCAGATCGCATGGTACTTTTGTTGCAGTGCATTATAAAAAAGTAGTGCATGCAATACTTGTAGTGTGGTGCAGTTTCTGCCCATTCTAAATGAATGGGCTGAGATCACACTGCACAGAACTGCATGTGAATTGCACAGGGCTGAGATCTCACTGCACAGAACTGAATGTGAATTACACAGGGCTGAGATCACACTGCACAGAACTGAATGTGAATTACACAGGGCTGAGATCACACTGCACAGAACTGAATGTGAATTACACAGGAACTGCTGAGTGTCACTGTGCATATCACATGCAGTTACTGGTGAACCTACACTGAACTACTGGAGTGAGATTAAATGAAGATGAAAGAGAGGGGAAAAAAAATGAGAGAGGGGAGAGGCAGGGAGAGAAATGGAAAGAGAAAAAGAGAGATGTGGGGGAGAGAAAGACAAAAAGAGAATTAGACAGAGGTAAAGTTTGAGAATTTAAAAGACAGAGACAGCAAAAAAGAATGAGTAGAGAGCAAGAAGGAAAGAGAGAGGGAAAAAGAGAGGAGGAAAGAGAATAGGAGAAGAGAAGAGCGAGAGTTTAATGATTTTACTGGGGGGATTGATGTAAAAGGTTGTATTATATTCTTGCAAGCGTTTTTACATTCTACACTGGGGTCTGCTTACAAGTATTCAAAATAATTGGAGAGGTATATCTAAATGTGGACAGGTTCTCCAAAATCTTTTGAATTACCCTATCAATATGTAAATAAAGGTCTGAAATAACTGAGTATGTTGGCACATGGTGGAAGACTACACTATTTTTATGGGACTTTTATGAGTTTAAAATAATACTTTATTTTATGTTTACTTTTTTAATGTTAATTTCTTGTCATATTGAACAGATGATATACACAGTTGTGTGGTAATTTGATGACATATGAGTTTGGGGATATTATTTTAAAGAGAAGTGCAGTACAATTTTTTGAGTTTCTGTTACAGTACCTTGAAAAAATATTTCTATCCCTTGAAATTCTCCAAATTTTGTCATGTTACAACCAAAAACCTAAATGTATTTTATTGGGATTTTATGTGATAGACCAACACAAAGTGGCACATAATTGTGAAGCGGAAGGAAAATGATAAACGTTTTTCAACGTTTTTTTAACAAAAAACTATCTGAAAATTGTGGCGTGCATTTGTATTTAGCCCCCTTTACTCTGATACCCCTAACTAAAATCAAGTGGAACCAATTGCCTTCAGAAGTCACCTAACTAGTAAATAGAGTCCTCCTGTGTGTAATTTATGCTCAGTATAAGTACTGTGTACTTAGATCTGGTATTGGCCTCTTGCAGTCCCTGTAGGGAGGGATAGAGTGTAAAAGGAAGCAGAACAAAGAACAAATCAGTTCATGAGCTGAGAAGAAGCATGCCAAGAGTAGAAGACAGCAGAGGGACAGAGGCATGAGCTTATTACTGCTTCTCCTTTTACTGTTCAGTAACAGTCTGCCGAGGGTCCAAGACAACCTGAGCACAGAGGAAGTAGGTTGTTGGACATCTAACATTAAAAAGTACTTTGATGAAATCTTTGGATTGAAGTTAAAAAATGCAGCAAAACCTAGAATTGTTATTTTATCTTTCAACTAGTCATGTATATCTGGTCATTTTTGGCTGGAGTTCTCTTTTAACAGAAATGTATAGCCAAGGCATTTTTGGCTGTACTTCTTGAGGGTCACAGGAGCAAATTTACTTTTGTACTTCTGTTATCCAGAGCCAGCTGATGCAGAAGAGCCATGCCAGAATCAGGGAAGGATCCCAACAATACAGTCAGAATCCCCCCCCGGCTGCCTGACAACTGGCTCTGCACTTCACCATGCAGCAGAGGGCCAGAACCAGCTGCACCGACCCCTTCCCCAGCATGGTGCTCAGGTGAGTGCTGGAGGAGCAGAGCAGAGAGCAGTGACAATCACATGACAAGTGGGAAGATTACATCAATCAGCTTTGTATGAATCACAAATGGCTGGACAATATTTACTAATCAGCAGATAAGACAGTTCACAATCATTATATGTAGTCCAACTATGCATTTAGATGTTTGCCTGAACTTGCTGATCCTTCTGCTGTCATTGTTCACGTAGCCTGCAGAAGAACTAAATGTGTGGACATTGGAGGAAAGATGTTTGTATCTCTGCGGTCTGCAGGTCATTGTCTACATCCTGTAGCTCATGTAAAGTAGCTGCTCCTGGAGCATCTCATTCAGAGTCCATATCCTATATTGATATAAAATGATCCCAGGAGCAGTCTCTCAGGTCTTGGCATAGTCTAATGGTGCCCATACACTAGATTAAATATTGTTTGAAAAACTGTCATTTGGCCAGTTTTTTTAATCTTTCATCCAGTTAAAGTGCACAAATAGAAAATGTTTTTTGACTTTGCAGAGCCAAAAAAAAAAAATATCAAAAAGAAACAGGTTGGAAAACTACTGCCAAACATGATAAATTGAAAGGTTAATGTGTTTCTTTGCCCGTTAAAATCACACTGCTCGTACTCCACATATTCATTTATGTCAATAGAACGATTTATTGTTCAATATTCTGTCATTAGATGATGGCACTATCGTTTGCTCTCACAACTGAGTGTACGTTATTAAAAAATGAGGTTGAACGATTTTTTGGCTAGCATATGGTTAGCATAAGTCTGGGGGATTAGACTACATTCACACCGGCGATTAGGGCCGGAGCTAATTTTAGCGACATTAATCAAAGATTCCTACTGCAGCTTTCAGAGGCTAGGTGTGGCTGCCGGCCCCATTCACTATAATAACAGGTCACCAGCAGCCACAGGTATCCGCAGCTGGCAGGAATAGCTGTGGCCACCGGTTATCTGTCACTATAATGAGCAGGGCCAGTGGCTACACCTAGCTGCTGAGAGCCACAGCAGAAATATCTGATTCTTCCCATTACAATTTGCTCCTGTCCTAGTTGATGGTGTGCATGTAGCCTTAGGGTGAGCCCCTTCCAGGATCAGGCACCCGATCTTCTCAGTGACCCAACTTTTGGGCTTCTCAATGACACAATCTCTTCTACAGGCCATGGCATAGTCTTGTGGTTATTCCAAGGCACTGGCCAGATTACCTGTACCAAAGCATACTGGGAAATGACTACAACAGGCTGTCCAGCAGAGATCACATGACCTTGGCAAGGGGTCACATGACTGGATATTAGCTGGTAAATAGTTTTATCTACACATCACGCCATGCTATTCCTGCAATTCTCTAGGGCCACATATATACATTGAGAAGATTATTAAAGCAAGCAGTATCTGGTCACGGTTTACTAAAAAAACAAAACAATGTACCTTCCACTCTTATCATTGCCAGCCAACTCTCAGTACAATAGCCGTGTAACTCTACAACACCACAATAATGTCAGTGCATGGGGTTTAAAATGTTCCCAGATATACTGTCCTTATTTGTGGACATGATGACATATTTTATAGGCAGGTATAACAGGTTGTTAAATATTATCATTTGTATTCTAAATGAATTCATTAAATGGACTGGAGCTTTGCATAGGATTACCCACAGCAACCACACACCATAAACATACCTGCAATCCCGACTGCTATTAGGTTGGCCAAGATGTCTCTGGTGTCACCATCATGTCCTCAATGTCCCTATTCCAGGTAACACCATAATTATCCTGGCAGTCCTCTTCTGTCCTTGCAGGTCCTTTGACCTGCCCCAAGATGCCCTCATCTTTTTACCCACTGACCACATTGTGCATTTGAGGACCAACGCCTCATTAACATGGCATTTCAGTGCCAGCTGTGGCAACAATCCACAGTATTCCTGTGGCTGAATTCACAAGTGGATGTGGAGAGTCGAGGCTGCTCAGCCTGTACAAAGCAATGGCAGGCTGGGAGCTCCAACTGTCCAATACTGTTCAGATGTAAGTGCACAATGAATGTTTACCTGCAGTTAAAGTGTCATTAAGCCCACATCATAAAACAACTATCAATAAATGTTGCATTACATGCTGTTCATACTCACTATGTGTTTTCTGTATTCCGCAAAAAATCTGGTTTATTCTGCTGTTCCTTATTCCCACCTTCTGTTCATGTCCCCAATGCAGTTGGGGATTTTGCAGAGCAGCGTTGGCAGCTATTGCATATGCTCAGTTTTTAGTGAGTTTCTACTCTGAGCATTTCCTCCCTATCAAATCTGAGCAGTCCATGTGACTATAGTCACATATGTGGGCATATAAACAGTGGTAAATGACAGCCTGCTCACTCCCTCCTCCTCCATGCCAACTAATCACCTAACCACAATGAGGGGGTGGGATATTACATCTGGATGGATGGAGGCTTCACCTCCCTGTTATCCTAAGGCACAGGCTGGAGGGAAGTGACAGCCTGTGACTGGCAGAAATGCACCCACAAATGTCAAATATATAATTGTGTGACAATTTAAAATGGTTAATTGATATAATTTTTACACTGTATCCCAAAGGCTTTTTTTTTTTTTTTTTTAACATGCGACCAGCAGCAGTGGACTAGAAGCTCTTCCTGCTTATGTTTCCCTGCAGACAGGCTGGGAAAGATCTGGGTCATGTGACAGCTGTATACTGATTAGTTAAAAAGGCACTTAGATGTTTGTTTTTTTTTTAATTAAAATAATTACAGTGCCATCATCCCCATAGAGGGACAATGTAAATTAAATAGTGTTTGGTCAGTATCATTTTAAGGACAGATGCAAGCTGCTTGTGTCCAGCCAGAGGTGACCATCAATCCCTGACTGTAGGTGATCACTCCATGTGCAATTAGATCTGAAAACTAGTGGACAGCTGCAGCCACTACCAGCCTATCATTCATACAGGCTGCACAATCTCAACTCTCCACATCCACCTGTAATTCAAAACGCAGCAGGAATACTCTGAATTTTTAAAGCAGCTGGCATTAAGTTCCCCTGAGAATGAGGCCTCAGGCTGGCCATACACTATACGATCTGATTGTATACTCTATGTACAATCTCATTCTTGACAAACCTACATAATAGGACAACAGAGCTAAACAATCCAATCAGACTGACCCATGCACTATACAGTTAAAAGAGAAGTATGCCCAAAGCTTTTTTTGGTCATACATCTCTGGCGAGTCTCAGAAGTAAACTAACTTGTTCTCTCCTGTGACCCAAAGTCAGCCGACACTGAGCTAAAACACTGTATTAGAGTGCCCCCCACTTTGGATGAAGGAGCACAGGGGTACCTTTGGACAGCGGCATTGTCAGTCTGGGAAGAGGGGTGTGTTAGATGGGCAGTGATACCACAAATTGAAGGCGAACTCCAGATAACACTGCAGTTACAGCAACAGTTTTGCTCCATTTGGCATAAAGGGTTTACATGAAAAAACTGATTACTGGAAGCACCCCTGTCAGTGGTAAATGGTTTGTTTCATCCCTCTAGCTGTTATATTTGCAGGAGAGAGTGTTCTGTTGAAAAACAATAGACTTATTGGCTGGATCACCAAATGAAAATAAAATAAAGTAAGCCTAAAAAGAATCAAACAAATGAACCACCACATCTAAGAATTTGTAAGCTGCAATATAATAAAGGTTTTTTGGGGGTTTAATTCTGCTTTAAAGTATAACTAACAGCAAAACGTGCTGTCTGTGCCCAAATTAGGGAGATTTACCCTATTTTATTTGTCCTGCTTACCATTATCATTGAAAGTAAAAGAAAAACCCACATTTTGGGTTGTCCCAAAAAGAGTAATAGAAGGGAGATCTTCCACTGGGGACATTAGTTCACATGATCTGGGGGGTCTCAAGGGATTCTCTTAATTTGCAGGGATTTCCTATCACTTCCCGCTTGGCTACAGGACAGGAAGTGAAGGGAAATCTCCCCAATGGGTCACAGATGGCGAAAAAAAAAAAATCTGACAGGGGTTATAACCCTCCCTTACTCTATCCAAAATGAGAAAAAAAAGTTTTGCCTATAGTGCTACTTTAGGTGTAAACAGTGGATTTAAAATTAAACAAAAAAAAAAGTTTTGCCTTTGGTACACATTCATAGTGGCCTAAAGATGATTGTACAATTAGACTGTATAATCTAAGGTCATCTTTAGTCTCCGCCACTGTCAGGAAAAGAAGCCCTGAGAGCAGTCCATGTTCCTGTGCAACCCAGTGTGGTGCAATTTTCAGTCATTTGAATGGACTGGATCGCACCACAGTAGTGCATGCACTACTTTCAAAAACACATTGCAACTGGATCGCATGGTACTGTGATACCTTGTGTTCTGGTCCAGGAAAATGACTGCGTTTGCAACTAGCGCTTAGGGTGTCGTTAGCAATATGTTGACACCCGCACAGATTGTACAACCCATTGGCATGGAAAGAAGCTTAAAGGATAGGTTTGCCATCGATCTTCTACTCCGGCTAGCTGTCAAAATTAAAAAAAAAAAAAACAAGGCCATGTGGGGCTCTGCCCATCTGACCGGGTCACTCATTCAGAGTTCTGTGAATGAGAAACTACAAGTTCCGGCAGCCTTAGCAGCTGTTGGCTTGTAGTTCTCAATTAACTACCACAGTGCTGTGGAGTGCCATGGTAGTTCATTGAATCTTCCTGTCAGTAGATCTGCTTCCACGCACGGGATGTATGGGCAAGCAGATATACTGACAGGTCTGCAGGAGACCTGCATGACATCAGCAATCTGCTGATCGCTGGTGCAATGCTTTACAGGCTCCTGCAACCAAAAATAATAAATGCACATTTTTTTTTTACAGGTAAAAAAAAATGCATATTTGTCGCAAAGTGACGCAAGCACTAAGAGGCGCATTACTATAGACTTGTATGGATGGAGTTGTTTAGCTCTTCCCAGATTCAACATGTAGCTTAATTTTTGCTGCAAAGTGAAGCACATTTTTTAAAACGTTAATAGCTCTGTCTGTCTGCTGTCGATATTATCTGGTCCAATAGCTCTGTCTGTCTGCTGTCGATATTATCTGGTCCAATAGCTCTGTCTGTCTGCTGTCGATATTATCTGGTCCACGTTCCCGTGCAATTCAGTGTGGTGCGATGTTCAAGCCATTCATTTGAATGTTCTGAAATCACACTGGATCCTACCAAAAGTACTGCATGCACAGCTCTTCAAAAACACACTTCAACCGGATCACACGGTATTCTGCGATTCAGTGCAGGCAAAAGCACCACGTTTGTGATCTACATTTGGGGTGTCATTAGGACACCCACAGCAGATCGCACTTCCAGTGTGTTTGGAACGTGGGCGTGGGAAATACGTACAGAACACAGATTTCCTGCACTGCGTTCTGACATGAATGAGCCCTGACATAAATGAGGCAGAAGTGATTGCAAAGGGGCAGCAGGGGATCAGCAGCACTGAGAGGCAGGGAAACACAGAAATAAGGTGAACACCAGCAGTTATAAAACAAAATGTATTCTATCATAGACCCAGCAAATAACATGGCTAGGAGTCAGGCTTTAGTTCCCATGACTTCTGCCGGGTTGGTGGCGGTAACAAGAAATCCTCCCATCATTATATATATATGGGTGAGCAGACCAGCAGCGCCCCCCTCCTGTCATGGGTGAAGCCCCCTCCGTCGGGGTGAGGTTCCTCCCTCTCACCTGCCCGGGCGTCCTTCGCTCTCAGTCTCTCCCCGGCTCCCGCTCTCAGGCGGCCAGTGGTGCCCGGGGCTCTGTCATGCCTGGCTCTCCTGTCTCAGGCGGAAGATTGTGCGCACTGCTCTCTTCTTCCCCTCCACTTCCTGGACGTCTACTTCCGGGGACAGCCCGGCCTGTCACTCACACTGATTTTTTTTTCTTCTTTTTAAACAACTTTATTGTCAGAGCTTTGTGTACACTTACACAGAGACGTTCATGTATTGTGTAAAGCCCAGTACACGTCGTCTAAAACAATCGTCCAATTTTCCATGTTGAAAACAAGAACACCATTATTAGTGCGAAAATTCAAATAAACTTCCCACATAGGTAGCTACATTGCAGCATAGAATTGGTCATACTTTGATTCCTATCATGCATGGCCTCTGTCATTTCATTTTTTTTTTAAGGCCAAACATTATAATAATTTGTCATTGTGGCAAAAAGAACAATTTTCCAACACATCCTTTTGAAAATGTTCCTCTGAACTGTTCGCATTGGCTTTCAAAAGCAGTTTACTAATGATAATAGAATCGAACGATCGTTCTGAATATGGAGATTTACCTCAGGCTTTCTAATAAGGTGTATTAGGCTTTATCAACTGTAAAGTAGGGTGCACACCAGGTGCGGACTGACAACTCATGGGGCCCCCGGGCAATAGGGGATAATGGGGCCCCTGTGTCCTTGCCCAAACTCAAAAAAGCCTATGAAAAAGGTACCAGGGGCATCTCATGGGGCCCCCTACTTACCCCGGGCCCTCGGGCAGTGCTCGAGTTTCCAAATGGTCAGTCCGCCCCTGGTGCACACTATAGGAACATCAGAACAATTGCATGCGAGGCACGATTGGTCGATTTTTGTATAGCACATACACCAGGGGCAGACTGACCATTCGAGCACTTGGGCACTGCCCGAGGGCCCGGGGTCAGTAGGGGGCCCCATGAAATGCCCCTGGTACCTTTTATAGGCTTTTTTGGGTGTTCTTTGAGTGTGGGCAAGGACACAGGGGCCCCATGATCCCCTATTGCCCAGGGGCCCCATGACTTGTCAGTCCACCCCTGGCGTACACAACTTAAGACATCAGATTCAGACTTTGCGAAGGAAAATTTACAAAAAGGACAAACTTCAAATATTTTTTCGTCCTTGAATAGAACTAATGATTTTCATGTAATGTGTACTGTGTACGGTTTTCATACAAGAAAAATCAGTCACAAAAGACTGCGCATGCGCATCAGAAATAAAAAACGGAGAAAAAAACCCGCTTTGTCATACAAGAATTTTCAGACATTAGTTCCATCCTTGGTTTCAACTTGCTTGTGAAACATCAAGGAAAACCGGACAATCGTTCACCTGACTTTCTTATAGTCTGTACCCACCATTAGACCAGGCCCTTTCTGAGTATTTTTTGCTGGAAAATTAATTAGAACCCCCAAATATTATAGATTTTTTGAAAGCGGAGGCTCTAGAGCAGGGGTCTCCAAACTTCTCAAACAAAGGGCCAGCATACTGTGCTTCAGACTTTAGGAGGGGAGGGGGGGGATTGTGGCCAGTGGGGGTAGAAAATGTCCCTGGCCCATCATCAATGAGAATAAACATGGCCCCAGGGTTGGTGGTCATAGGAGAATAAGTAATGTCCCATCATTAGTATTAGTGGAAGGAATAATACCGCATCATTGGTATCATCTGCTACTAGTCATCCGCAGTCGCTGAGAGTTCCCGTTGCTCCACTGCTAGAATTAGCCGGCCGCTGCGTCCTCAGCCAGCCTGCATCCTGGTCATATAGACTACCCACCCTCCAGCTAGCACTGCAGACCTGCCAGGCACTCGTGCCACTCCTAGCTCTCGTGCTCCCTGTCTGCTCTACCAGGGCACCGAGCAGGAGGTGTAAGAGGACGTCTTTATCTCCACGTCAGGCTCAACCACCAGGTACGTGACATAGAGGTACAGACAAGGCAGACGACAGGGTACCTAGAATATTCATCCAATCATCAGACACCTTCAGAGGGGACCAGAGAGCTTGCGCACCTGCTGCCACGTTCTGTGCCTACACTGGGGGAACAGAGGACAGAGAGACTGAGCCACTGGAAAGGGAAACCAGAGAGTGACCTGAATGCTGACAGATTGAACCTCTCTATGGATACAGATTTGCTGAGCTCAGGACTGGAGTTGCCCCAGGAGCAGACATCTGATCAGAGGGGCTATTGCTGCTTGTGTCACTGTGGGGCATTGCTGCTATTAATTTATTGCTGCTAGAAGAGACTGAGCTCATAGTGACCAACCACATATCTAGCAGCCTTATCAACTGCATGCAGGCTTTACTGGGACTGTACGTAAGTGCACCACCATAAACACTGGGCCTCAACACTAGCAGACTGAAGAATTAAAGCAAAGGATGGCCCCCTCAGCTGTCTCATAAGAACTTTACTTTTCCAGAGTAATAAGTACCTCTGTAGGAAGGTCTGAGATAGCATAACAAGTCATACAGAGTGCACGCTAAGCAACATAGTATATTGGTTGCAGGGAAGGCATTGAAGTATTGATTCCAGTTGCTATTACCATTTATCTATACCATTGTTTATTGCTGATTGCAAGTTATCAGGTATAGATCAATTAGACCATATAGATCTAAACTGTTATAAAATAATGGTCACATTATCTAGTGCAGCGGTATTGAATTAAAATTCAAGGAGGTCCGGTCACTAAAATTTTCTTCCAAATCCCAAGTTTCTGCTATGACTCAGAAAGATTGTAGTCTGAATAGCTGCATCAATAAAAAGGACATCCATATTTCAAGTAAAAGAAAACAGCACCTTCTGACTTAATTAACTAAAGGCATCAATTCGAAAAAGTGCACAAATTATCCTCTGTTTTTTTCCCGTGCAAAAACTTCTACCTTCCCTGGCTATTATTATTATACAGTTATTTATACAGTTTGCGCAGTGCTTTACAATATAATGGGAGACAATACAGTTCAATACAAGAGGGATAGGAGGGCCCTGCTCCTCAGAGCTTACAATCTAGGAGGGAGGGGCTAGTGGTACAAAAGGTAGTAACTGTGGGGGATGGACTGGTAGGAAGAGTAGAAGATTCCATTATTAGCTGAGGGTAGGATAGGCTTCCATGAAGAGATAGGTTTTCAGAGATCACCTAAAAGTGAGCAGAGTAGGCGATAGTCTGATAAATTGGGGTAGAGAATTCCAGAGGATGGGGGAAGCTCTGGAGAAGTCCTGGAGATGAGCATGGGAGAAGGAGACAAGGGAGCTTGAGAGCAGGAGGTTGTGCAAGGATCGGAGAGTACGGTTTGGGCGATATTTGGAGACAAGATTGGTGATGTAATTTGGGGCGGAGTTATAAATGGCTTTATACGCTATTGTTAATGTTTTGAATTGTATCTGTTGGGCAATGGGAAGCCAGTGGAGGGAATTGTCAGAGAGGGGTGGCTGACATGGAATGGTTAGTAAGGTGGATGAGTCTGGCAGCAGCATTCATCACAGACTGAAGAGGGGATAGCCTGCGATTAGGTAGGCCAATGAGGAGGGAGTTACAATAGTCAAGGCGATAGATAACAAGGGAGTGAATAAGTTGCTTAGTAGTTTCTGGGGTTAGGAACGGGCGTATCTTGGAGATGTTGTGGAGGTGAAGTCTACAAGATTTAGACAGCGATTGGATTTGGGGCTGAAAGGACAGATGGGAGTCTAGGATTACACCTAGCACCCTGGTATGAGGGGAGGGACTGATGATTGTGTTATTGATCGTGATGGAGAAGTCAGGGGACGGGGCACGGGCTGGAGGGAATACTAAGAGCTCAGTTTTGGAAAGATTGAGTTTGAGGAAGTGGAATGACATCCATGCCGATATGTCACTTAGTAGGTTAGTAATGCTAGAGGAGACTGAAGGGGTGAGGTGAGGGGTAGAAAGATAGATTTGTGTGTCATCAGCATAGAGATGGTACTTAAAGCCTTGGGAGTTTATCAAGTGACCAAGGGAGGAGGTGTAGATGGAGAAGACGAACGGAACCTTGAGGGACCCCTACAGAAAGAGGAAGTGCAGAGGAGGAGCCAGAGTTATAGGTAACGCTGAAGGAGCGCTGTGATAGGTAGGAGAAGAACCAGGAGAGAGCAGAGTCTCGGAGGCCAAGAGAGTGGAGTTTTTTGAGAAGGAGGGGTTGGTCAACCGTATCAAAAGCCGCAGAGAGGTCACGTAGTAAGAGGATAGAATAGTGGCCATTGGTTTTAGCTGTTAGTAGATCATTAGTGAGTTTTAGTAGGGCAGTTTCAGTGGAGTGTAGTGAGCAAAAGCCGGACTGTAAAGGGTCAAGAAGGTTGTTGTCAGTGAGGTAGGAGCACAGGCGATTGTAGACTAAGCGTTCTAAGAGTTCAGAGGTAAATGGCAGCAGGGAGATGGGTCTTAAGTTGTTCGGGTTGGTGGGATCCAGGGAGGGCTTTTTAAGTATGGGAGTGATGTGTGCATGCTTTAGAGGGGAGGGGAAGGCACCAGTAGAGAGGGAGAGATTGAAGATGTGAGTGAGGGAGCATAGGATGGAAGAAGAGAGTGACCGTAGTTAGAGAAATGGGCTTTTGATTGTCATGCCAGTAGTTTAAATCTTGGCTTAAATTGAGTTACTGCCATCCTCATGCATATACAGTTGTGTTCAAAATAATAGCAGTGTGTTGAAAAAAGTGAATAAAGCTCAAAATCCTTCTAATAGCTTTTATTTCCATACACACAAATGCATTGGGAACACTACACATTCTATTCCAAATCAAAACATGAAGAAAAATATATCAAATTTGTGTTGTTCCTCTAAAAAAAATTGAAGAAAAGTGAATATTAGACTGTTAAAAAAATAGCAGTGTTTGTATTCTTCTTTACAAACTCAAACATTCACTATATAAACTGAAAAATGTTTGAAGATTTTGCTTTCCTTTGAATCACTTAATTAATATTTAGTTGTATAAGCACTGTTTCTGAGAACTGCTGTACATCTGTGTTGCATGGAGTCACCCAACTTCTGGCACCTGTGAACAGGTATTCCAGCCCAGGGTGATTGGACTACATTCCACAGTTCTTTTCTATTTCTTGGTTTTGCCTCAGAAACTGCATTTTTGATGTCACCCCACAAGTTTTCTATTGGATTAAGATCTGGGGATTGGGCTGGCCACTCCATAACGTCAATCTTGTTGGTCTGGAACCAAGATGTTGCACGTTTACTGGTGTGTTTGGGGTCGTTGTCTTGTTGGAACACCCATTTCAAGGGTATTTCCTCTTCAGCATAAGGCAGCATGACCTCTACAAGTATTCTGATGTATTCAAACTGATCCATGATCCCTGGTATGCGATAAATAGGCCCAACACCGTAGTATGAGAAACATCCCCATATCATGATGCTTGCGCAACCATGCTTCACTGTCTTCACAGTGTACTGTGGCTTTAATTCAGTGTTTGGGGGTCGTCTGACAAACTGTCTCCGGCCACTAGACCCAAAAAGAACAATCTTACTTTCATCAGTCCACAAAATGTTGCGCCATTTCTCTTTAGGCCAGTCAATGTGCTCTTTGGCAAATTGTAACCTCTTCAGCACATGTCTTTTTTTCAACAGTGGGACTTTGCGGGGGCTTCTTGCAGATAGCTTGGCTTCACATAGGCGTCTAATTGTAACAGTACTCACAGGTAACTTTAGACCTTATTTGTTCTTCCTGGAGCTGATTGTTGGCTGACTCCTTGCCATTTTGGCTATTCTTCTATACATTTGAATGGTAGTTTTTCACTTTCTTCCACGTCTTTCAGGTTTTAGTTGCCATTTTAAAGCATTTGCGATCATTTTAGCTGAGCAGCCTATCATTTTCTGCACTTATTTATATGTTTTCCCCTCTCCAATCAACTTTTTAATCAAGTTACGCTGTTCTTCTGAACAATGTCTGGAACGACCCATTTTCCTCAGAGAGAAATGCACTGTAACCAGCATGTACAACATTTGCTGCCTTCCTTCCTTAAATAAGGGCAATAATTGCCACGTGTTTTTCAAATAATGAATGACCTCACTAATAGAACTCCACACTGCTATTATTTTGAACATGCCCCTTTAAATTAGTGATTCAATTACACAGAATCAGCAGCATGCATGTCATGACTGTTGGGTCTGTTGGATTTCTATTACTCTACTACACCTGCTAGTAAATTATTTGCCATGTAGAAATATCATTTCTACCAAAAACAGTGATTGATCAGGTTAGTGATGTCTGACTGCTAATATTTTGAACACAACTGTATGTAGGTGCTCATTGGTGAGCCTGGAAAGTTACTTAGTTTTAATAACGTTCAGAGTGGAGAAGGCTGACTCACAGCTGTACATAGATCCAAACATTTTGCTTTCTGACTTTTGGGTTGTACTAAGAAAGCTGTACTTCTTTTCAAATGGACCAAAAGTGTCCCAATACACTGCCTTTATTCAGCCATCTAATGTTGTGCAGTGAAAGGTCATTTGCATTTGCCTCAAAGATGTTGATGGGATGAGGATACCCTGAGGAAGTTGGGGAGTTTCACCATTTTGTCCATTATATCTGCAAACATTTCTGATTGAATGGCACATAAGACAGTCTGGTGAATGATGCAGTGATAAGCTTTAAGGTCAGGGTTGTCCTCTTTCAGCCGTGCCACAGCTCCACTCTCCTTTCCTACCATGGCAGGGGCACAATTTCTGGAGACTAAGACCACCTTTTTGTGATCTATCCTCTTTCTCAGAATCTCCTTATTAATGGCCTCATATACTGTATGTCTTGTCCTCTTGTATGTGTCCGAAGTGATGTTACACCTAACAGGTCCTCACAGACTTCTTTTGTTTGTGAAAAAGTCTTAAATACACCAAAATCTGGGCATTATCAGTTATATCTGTTGATTCATCAATGGCTAAAGAAAAGTATACTGCGCTCTGAATAGCTGCATCAAGCTGTGTCAATACATCCTCTCCTAATATTTCAGTCTTTTTTGTTGCTGTTGAAGATGACAATGGGATTTGGTTGATGTTTTCACACAGCTCATCTTATTGTTTACCCTCAAGTAAAGTTTCAGCAACGGCATTCAAGCACTCCTTTACAAACGTATCATTGGTAAATGGTCTTTCGTGTTGCCCCAAAATCCATGCTACTTTAAGTGAACATTCATTTGCATGCTGCTGGGCTGTAAATGAATGTGAAAGGACTTTAGTGGATATATCATACTGGGCTCTCAGTTCAGTTATTTTACGTGCCCTCACCTCAGAATGCTGCAGATATGTTTGCCCAAATGAACCATGTTTTGTTTCATGGTGGTCACTTCACATTGCTACTTTTTTTTATCGCCACAGTTTCACACCATATGAGACAAACTGGTTTTAAATGTCCCGTAGGAAGAATGAACATATATTGGTCTGTCCATTCATCTTTGAAGGCTTAGTTTTCAACATCTACTTTCCTTTTTTTTGGCGCAAGCCATGCACTCTGGTGCTTTTGTTAGTGTTTCCTCTACACAATCTGGTAAATGTAAATGTGTTCTCCCTTACATCAGGTGCCCCTACTATAGTAATTCATAACATTGGGTTCCCAATTAGATTGCCCCTTAACATAACATGTTCCCATCGGAGTGCCCCTTAAAATAAAATGTACAAATCAGTGTGCTCCCTGTAAATCTCTTTGAAGTACACACACACCATACCTTGAAGGCAGGCAGGGAGCTGCAGGGGGTGGGAGTTGCACTTAGAACCTTGCTGGAGGGGGCTGGGTGAGCCAATGAAAATAGGCGAAAACTGGTACCCGGAAGGCGATCCATTCAAAGATGACAGGGGCCAGTGGGGAGTTCTGGGACACTGCACAGCACTCTGGATAGGTGACTGTAGTTCTACTTTAATGGCACCCCCAGTCATCAGCACCCCCCGCATGGTTCTGCAGCATCATACTGTTCCATGCAGCACATTTTTAAAAAAAGAGGGTCAGGATGTCTTTCTTTTCATTTCTTGCAGGTACAGTAGCCCATTTAAATGAATGGACTGATGTACTTGTGACTTATACGCACAAACACACATGCACGTGTGGCTTAGGCTCCATTCACACCAAGCGGAATGAACAGGCACATTTTTTTTTTCACTTTTCTGTGCATTGTATTTACAGCAGCTGTCTAATTTCAGTGGGCTGCTTTATGTGCAAAAAACATACAAAAAAGGGGCATGCACCATTTAAAAAATGTCGCTGCACCAAGCTGCATGCTACTGCGGTACCATGTGTTTTGGTGTGCATATGTTTGAAAGATAAATGGGGGTGCTATTAGGAATGAATGGCACCACTGCACATCTGTAAAGGGGCAGTTCTTTCAATGCACTGGTGTGAAAAAAGCCTAAAAGTGGAATGAAGGTCCACAGTACTTCCCTCTACTCAACAGTCCAAGGTCCCTCACTGGCATCTTCTACTCAGCTTCTTCCAGATATTGGGCTGCACTGTCTTCTTTGGATGGCACGAGATGACAATCTGTGCCAGAATGCAAACTGAGCTGCACATGCCCAGTCCAGTACAATGTAAAGAGGACAGTGAGCAGGTAGGTAGGTTTGTTTTATTCATTGCAAATCTCTTCTACCATAAAGAGCCAGCCTGCCCACAGTTTAATAAACAAAAATATCTGATGAGCACCTTGATAATTCATTGAGAATTGCTACTACATCCATTGAACCAGATATTGATGCATTAGGTTGTCAAAAACTTATTGTTAGTATATTTTATGTGTGACCCAAGACAATTCCTCTTCTTCCAATGTGACCCAGGAATGTCAAAAGGTTGGACACCCTCTGATGAATACAAATGATTAATCCCAAACAACTCTCATGTAGTACTATTCCCTTAGGAGTCGCTGAGTTTTGGGCCCCCTACAGCTCTGCACAGCCAGGCAACATACATTTTCTTTCACACAGTGCATTGAGAGACAGTGAACACTCCTTGAGCTTGGTTTTGGGATTTTATTAAGGGGTTTAAAACTTGGATGGGGTTGCAGGGTGTATAAGATGCCCAAAGAAACTGCATACTTGAGAACAAACTCCTTAGCAACTATGTACAGATGTGGACAAAAATAGTCTCTCCTTTGAGTGCATTCCAGCTCCTCAGACCCCAGATGAGTCATCCTCTTCACCCAACTGTACTGAGGGTATTCCCTGGGCAAGGGGGACCAGAAACTGCCAATTTAGCACAGCAGCCACGGCTGAGAAGCTAGTTGGGTTTTCCACCTGAATGTTCTCTCCCCTTATCCAGCCCAGGGGTTGTAAGAGTACTCACACTGTCCTCTCCTGCTAGCTTAATGGATTGGAGGCTGCCTTCAGGCCTTTCACTGGGCTGACTCCCTCCCTGCTGCTCAAGATATCCTCCCTTGGAGACGGTGGTACAGTGGAAATCCTCTTGTCCAGCACCTACCTACAGGTAGGCCCCTTCTCTAGGCCCTCTTTCCAGGCTCCACACTCTATCCTCTCACTCCATCTTCCACCCGACACTCCCAGGACTGTGATTTTTAAGGGTTGCTTTGGTCACCATGCCCAGCCTCCTACCAGAGTATTGGCCAAGATCCCTTAAGCATGCAAATCTGAGCTTCCTCCCCTCCTCAAGAAAGCTCCCAGGTTTTTGGGCAGGTGGGAGGGCTCCAGAGGCGCTGACCTTAAAACCTTCCTAGCCTGTCCTGAGGTGAACTCCTGCCTCACTCACAGGCCGACGCATCTCAGGCTGCTACTCAGCCTCTGCCTGGAAAAAGAAAAAAAATGACTGCTATCTATCTAAGCTAGAGGGCGTTACACTTATATAAATTCAAATACATAACCAATTCATACATCTTATCTTGTGAAATTCTTGTGAAAACACATATGAATATGCTGCAAGTGCACAGATATGAATTTTGCTCACTGTCCCATCATTAAAGGTTCATCATGACTTTCAGGAATGTTCCTTTGATTACCTAATCATTAGTGGGGCCAAACAGATGTTCGTTTTTGACCTCAGAGGACCAGAATGAAAATGTTCTCTCCAATTAAATTTCTAACAATGTATGTGGTTTTTGTTCAGTACAGTCATTTTGCTCCAAAATTGATTAAAAGCAAACTACATAAATTTTGAAACAATTTTGAACCACATTTGTCAAGTCATCGATTGTACTGTAATGTACATTCGTAAGAACGCTGGTTCGAAAAAGGCCAGCTTAAGATAAACATTTTTTTCAAAATGTTTGTTTTTCCTTTATATAGTAAAAATTTTTAAATTTTATGGTGATTAAATGACACAAAAGAAAGCTCTAATTGTTCTTAAAATATGATATAAATGTATTTGGATAAAGTGTTGCATGACTGGGCAATTTTCAGCCAATGTATCACAGTTTTAAATACTGAAAAATGGCCTGGAAAGGAAGGGGGTTCAACATGCAGGCCTTCAAGTGCCCGCATGTTAATTGCCAAAGTGTTACACAGCACCTTTCCTCCAACCTCAGGCCTCAGTAAGGCGATTAAGCCCGTCATCTGCGCAGAGCTGCTGGCAGGTGCATCCAGCTGCACAGACACAATTGCATGTCAAAGTTTGACTTACAGGCAGGAGTGGATGCATAGATCTGAACACAGAGACCGCGATTGTGACGTGATTGTGTTCATGGAGCCGCTACATGTGCATCCACTTCTATGGGCACCTGCATTCAGCTCTGAGATTGGATGAACATGCACCTGCCATCAACTCTGCATGGAGGATGGGCCTTATTATCTGTCTGAATGAGCCTCTAAATTATTGCATTTGATTTTGTTTGTGTTTTTTTTAAGGCAGTATAAGAGAAAAGTAGCAATTAAAAAAGACACTTGTGGATTTAACCAATCATTTTAATCATTCTTCATGATCTACATAACTGGGGGCATAGCAGAGGTGTGTCCTTTGCATACAATGTGCAATAAAAGGTGTCCCTCTTTCCCACTTAATAAAGGTGGAAGGTATATCCCTGGCTATATTACGTTTTATTTATTGGTTTGAAAAAAACAAAACAAAAAACAAACTAGAAAAACGGAGTGTCCAAAAAATACATGTATATACGTATACCTTAATCACACTGAATTTGTGGTTCATCTAAAAGGAAATCTCCAATCACAGCTGATCACAATGTAAACATTATCTGCAGCACTTTCCTCACATGCTGTCACAGTGTGAGGAGCAGAGACCCCGTAACCAGCAAGTGTTACAGGGTACATTATGAGTGCAGCCCCATCATTGCCAATCAATGCTGCCTATAACTGCCCATCAGTACCACCGATCAGTGCTGCCTATCAGTGCCACCTTCAGTGCCCATCCGTACAACCTTATCACTGAAGGAGAAACAGTACTTATTTGCAAAATTTTATAACAGAAAAAAAAAAAAACTTTTTTTTTCAAAAATGTTTTTCTTGTTTAGTAAAATATAAAAACCCAGTGGTGATTAAATACCACCAAAAGAAAGCTCTATTTGTGTGAAAAAAAATTATAAAAATTTTATATGGGTATAATGTTGCATGACAGTGCAATTGGCTCTGAATATTCTTTCTACATTTTATACAAAAATGTGTGACAAATTAAATCTTCAAAAGACCCATCATGCCAGTAAAAAAATACACTTGGGTGTTTGTTTTTCATGATGTGGTAAATTTGTAGGGGTTTCTACTGTCCTCACAGACAAAATTTTTCACAGTACGCTTACCAGCTAGCCTGAAAAACACAAAACAAACCCCCCACCCAACCCCCTCACCCAAAAAAAAAAGTCTCCAAGCTGGAGCATATACAGCAGTGGATAAATTAAAATGGAACTTTACCCGTAACAACTTGTTAAAAAATAATATTCTTTAGCAAGGAACATACATTCCACATTAATAATTATGCCACCAATATTAGTGTGTGTTGTAAAGTGCCTCCACCATTGCTCCTGTATCTTCTTGCTGCAGGCTGCCATTTTGCTGAAGTCCAAAGCCTAAATTTGAGGATATGAGCATTGTAGAGTTATGCTTGTTTATTGCACATGTTTAAACAAAAACCAATAGCCCTGTGTAAAAGATAGTGTATTTATCAGAGCCTGAAGCAGCAGTAAATATTTTGTCTGTCAGCACATCGGCCTTTACATTTTGGCAGTGTAAAAAAAAAATAGAGGGCAAAGGAACATGTGCCAAGCAGGGTGAGAGTGTATTACTAGATATTAAACAGTATAGGTACTTAATTTTAAAGAAGTTTTGGATATATCTTTCTAATTATACTTACCTATGTGGATGCAGCATCAATCCGGTGCTGCATCTGTCCAGCTCTAAGGCTGAGAACTGAGCGATCAGACACCGCTGATCGCTCAGTTCTCCCTGACGCTCTGAGTAGAGAGAGGTGACTGTCAGTCACTGCCATCAGTTCTGCCCCCCTCCCCTGCAAACCCCCACACCCCAAATGCTCACTGGAGTGCTGGGCTGTGGAGGGGGCAGGAGAGGCAGGTTCAGGCTCTCAGCGGATCACTGAGAGGCTGAGGCAGGTGCTAGTACAGGCTTCTGGGTGGATCCCAACTATATGGTCGTGCTTTCTCCCCAGCCTGGACTGACTGTGACATCGGCGCACAGTGGACTTTAGCTCACCATCAGCTGAAACCGGGTCACAGAACTGCACTCCTGTGATCCATAGGAGAAGTACAGCCAAACAAGCTTTGGCTGTACTTCTTTAATGTTTTATATATCTAGACCTGCAAAAGAGGGCAGTCTGAAGTGATCTAGCAGGGCTTAATTTTCTGACTAAAGTTCCACTGCTAGGGCAGGCTTACCTGGAGGGAGCCCACTTCTCCTCAAAGGCAAAGGGAAGACCAGCAACGGCACAATAGCAGCTGAAGGCATCCAATGTGCCCCAACACCTAATCCGGCAAACAAGCTACAGAAAAGATGGCAACCACTCCAACTTATAACTAGCCTTTGCAGTAAGGTGATACTTGACATAGGTACTGTGGCTCCGAGATATATTTGCAAATGTATGCAACGAATCCCTCTGTTTGACAGAGTCAATTTGGTTTGTTGGCAGGCCAACTGGTAAGTGTTCTGGGAAATGTTTGTGTTTGTGATGTGCATTGCCCTTCCATGTGCACCTTACTGCAAAGACTAGTTAAAACTTGGAGTGGTTGCCATATTTTTGTATAGCTTATTCCCATGGTCCCAGCCCACCAGGGCCTCCAAAATTTAATAAATAGTCAGAAAATTAAATGTGTAATTTAAACCCCTAGGAAGACTGAAGGTGATTCTTGTATTTTGGACACTTATATGGAGCTATATATATGTGGTATTCCCATACTCAGGAGGAATAGAAGAATGCATTTTGGGGTGTATTCTAAGTATGTCCATGCTTAGTATCTAATTAATTTACAACATTGTGTACAAAAAAAATAATTTTAATTTTCTTTTCACATTTTCCAAAAGCTTGTGAAAAAAAAAACAAACTTCAAAAGACTCCTCATGCCTTCTAAAATGTAGTAATTTTGAGGGTGTTTCTAGTGTCCTGGCATTCCAGGGCCTCCAAACATGTAATAGGTAGCCAGATAAAAAATATCCCAAAAACTCAAAATTCATCATAAATTCAGGCCAAAATGTATTCTGCTACATGTTTTTGGTTAAAAATTCCCAATAAGTGTATATTGATTGCTTTGTGTGAAAGTTATAGCGTCTACAAACTATGGTATAGATTCTGGAATTTACACGGCTTTTACTTTCTGACTGCCTGTCACATTTATTGAGGAGCTAAAATACCAGGATAGTACAAACACCCCCAAATGACCCCTTTTTGGAAAGTAGACACCCTAAGCTATCTGCTGAGAGGCACATTGAGTTCATGGAAGATATTTTTTTTCCCACAAGTTTTTGGAAAATGACAAACTTTTTCTTTTGTTTTTTATTACACAAAGTTGTAATTTAAATTATATATTTCTCACACAAGCTATGGGTATATGTGGAATTACATCCTAAAATACATTCTGCTACTTCTACCAAGTATGGGGATACCACATGTGTGACTTTTTGGGAGCCTAGCTACATACAGTACAGGAGCCTGAAATCCAATGACCACTTTGAAAGCATGAAGGTACATAACTTCCTCATTTCACTTCCTCACTACCCATCACGGTTTCGAAGGCCCTGAAATGCCAGGATAGCACCAACCCCCCCCCCCCAAAAAAAAAAATAAATTCCCCTTTTTAGAAAGAAAACACCCCAAGGATTTTAAAAAGAGGCATGGTGAGTATTTCCTACCAGGAAATGCAAAATCGCCTATATATATACAGTTGTGGCCAAAATTATTCAACCCCCACTGAAATTGAGTGTTTTGGCCAGTTTGACATTGCTTTTGATCATTCAGTCATCTTGCTTACATTTACATTAAAGAGGCACTTGTAGGTCAGACAAATATAACATAACAGTTATAATGAAATAACCACAAATGTCTTTTCTGTGCTCACAGCATTATCAGTTTTATTCAACCCCCAAGTGACATTCAATCTTAGTACTTAGTACAGCATCCTTTTACAGTTATAACAGCTTTTAAACGTGAAGCATAGCTTGACACAAGTGTCTTGCAGCGATCTACGGGTATCTTCGCCCATTCTTCATGGGCAAAGGCCTCCAGTTCAGTCACATTCTTAGGCTTGCGCACTGCAACTGCTTTCTTTAAGTCCCACCAGAGGTTCTCAATCGGATTTAAGTCTGGTGACTGCGATGGCCACTCCAAAATGTTCCAGCCTTTCCTCTGCAACCATGCTCTAGTGGACTTGGAGGTATGCTTGGGATCATTGTCCTGTTGAAAGGTCCAACGTCTCCCAAGCCTCAGGTGTGTGACGGACTGCATCACGTTTCCATCCAATATCTCCTGGTACTGAAGAGAATTCATGGTACCTTGCACACGCTGAAGCTTCCCTGTACCTGCAGAAGCAAAACAGCCCCAAAGCATGATTGACCCTCCACCATGCTTCACAGTAGGCAAGGTGTTCTTTTCATCATAGGCCTTGTTCTTCCTCCTCCAAACATAGCGTTGATCCATGGGCCCAAACAGTTCTAATTTTGTTTCATCAGTCCACAGAACACTATCCCACAACTTTTGTGGTTTGTCCACATGGCTTTTGGCATACTGCAGTCGACTCTTCTTATTCTTTGGAGACAGCAAGGGGGTACGCCTGGGAGTTCTGGCACGGAGGCCTTCATTACGCAGTGTGCGTCTTATTGTCTGGGCTGAAACTTCTGTACCCACATCTGACAAATCTTTTCTCAGTTCCTCAGCAGTCACACGGGGACTTCTCTCCACTCTACGCTTCAGGTAGCGCACAGCAGTCGAAGTCAGCATCTTCTTTCTGCCACGACCAGGTAGCGTTTCAACAGTGCCCTTTGCCTTGAATTTGCGAATGATGCTTCCTAAGGTGTCTCTTGGTATGTTTAACATCTTTGCAATCTTCTTATAGCCATTGCCCTTCCTGTGAAGAGAAATCACCTCTTCTCTTGTCTTCCTGGACCATTCTCTTGCCTTCACCATGTTTGTAACCACACCAGTAAATGTCTAGAAGGAGCTGAGTATCACAGTCATTTTAAAGCTGCCTAATTGGTGCTTATTATGCTTGATTGCTGCTCGGTGACATCCACAGGTGTTTTCAATACCTGATGGAAAGCACCTGTATGAACCTCTGTTCTTCAGAGTGGTAGTCTTTAAGGGGTTGAATAATTGTGGCAATGAAGAAACCACATAAGAACCATTTACTACTGTATTACATAAACAATTGATGTCATTTTAGTTGCATTTGGGTAGTTACAACGTCCTTGTAGGATTTGATTCTGAATACAATTCCAAATGTACACTATAGTCCCTAAACCCCTTTACAGCATTGGGGGTTGAATAATTTTGGCCACAACTGTATATATATATATATATATATATGTGATTTTGCGCAGCGGAGCCACCCTGCCACAGTAAAAGTACTATGGGCGGGTGGTAAGCAGTTAACAGACCAAGCTGTATACAAAAAGTGGTAGTAAGGGGGTTGGGACAAACATGTTTACAATGACGTTCATGGAGCACTTTTCATTGATGCAAGCTATAGTACAGCTTTGATGAACGGAAGAGGAGGGACAGGGTGGCAATACTGAGTTGCAGAGTACAGCTATCACCCACTCACAAACTACAAAGCTTCCTGTGAATGGATGGCAGAGGGGAGGGGCAGAGCAGTTGTCAGAGTGGTGGGCAATCAGTAAAACAGTCAATAAAAGATAATGTTAGCTCTATGGGAAGAGAAATTCAGCCAGTATTGTGTACATGGTTTTTTGCAGGCTTACCTATTTTACAATAGGAGGATAAACCCAACCTAATGCTGTTAGACTGAGTGGATGTCTGCTGAACCGTTCTCAAAATTTTGAATGCTTATTCCCCCTTAAATGGTGGTAAAGTAAACATCTATGGTTGGGAAGATACTGGAGAGTTTAATAAAAGACCACATAGATGAGTTCTTGCTGGAAAAAAATATTTTAAGCAACAGACAGCATGGATTCATGAAAGACAGAAGTTGTCAAACAAATCTGATTTCTTTTTATGAGGAGGTGAGCAAAACCTTGGACAGAGGGGTGGCGGTGGACGTGGTATACTTGGATTTTGCAAAAGCGTTTGACACAGTTCCCGACACATGGCTACTGTGTAAGGCAAAGTCTACGGGCTTGGAAAAATCTGTATGTAAATGGATAAAAAACTGGCTAAAAGTTCGTACTCAAAGAGTAGTGGTTAATGAATCATACTCTGAATGGTCTGGGGTTGTCAGTGGTGTACCCCAAGGTTCAGTGTTGGGACCCTTACTTTTTAATATATTTATAAACAATATAGGGTCTGGGATTAAAAATACCATTTCAGTCTTTGCAGATGACACCAAGCTGTGCAGTGGAATAACGTCCTTACAGGATGTCTCCAATTTACAAGCTGACCTCAATGCACTGTTTAATTGGGCAACTATTTGGCAAATTAGTTTTAATATTGATAAATGTAAATTTATGCACTTGGGAGCAAAGAATATGCATGCATCATACATACTAGGGGGGGTACAACTGGGGGAATCAATGGTGGAGAAGGCTCTGGGAGTCCTGATAGATCATAAGCTTGGCTCTCAATGCCAAGCTGCAGTTTCAAAAGCGAGCAAAATCCTCTCTTGTATTAAAAGAGGTATAGACTCCAGAGAGAGAGAGAGAGAGATCATATTACCCCTGTACAAATCATTAGTAATGCCTCATCTGGAATATGCAGTTCAGTTTTGGGCACCAATTCACAAGAAGAACATTGGGGAACTAGAGAAAGTGCAGAGAAGGGCAACCAAACTGATACGAGGCATGGAGGAGATCAGTTATGAGGAACGATTAAAGAAATTGAATGTATTCTCTCTTGAGAAGAGGAGATTAAGGGGGGATATGATCAACATGTATAAATACATCAGTGGTTCATATAGTAAACTTGGTGTAGAGCTATTCACCTTGAGGTCATCACGGAGGACAAGGGGTACTCTTTACGTCTGGAGGAAAAGAAATGTAATCTCCAAATACGAAAGGTTTCTTCACTGTAAGAGCTGTGAAAATGTGGAATAGACTCGCTCAAGAGTTGGTTCTGGCTAGCTCAGTGGATTGCTTTAAAAAAAGGCCTGGATTCTTTCCTAGATACACAGAATATAAATGGATACTAACATTTATAGGTAAAGTTCATCCAGGGAATATCCGATTGCCTTTCGGGGGATCAAGAATTGTATTTTTTACCCTTCAGGAGCAAATTTGATCATGTTTTGCTGGGGGTGTTTTGCCTTCCTTTGGATCAACTGTGGGTATAGGATTATAACTTTTTTTTTTTATGGTTGAACTATATGGACTTTTGTCTTTTTTCAGCCAGACTAACTATGCAACTATGTAAAGTAGATACAGCCCCATTAGGCCCTGTTAATGTGATTTATGATAGGCTTAAAGTGGTTGTAAAGGCTCAAGGTTTTTTACCAATCCTTACCTGAGCCCCATTGTGATCCATCGATGTGCAGAACAGACTCGGCTGTCCCGAGCCTCTGCCTCCTCATTGGCTGAGACAGGAATGGGAGCCATTGAGGAGAGAGAGAGAGGGGGTGGGGCCAAGTCACGACTCTGTGTGTAAATGGACACACGGAGCAGCAGCTTGGGAACACACCTGCTCGGGTGCCCCCATAGCAAGCTGCTTGCCCGACAGAAAGGAGGAGCCAGGAGCACCGGCAAGGGACCTAAGAAGAGGAGGATCCGGGCTGCTCTGTGCAAAACCACTGCACACAGCAGGCACGTATAACATGTTCAAAATTAAAAAAAAAAATTAACCTTAAGAATCGCTTTAATGCTGGTACAAAATGTCTGACAGAAGCTGCTACAGCGACCAGGCTTTATCAAACGGGCAAGCTGGAAAATCCAGCATCCGATCAGTGCTTGAGCTATGAGCGCTGATCAGTGTTCTGGCAGGGGGGGGGTAGCTAATTCCCTTGTCAGAACACAATAGCTCAGTGGAGAACGTCACACTAACATCGCTTGCTTAGTAAGGTGACCTCTCCACAAAAGTTGTATGGCCAAAGCTTTTTGTCAGAAAAGAATGGAATTATTTGTAACATGTAAAATAATTCCAGATTGGTGAAGGATGTAAACATTGTTTGAACCTGGCCAAGTCAGGCAGTGAGAACGTCTTGTATCTGATATCTTCATTACTATTTAGGAGTTTTATATGGAGGACTGAGGATAGAACACGGGATTCTGTTGACAAATTGATGCCTTGAAACATTTAAATGCTAACATGAGGGGCGTGGCCTGCATTGGCACACTTCACTAGCCTCCTACTCGGCATCCTACACCAATCCATCCCTCAGTCACTTACTGGCACCGTACCACCTCAGCCTACTAGCCCATGTGGCACTGATCTCTGCTGCCCATCGCTTGCATGATGATCCAGGAGGAGGCCGTGGTCTCGGAGTTCAAAGATGGCACCCAACAATCCCTGCAACAGCAGCTGCAATGCAGCGTTGATAAAGCCAAGGATCCTGTTAGTAAAGCTCTCAAGTCTAATAAACAGCCAGGAAAGGAGCCGCCCCTGGACATGTTATATTTTGGCCAGAAGCTCTCTCACTCTGCTGGCCTTTGTACTCCTGAGGCGCACGAGTCCTCCCTCCTCCCTGAGCCTGCAGTGCTAGCTGAAACAATCATACTGGATGGAGCTGAAGAGCAGGCGGGGACACAGGACTCTGTCATAGAGTCCACTGATTTCACCACTGAGGACACCCCACAGCCTACTCACAGTGAGACCCTGCAGACGGTGCATAAATGTGCAGCATCTGTTGATCTGAAGGAACATTTTGGTGGGCTGCGAGAGGAGGTCTCCCTTCTGCACCAGGATTTACAAAAAACCTGGGAGTGCACCACAGCAGTTGAGGTCCATATTAGCAATCTAGAAGACCAGCTCTCCTCTCTTGCTAGAGATGCCAGAACGGCTGCCCAACAGGTCGCCACTGCTATCGACCGTGTGGATGATATTGAAAACCACCTTTTCCGTAACACCGTCCCTATAATGGGGCTGCCGCAGAAGGTAGAAGGCCGCGATCCTACCTCCTTAGTGGAGCAGTGGCTGCTAGAACCAAGCACCTCTCCTTATGGTGGAGAGGGTCCATCTTACACACCTCCAAGGCCATTACCTCCTGGAAATCAACCTAGATCTATGCTGGCCAGGCTACTGAGTTATAAAGACCACAACATTATTCTACACCTTGCCAGAGGAACAGCTAGCATTCAGTATAATGGTATGAAAGTATCCTTCTATCCTGACTTCTCGGCAGAGGTCCAACGTAAAAGGGTGAAATTTAATGATGTGAAACTCTAATATTTGATCTCACTGGAAATTGTAGGCTTGTAAGTTCTGTTTCTGATTTCTACATAGTTCTTCAACATTCTCCTTTTTTATGAAAGAATAGAAAAATTAGGAACAGCCTTTAATAGTCCCACAATGCCATATAATAAGAATTTAAAGCTGAACTTTGGTTTCAATTGCATAGTTATGTTCAACTTGGACCAAAGTAAATATTCATTCTATAGTTGTGATTTCACTGCCCTGCCTCTCCACCTTGTCCAATCAGAGAACATCTTGCATTTATTGACAAAAATACAAGATGTTCTTTGAATTGCGACCATGCTGAGCAAGCTTACACTGGTCCAAGCTGGACCAATATGTAACTATCTAATAAACACCATAGCTGGACTTCAGCTTAATGAAGAATTCCAATCTAAGTCACCAAATAAAAATATAGCCCGCAGACAATAAATATACAAGATTTACCTATTGTATTATTTTTTTGGTAAGCCTTGCTGAATAATATCTATCATATGAGTTAATAAATATTCCTTACTTTCAGAAACTTTGATATACAACCTATTCCTGAGACTGTGATCTCTAACGTGTAACATTTTGTTCAGTTTCAGTAAAAACAAAGTAATTGGTCATACACTGATAAGCTAATTTACATGCAAATACAACAGAAGGGCTAAGGTTACCTAACCTGATACAATCTCTGCATGCAGTTCATCACAGACGTGGAATGGTTTCTCAGCAGTAACATGAAGAGAAAGAAATATACACACAGAGTGAACATTTCAGCTTGCTTTAGGAGATGATATTCAATAGACTTGATTGGAGTAATGCCCCATTTAAGTCAATGGGACAATAATACACAAAACACATCTTGGCTTTAGATTCTTACTGGTTGGGGTGAATAGGTGAATAGGAAAGCCACTTGCTCTAGGGGCACTGGTGTGTGCTTGCTCCCAAGCCCTGCTCTGTGTGTAGAAGACACCCAAAGTGGGGCTCGGCTCCGCCCCCCCCTTCCAATGGCTCCTGCTGCTGTATCTGAGCCAATGAGGAGCAAGAGAGCCAAAGCGCTTGTGCACATTGCTGGATCGAGATCAGGCTCAGGTGAGAATTTATGAGGGGGCTGCAGGGGGAGCTGTATGCAGTAGGATTTAGAATGCAGTAAGGTAAAAATCCTTCAATCTTTACAACCACTTTAAAAACTGAACAAAACAATCCCAGTGTAAACCTATAACTATGCTCTAAATTGCAAATGTACTTATGAAAGAAAAACAGTTTTACTACACACAAGCATTTAAAGATTTTAATTCTTTCTTTACATTTTAATACAGACATTCACCTGTAATTCATGTTAGGTTTTACTGCCTTCATTAACAATCATAAATAAATCTTAGGTAAGTTTTCTACTATATGTGCAAAATCATTCTGCTTTAACATTAGAAGCAATATCATTCACTGATCGATCATTGTAAATGCTGACATAATCCTCCTCTTAGCATGGTTAGTCCTTTAAGCAATTAACATGCTATAAACTATTAATGTAATAGGCGATAGTGTTCTTTAAATTAAAATCTTTTACAATTCTAAAAACATCCTTAAGTCAAAATTTTATGGTAGAAAGTCAGGCTATTTAAGATCTAATCTGCTGATATCAGTTAGCCAGGATGGCAGATTTGGACATGACAGCCCTGCATCCCTGTCAGTGCATATAGTCATTGTATACTTCTTAGACTTTTAATCTGTGCAGTCTGGAAGTTCAGCTTACGCGCCAAATACACATGTATGGTCAAATCAGTGACAGAGAATGTTTAGTGTTTTTGTATACAATATCTTTGTTTGTGTTCAGTGCTCAAATAACAGTGACTGTTAATTTAGAGGAAAAAAAAAAGTTTAAAAAACTACCTTTAAAAAAAAAAAAAGAAAAAAAAAAAAGGAGTTAATATTTCTGTCACTTCCTAAGTCAAACACTGCTCTGTTCAAGTGAAATACCCAAGTGAAGTCTTTGGGGACACTTCCATGAGTGTCCATTTCCTTGGTCCCAAGTACCAAGAGGTTCCTGCTGCCACCCTCTACCTCACACTACAGGAAGTGGATGGTGGCAAGTGCCCGTTTCCCAAAAAACTTCAGCCAGGGATTTTACTTGAACAGAGCGGCAGTCGGCATCATGAGCAGAGGGAGAGCCAAGTATTCACTCTCTGCTTTTTGTGGTAGACTTCTTGGTTTTATTTTTTTACAGACTGGGTTGCATTTAAAAATAACCTCCTTTCAATATATATTTTATTTTCCTTTTAATCATACAAATATGCAATCAAATATGAATGCTCTAACCAAGAGAGTCGTCCACAGCTTGAATTTTGGCTGATTCAGCAAGAATCGGCACACATTCCAGCTGTGAACAATGAGTCCAAATTTCAAATTGAGCTATCGTGCAACAAAGTAGATGAGTAAGGACTCATGTACACGGGGGCATTTGAAAAACTCTTCTCACCACTGGAAACTGACTGCTAGAAAATATAGGTTAAAAAAAAGCCAGTTTAGCTGCGTTTGCATACCGCGTTTGCGTTTAGAAGCATTTTTAAAAGATAACCTCAGGAGACCCTCCCAAATGCCCAGAATGCACTGAAAAATAGTAAATTATTAACTATTTCAGACATTTTGATAGAAATAGAGAAAGCAGAAGCAGAGAGAGCAGTATGTGTTGGGATTACCTGTCTTTTCTGGTTGTATTCACTATGGATCCTATCGTGAGCATAATGCAGCACGTTCTATCATTTTTTCCTTCACACGAAACCTGGAACTGACTGTGCTGGTGTACTAGGTCCATTTAAATACATGTAAAATGCTCTGGACAGCATCTGGATATTGACCTGTCAAAAAAACGCACCTAAACGCAAGCACTTGTAAATACGGTTAACCGTGTTTACACTCATCTACAAGCGTTTGAAAAGCCTGTAAAATCTACTCCTGAATGCAATTTTGGTGCGTTCAAGAAAACGGCTGTAAATGACTATGTGTACATGGACACATAGGTAAACATAAAGGAGAGTTCAGAGGCTGCTGAAAAAAACACTGAACAGCTCCTGAAAGTCAGTTTAGCAGCTGCAGTGTATATGAGCCCTAAAACAAATAAAAAAGGAACTGTCTGCATATGAAAACAAAAAAAATAATCATATGCAATATTTCATACTTACCTGACTAAAATAAAATAAAAAAAATTACATACAAGTTCTTACCATAAAATAAAAAAAAATATATATACAAAACCACTACACAATCCCTTTAAATAAGGATGGAAGACTTAGAAAAGATGGACCTGTGTAGAACCTGCATATTTGTTGATGACATTTGGGATGGCAAAGACGAAGTAAATGATGTTTTACATTTTTCCTTTAGTAAATCAAGCATATCTTGTTATACCTTTATATTGATAAAACATTTCCAGCATGCTACTTCAAATATTATGTATATATGGTGGTAAAATATACACAGACGTATTTACTAGAGTAGTATAAAGTGCAGTAACTGTGCAAAGCACCCTAACTTCTGGCAACCAACGAGCTTGCAGGTTATTGTTTTAAGATGAATGAAAAGGATGTCATAGTACTAGCACATGATCTTTACAATCTGCACTACTTTTTAAACAAGGCTGGCAGTATTTATTGTCTGAATATTTTATGTCACATATTTACATCTGTACATATTGTACAATGAAATCACCATAGGAAACACATCTGAGAGAAAAAAACAGTGCTACATATACTGTACATAAACACTTGACAGAGATACTCTTCATCAACCCAATAGATAAAAGAGAAATCTACAGTATATTCAATGTTCAACAGTACCAAAAGAAACATGTTTTCACCTTTTAGTACATCTGCTATAACACAAACTAAAACTGCTCCTCTCCCTGTAATGAAAGTGGGATCATGGGAACAACAGAAGGTACCTTCCTATGTAGAGAAAAATCTTGGGAACTGAAAGTGGTCTTTAAATCACTCAAAAATAAAAGTTAACCTGACTTGAAAAATGTTAGAATTTAAGACTCATTTTGTGATTACATTTGTATTTCAAAAATACATTACTAATAAACATACAGCAGAGGATCGGTGGATAGTCTGGTGTAAAGCAGAATCTTTTTATTTCCAGCCACCTGCAAAGCAGAGCGGACTCTATCCATGTCCACTCTGCAAAAACTGAGCAGACACAGAGGTGTCATCCACCCGCTCTGCTCTCAATCTGCAGAGGATCTGATGATCGGAACAGAATCTGCCCCGTGTGAAAGGTGAAAAGTTGAATTCCAGCTAAAATGTTTCCTCTCTCAGTTTTGGTTAGTAGGGGGAAAGGGTTAAAGCGTTACTAAACCCAGGACCCTGCATTCACTCTGTTCTCCCACAGTACACAGAACGCGGTAATGCAATTATTTTAGTAAATATAAACTGCTAAATACCTTTTCTCATCAGCAGTTAGAGCAGTCTTGTGACTTCTATCAGTGTCCAGATGACCACTGGTTAAAGCTTGTAGGAGGAGTTTTCATTCTGTTGGAGGAGGATGCAGGACCCCTGACCTCTGTCTGATTGGCCCTGTGCTAATCACGTGCACTCTCCCAAGAAAAAAACACAAATATCTATATTAATACACACTAAACTGAGCATGTGCAGAGTATCTCCACATGATATCTCTTATCACAAGATAAGAGGGGGACGCTGGAAGAAGGGGAGGATCAGAGAAGTCAGGATCAAACTTTTTTTTTACACAGTGCAGAAGATTAACCCCTTAAGTTCCACAGTGAGTATAACAAGCATGCTTTACTGAATACACAGATTGATTTTAGTGTTGTGGGTTTAGTAACACCTGTACTGTATATTAAAACCTAAAACCAAATATATAATGTGTAATAAATTGCAGCCTACCAGTCATTAGATGTGCTGTCTGCATTATTATATAAGTCTTCTATATTTTTTACCTGGGGTCCCTGCCCATAACATACTTCCTGTTATAGGCTGGCAATACTCACTTGCCATACTCTGTCACCCTAGAGCAGGACAACCGTCTTCTCCATAAAAAAGGGAAAGTGTCACTTAGTGTTCAGATAGAGATGAGCTTGGGGTCCCCTGAACTGCTCTTTTCTTACTCCAGTGAGCTGAGGGACATGTCAGACCTGCCCTGCAGCTCGCCTCTTTATGTGAGCTTTGGGTGGGAATGACCCCGTCCGCTGCTCACTGCAGTACAAAGAGCATGAATTTGGAGTTCGGCTAGAGAGGAGTTCAGAGGATGCCAATTAGAGGATGATGAAAACAATGAAACTGATAAGAGCGCAGCACAGGCAGAAAGCACAAGAAGTTATTGGCTGACAAGATTTCTCGCAGAATCAAAGTATTTTTTGCAATAAAAGAAAAAAAAAAAAAAAAACAACACAAAAGGCTTTCAGTTAAAAAGATCAAAAGGGACTATATTTGAGAAGTTATTTGTGTGATTTACATTCACTTCAAAATCTCAGCGTTTTATTTCTCCTTGTGAAGACATTAAGAAAATAAAAATGTGCTAGGTTGGTGTGCCCTCTGTTACTTGTTCTTGGTTAAGGAGCTGGAACCCACTGATGTCCTTAATAACCACTGAGAATGCCTCCCTTAGTTGCCAGCATGATCAAGCTCCTCTTGTGCAGAAGAGATGCTACCACTAGAAGGGGGAGGTGGTAGACAGGGTGGGACAGCAGGGAGCATTGGCTCCCAGAACCTGAGGGGAGGAGGCGTGGGAAGGCCATATCAGATCCACAGCTGGAGCTACTGGTGAGCACCAAGGAGGCTGTGTGCTGGGCACTCTTTACACCCTCGCTGATGGTTAACGAAGCTGGCATGTACTTAATCATCTATTCACTGGTTACTAAGGACACCAGCAAGTGGCAGCTCCTTAGCAACCATCAGCGTGACCCCAAAAATGCACCCTGGGTGCATTTCTGTTACGTTTGCTATTGACTTCAATGGAAGGTACATATTTAGTGTACTATTTAAAAGCACACCAAACGTGCAGCATGAAGGACCTTTCAAACCACAGTGCAAACATAGCTCATAGGATTTAAAGGCAAATAATTTTGCACTTTTGTCCAGCTGGAAAGGTGACGGTAAACGCGCATCATTGTGAAAGGGCCCTTAAGGCTTCTATCATGGCAGTGGGGAGAAATGCTCAATGGAGTTCTCAATTTCACCGCTTTGTGCCTTACAGAACCTAATGGGTGGGGTGGCTTTTTTTGAATCTTATCCTTTAAAACCTTGTAATGAGCGGAAACAAAATAGCATATTTTGGTATTACATTAACTAGCTAGAAAATGAGGTTAAACTTGCCCAGTACAGAATATATGTATGCACCTAGTATTCCACACTAAATCCAGCTATACGTTTTTATATGTATACAATGTAAGTGTATAGAGTCATCAGTAGAAAACAAGAGATTGTATTTAGGGCTTGTTAAATTTAATTATTTTTGCTGGCGATAATCTTGCAAAAGACACTTGGAGAAATAGGTCACTGCTTGTTGGTCCCCAATAAAATGTGTACAGCGAATTTAGAAGAAAAAAAAAAGCACTCAAGCTTTGTTCAGTCAGTCTAACCAATCAAAAATACCCCACAGAGTGAAGTTAAGTGTCTGTGTCAATGGGATTGTAAAATCCGCTTGAAAGAGGTGAAGTGCAGGTAAGGAGGAGGTCAACTGCACATGTCAATGATTTCTGGATGATCTCAGAAACGTCTCAAACAGATGTTAAATTGATGTCATTGACAGAAGTCCAAAGCTTGCTGACACAGGCCCTTTGGGTTTTTAATACTACTTTGGCTTTTGGCTACTTGGTAACTAAACTGTGTTTCTTTAGTTCCACAGATCACCTTGAAGCTGGTAGAATGACTAATGCACAAGCAGACACTGTACTCCTAAAGTGAAAAAAGTGAACCCAAGATGATTTATTGCTGAAAAGAAAGGAAAAATAATCCTCCACATCCAGAAACCTAAATGACAAATACTCAACAAAAAACTGCACCCTTAGGCCTGTGGATGGGTGGGGGAGTCACTCTTGCAAAATCTGATTTATCCAATAGTCTACATTACAGAGAAGCGTTTTATACATAGAATAAAACCAGCAGCAAGTTCCCTGCACCTAATTGCTACCTTTACCCAAATTTTACATCCATTATGAAGTAGTCTCACTCTGCCTGTTTTGTGTCCTTAATTTTCATATTATATGGATTAACAGGAGTCTAACTTCTGCTGCAGCAAATGAGGAGAGACTCCACAGTGATGGAATTAATGGAGTGAAGGTCACACCAAATCTAACTGTCCTGTATTTGGAATCAAATTCCACTGGTCCTCCTCATTCAGCTCTCTTTTTAGTCTGTAATGTAAACCTCTATAAAAGTAAAAAAAAAAAACTATTTATTGATAAAACAAATGCAATAATCACCTCGTGAAACAATGACAAATAAAAGCAGCGTAACAAAATTTTTTTTTTAAATAAAACAATAGCAAAGTGAAAATATGACACACAATATAACACTTCATTAAAAAAAAACAAACCCTTTGATAAAGTTTGGTGATGAAACGTGTCAGAGTCGAGCCGAACGATGTATTCTGTAACGAGGCATCCACCTTACATCCCCCGCCGGAAGTGACGTATTGCTCGCGAGCAATGAGATATATCGGGTGGGACGCTCGCTCCATGTGATATACAGATACCCTTTATGGTTATTGTGGATATTTTGGCATGCTTTCATTTATTTTATGTGAATGCAATACTTTCTACCCAATAAATGTTTTTTAATGGATTCACACTATGAGTTTCCTTTCACATCTTTCCCGATTACGGAGTGTAATAGTTTGGAGGATGTCCCGCCATCATATCAGTCTCTAATGAAGGGCTTGTTGATTGATGATGTGTACTACGATGACACTCACAAGTGCTATTGCCTATCAGGTTTGGATGGGCTACGATATCGGATGAGTGCCACTGAATTGGGGGAGGTTTTCCTCTGGAGCACGTGGTGACATTTGAGTGCATTTTACTCAATCAATTGTCGTTATGTTGTTCACGTGGTGATCTTGGTGGATCAATAAGGACTTTGTAGGTCAACACAATTTTCATTTCTCAGTTGGTGGACTTATGTCAAATGATTTAAATATTTGTGTATATTTATTGAAGTGTTATATTTTGTGTCATATTTTCACTTTGCTATTGTGTTTTATAATTTTTTTTTTAGGCTGCTTTTATTTGTCATTGTTTCATGAGGTGATTATTGGATTATTCACTATTAGGGCAGCTGCATGCTTACACATTTTATGTACATATTTATTTAGGTGAGTGATTTATTGTGCACGTTTTCAGGTGTTCGGTTTTATATATATTCACATCACATTTGCACGGTGAATATATGGTTTATATATTGATTTTGAAGGCTATTGATAAAAAAAAGTTTATACTACACTAAGGGCTCCATTTATAAAGATTTGTAAACAAGATTTACACACCTTTCCCCCAAAACTCACATATTTTTACTTGAATCCTATAAGACAAATGAATGCACCCTGGGTGAAAGCTGTGTGAATCATGTGTGACAAAATGTAAAAACAGACTCCTAAGCCTCCATACTTCAGTGACTGCATTTGATATTTTTTAAATCTAAGTACAATAGTTGTGAAAAAAGCACATGCAGGTTTAACTTCTTCGCGCTGACAATATGCGGCCTCTCGGCAGGTGGGCCTCAACGCTGAGAGGACGCATATATGAATACCAGAATGTAAACAAAGCTGTGCTGAGAGCGTGCGCCCTGCATGCTCCCGGTACAGTTACCGGTGGTTACTAGGAAAGCTACTGATCTCTACTTGCGATTGAGAGCTTTGCGATCATGTGACCGCTGTGACAACCAATAGCAGCGGTAACATCATCAGAAACCCTGCCTCCTGGCATCAGAAACCCCTTAAAGGGCTGGGAGTTACTGGCATTACGGGATTACCCAACACTGCATCATTATTCTTAGTGGTCTGGTGTAAATAGAGGAGTGGCAGGGGTTTTGCCATTTGTCTACATATTTTTTTCTGGACAGTGTCCCTTTTTCATCTCAAAAATTTGGGAGGCATACACACCACTGAAGAATTGAATCACGAATATCGAAAAAATGCTTGGCTTGTACCTTATTCCAGAGACTGACATGATGCTTTATACCTGACAGTCTGATATCCTGCCTTACAACACCCCTCCAGGCATATCAACTTCGAAGTAGCAAAAGGACCAGTAGTGAAGTGTCCAATGTCCAGTGGACCAATTATAGGCACACAGCGGAAAATTTTAGTTTCCTTCAGGTAACGATGGTGAAGTCATACAAAAAAAAAAAAAATTCAATCTGTGTTAAAGCATTAGGGCCTATTCACACGACTGCTTTGTAGCTTGTAGTTCGAAGTTCAAAAATGCTCAACAAACAAAAAACCTATTTTCAATAGCACTTCTTCACATCTGAGCATTCTGTCGCAAGTAGCAAAATGCCTATCGCTCAAAAAAAATACATGAGCTGCTTTTCAGACACAATTGAGCGCTTTTGTCCCCATAGACTTTAATGGAGATGCCTTAAAAGCACAAAATGAGCATTTTTTAGCGTTTTTTCAACCGTTTTGTCACACGTTTTCTGCTCAAACAGCAGCTCTGCACCCCTTCTCCAGCAGCACTACAAACACCTAGTTGAAAAATTCTGCTCCAAAAAAATGCTCAAAAACACTTGAAAAAAACGCTTGAAAACGTGACGCTCAGGTGTGAATGTATCTTTACTGGAGAAACCATAAATATAGTTACAGTTTCATGTATTTGGTAATGAACTTGTTTTGCAATTAATTAAATGCATCTATCCTCATAATGTGAGCCCTGTTTTATTTACAGATTCATTCCCACAATGAAAATAGGAAAAAATACAACAAAATATGCGCAGTTAGACTTTCCCAATGTTATGAGTAATTTGTCTTCAATTGAAACACTATATAAATATTTTATAATTAGTCAAACCTCAAATATTTAGCAAGTAAAACATAGTTCCATGTATAATCATGGAAATCAGGTACATCAGTCATATTTCACAAAAATCCATAACTGCAGATAGGGCAAAGAAGTATGCAGTGATAATTCCTACTGTCATCAGTTTCTAGTCAATGTATAAGCACCTTTCTTGTGAATATTGCTCAAGTCTGCATAATGTATTTCTCAAAAGTAAGCTGCTGTGCTTTTAATGCTGACCCATAAAGAAACTCTAAAATACAAAACTGAAAAGAAAACGCATTTCAGGCAAGACATAAATGGAGCTGCAAACCTCCTATGCTAAGACCAAAGACTACAACAAGCTTGTTTACAAACTGCTGCCACCTTAAAGCGGTATTAAACCCAACATTTTTACTTTCTCCTATATTGTATTTCTTTCTGTGCCATGATGGCAGAGAATAACGTGCCATGATGGTGACTCCTGTGCACATGTGCGGGAGTGACATCCTCACAGCCCTGCCATTAAAGTGGCAGGAGAGCACTAACCTTGGAGGAAGACCAGACAAAGATGGAAGCAACAAGAGCTGTGAGAGCTCAGAGGCGGAGGGCTTGGTTTCACAGGCATGTCTGTCACAATGTGCTACATACTACCACATAATGGCAGAAACCACCTAAGGCCTTATTAAAACAAAAAAGCAGAGTTTAATACTGTTTTAAAATGGGATTATTTCAATGATAAAATGGGAACACCTACCAAAGGTGGCAGGCGAACCTGAAGCTGTTCAGTTTTATCAGTGCAGCTATATAAAGCTAGGAATACTACTGATTGCATTTGTATTTTGGAGACTACAGCCACAATGAAAAATGCAAATGAAAGTCCTGTGGTGACGTTGGACCTGTTTAAAAGTAGGCCTTAAAAAAACAGTTGACAAGCAAAAGTCCTAGAAAGGTGATCCCTATTGGTTAGCATAGTGCATACTTTTTGCTACAATGATTAGTCCTCAAAGTAATTTAGTAATTTCCGGGGCTTTCACCCAGGAGCTTGTTCTCTTTTTGGGGATTAACCTGAATATACCAGTTTAGAATGGATTGATCCCATAAAAGTCCAGCATGTTCTTTAATTAATTAGAAAACAGTCAAATTCATCAAATAGGGTTCCTAGAATCCTTACAGCTAGAATCAGTCTTGCAATTCTTTTAAGTTATAGATACAGGGACACCTAAAACAACTATGCCTAGAAGGTCACTGTTGCTTCTGGCAACATGTACCTAAAAAATGATATAAAAATATTTTGATTTGCAGAAGAAATATTTAGCAAGATTCAGGATGAGACAATATATACTATGATTAGTCTACAAAAAAAAGTGCTATTTAATAAGTTGGCTTCAGAAATTATTAGTGGAGAGCAGACCATTCCTTTAAGAATAACGGCGTTTGTAAACAAAACTTGAGCTCATCAACAAGCAAAAAATGTATAGTAAAAATATAAATAAGTACCTTTAAGCTGAAGAACACTACGAACTAGCTTGACAAAAACCTTGTCCGCAACTTCCTTTGGAATAAATTACTGACCGCTCTGGATTTTATACACAGTGGCCATGCATTCAAACACTGCTCAAACCCTGATCAGGACAATGTGACAAAACTGATCACAGACTAATTAGGACTCATTTACACTTGCTGCTGAGGATGGAAGTGTTAAAAAAAAAAAAAAAACGGCTACTGAGCAGTGGTTTTAGTGCCCCCCTCCCCCCCAAGCTGCAAAGTTAACTGGAAGGGGTATACACGAGCCAGGTTGCGATGCTTTGCTTCATGGCAAAAATTATGCCCCATCAAGGTCAGCAGTCAATACTATTGCCAAAATTGATCCATTCAAGTGAATGGGCCAACACAATTACCCTGCAATTGCATACAATGCACTTCGTGGTGGTGTGAGTATTTAGGGGTTTAAACAGAGGCAACCTATGGCCTCCCACCCACCTGTCAGCTTCCATCTGAAAAGCAATCCACCACGGAACACTTTTCAGAGAGGCGAAGAGGGTTGCCACAAATGTAAACAAGGGCTTAGTGATAGCAGTTTATATTTAAATTTTTGCTAGAAATTGTCTGCTGCACAGCTCAAGTTTATTTAAAACCTAGTTATCTTTTAAGAAAACACAATGCAAACTAGGTTGCTTTTCCCCTTACGAAAATAGTGAAATGAAGTTTGCAGTCCAGGAGTGGTTCGGACCCTAAGAAAAGAAAACAAACTGGATTTATAAATCATCCCCCTTCTCATGTTCTTAATAAACCGATTCAGTGTTGTCCCAAAGGGATGACCTGTTTACAGGAGTAACAGAATGGAGTTCAGCATACAGGGACTATCCAGCATAGACCTGTGGCTGTAATGGAGGGGGCAGACGGTCATCCTCTACATTTTCGGAATCGATAGATGCCAAGGCTTGGGTGCTAGATTTTATGTTTAGTGGGTATTTCTCCACAATGTGCTGCACTTCACGAGTTACGTCATCTGTCCAGTCAATCAGGTCCTTTTCTAACTTCTTGGCTTCTGTCACAATACGCTCCTGCCTCTCAGACAGCTGTGAGAGCAAGTCAAGGTTCCTATGCATCTGTTTCACTCCTGGGCATGTGTCTGCGTCCCAGATGTCAGAATCATGTTTTTTTGGAGAAGCTTGGCCAGACATGTACCTGCTGAACTCTTCTTCGCTTAAGTTCAATGACTGAGCATCCAGCTTCTCAATGAATGCTATTGCACAACACTAAAGAGGAGACACAACAGAGAATGAAAATGTTATTATATTTCATAACAAAGACTATAAACATTTTGGTCATACATACAGTGGTGAAAATAATTATTTGATCCCCTGAAGGTTTGCCCACTTACAAGGAAATGAAAGATCTATAATTTTTATCATAGGTGCATTTTAAATGATACAGACAAAATAACAACCAAAAATCCAGAAAAAACACAATACAAATGCTATAAATGGAGTTGCAGATTAGTGAGTAAAACAAGTATTTGTTCCCTTGCCAACCAACAATAATTCTGGCTCTCACAGACTGGCTATGTGCTCATGTGGTACACAGATTCTTCCTGGTGCTCCTAACGACGAAGTTGTTGTTAGAAGGTGCTCCTAATGACAACTCGTTATGTGTATAAAAGACACCTGTCCACAGAATCTCTTTCTTCCATTCAAACTTTATCACCATGGGAAAGACCAAAGAGCTGTCAAAGGACGTCAGGGACAGGATTATAGACTTGCACAGGGCTGGAATGGGCTACAAGACCATCAGCAAGAAACTTGGTGAGAAGGAGACTGTTGGAGTGATTATTCGCAAATGGAAAAAATACAAAATAACCATCAATCGCCCTCGGTCTAGAGCTCCATGATAGATTTCGCCTCATGGGGTAAGGATGATCATGAGAAAAGTTAGGGATCAGCCCAGAACTACACGGGAGGAGCTTGTGAATGATCTCAAGGCAGTTGGGACCACAGTCACCAAACAAATCATTGGTAACACAATATGCCGCCATGGACTGAAATCCTGCAGCGCCTGCAAGGTTCCCCTCCCCAAGAAAACACATGTAGAGGCCCATCTGAAGTTTGCCTACGAACATCTAAATGATTCAGAGAAGGATTGAGAGAAAGTAATGTGGTCAGATTAGACCAAAATTGAGCACGACTCACTGTGTTTGGAGGAAGAAAAATTCTGACTATGACCCTAAGAACATCCCTACAGTAAAACACGGAGCTGGAAACATTATTCTTTGGGGCAGTTTCTCTGCTAAAAGGTACAAGCTGACTATGCCGCATTGAGGGGCCGATGGATGGGGCAACGTATTGTAAAATCTTGTATGAGAACCTTCTTCCCCCAGAGAACACTAAAGATGGGTCGTGGATGGATCTTCCAGCATAACAATGACCCAAGGCAACAAAGAAGTGGCTCAAGAAGAAGGTCATGGAGTGGCCTAGCCAGTCTCCAGACCTTGATCCTATAGAGAATTTATGGAGACAGCTGAAACTTCGAGTTGCCAAGCGACAACCCAGATACCTTAAAGATTTAGAGAAGATCTGTACAGAAGAGTGGACCAAAATCCCCCCTGAGATGTGTGCAAACTTGGTAATCAACTATAAGAGACTTCTTACCTCTGTGCTTGCCAACAAGGGTTTCTCCAAGTCCTAAATCATGTTTTGCTTGGGTATCCAATACTTATTTAACTGCAACTCAATTTATAACATGTATCGTGTTTTTTGGGGATTTTTGGTTGATATTCTGTATCAATCATTTAAAATACACCTATGATAAAAATTAGAGACTCATATCTTTGTAAAGTGGGAAAACTTAAAAAATCTGCAGGGGATCAAATAATTATTTTCCTCACTGTATTTACCTTCCAAATGCACATACATTCCTATTTTGCCAACGTATTGTGCAGTTTTACCAGATTCTAATGTGCAAATATACAGTCAACTTTGCAAACAACCTCCAAAGTCTTTGTAGCGCCATCAGATCCTATGTGTTGTTAGAGCTGAAGCTCACAGACTACTTGTTTTGCTCTATATCAGGATTAAAGAGGAAAAAAAGGAATGCTTTCAAATAACTCCCTGCAGTCAGCTAAACCACAGAAGTACCTTGCTACGTGTAAAATGATTAAAAGATTTTATCAACTTTTTTTCCTTTAAAATTCATTGCTGTCACATGACCACAAAGGCTCTGAGTTTATACAGACAAGGCGGCTGGTGGATGCATCGGTTTCCTCCTAGCAATGTTATCTCCAGAAGTACCTAGCCAGTGGGCATAAACATTAGGGCTAGAAGGTGCTGGGCCGGGCAGAACAGGTGGGGCGGAAGCAGGGCCAGACGGAGGCATGGCTGGGCAGGACCAGGGTCAGAGCTGAGTGGGACATTGCCTACACAGACAATGGTACTAGGAAGTAAGTGCCTTTGAGCAGCCACACTGCTGTCAGTGAAGCACAGAATTGCTGAATGTCTAGATTAGACAGTTATTTCAAATCAGACAATCAGCAATTACAATAATGAATAGTATAAAAGGTTTTTATATTATGCATACTAATCAAGTGTAAATTTAATTTTTTAACTGGTGTTTCACTTTTATTCCTAAAATATTCAGAACTTTAAAGTGAATCTGTGGTCACTTAAAAAAAAGAGAAAAAAACTGCTGCAGACCACCCCTGGGACCCTAAAGAGCAGGAAATAGTGAAAAGCTCCTTTATTTACTGGTTCTAGCCAACTGGTTCGTGAGACCACTTGGAGTTGCTAACTACACTATGTAAAAGCCCTGTTTAAAGAGTAACTACAGCATCTAAGGCTGGCCAAACATTACACAATTTTCTTGAGAATTTTGCTTTAGATTTACCAAAAACCATATACTATGAGGTCAAAACAAACAAAACTTTCAATTGTACAATTAGGCAGGCCCTTGAACTACATAGTTGAAGGTAAATCTAAAGGAAATTGGGCAAAAATTGGACCGAAAATTGCATAGTGTATGGTCAGCCTAAGTAAAGATTTTTTTTTTTACTTAAGCTGCTTTCACACTAAAGTTTTTGAGGCAAAAAAAAAAAGCGCCTGAAAAGCTCAAGAAAATGCTTCCCTATTTATCTCCATGTATGTTTTCACAGTGTGGCTTTGCGTTTCCGTTGCGGTGCAAAAAATCCTGCTTGCAGCGTTTTTGGAGCATGTTTGTTCAGTTCTCCCAAAACGCCTCTTCCCATTGAAAACAATGGAAACCGCCTCAAAAATGCACTAGAGAAGCGTGTTTGGTGAAGTTTTTCAGTGACATGTTCTTTAAAAAAATGCACTGCAAGCACAGCAAAAGCGCCATAAAAATGCATATGTGTGAAAGTGCCCTAAGGGGTCTAACAAAAGAAAAAATTCTACGTTTCAACAATTTACATCAAAAAGAGGAATTATTACTTGCCAATTCCTGTATCTTGGAGCACAATACAGGACACAGGTAGAGTATTCATAAACCATGGGTTATATGAGAGTACCTTCAGGTGATTGGACACTGGCAAAGCTTCAGAGGGACATGCTCCCTGGGCGCCTCCCCTAACCTACTCCATGAGACCTCAGTTTTGCAGGCAATGGAGAGTTAACCTAGGAATGGAAGGGAGGGTGTCCTGTGTCCTGTACTATACTCCAAAATATGGACTTAATTGTACAGTACAGGGCACAGGCAAAGCATTCATACACCTCGAGACATCCTCAAGCAATGAATAGGAAGAGTAAAAATGAGGCAAGCAGAACTGTGCCAACAGGCCCAAACAAAGATTAGAAGACCCAATCTCACATAAATGGATTACAGAGGCTTGGTGCCAAAATGCTCAGGAAACTCCCACCGATCTGGTGGAATGGGCATGTAAAAGGCTCAGGAGATTTCCCTATGAAAAGTTAAACTCTTGCAATCAGATTATATATCCATCATGCGATGGTGGACCTTGAAGCAGAGTGTCCCTTGAGGGGTCCCAAGGACAGGACAAACAAGGAGTCCATCCGTCTGATTGGAGCAGTAGCCGTGAGATCTATTCTGATGACTCTATTTCCAGCAACATAGAGATTTCTTTTGAATACTTAGGAAAAGGGCATTAAGATGGTAAGACAATGAATGTCCTTGTTGAAGTGAAATACTGAAACCATCTTCAGGAGAAAATAAAAGAATCATGTTTGACTGCCAAGGCTACTTTGGAGGAGAGATCCTCTAGGGCAGTGGTGGCGAACCTATGGCACGTGTACCGCAGCAGGCACGTAGAGCCCTCTCTGTTGGCACGCTAGACAAGTTGTCCCAGCAGCTGAACATCGGATAGCGGCACACATAGGGGCCAATGCACATGCTCAGAAAGGAGTAGTGGCGCCAAGCGATGATGTCACGAGCTGCAACTCATTAGCCACAACTCGTCCAGTCAGTGTGCTGCTTGGACTGGGATCAATGGACTGCGATTTTAGCAGAAGCCCCCACAGGCCCACAAGGTAGGAAATGCAGTCAGATGCCTTTTTTAGAGCAGACCAAAACCTGGTGGTCAGTGGAACTTTACCCCCTCGTGCTGTGGTCAGTGGAACTTTGCCCCCTCGTGCTGTGGTCAGTGGAACTTTGCCCCCTCATGCTGTGGTCAGTGGAACTTTGCCCCCTTTAATTGTGCAAAAGCATGCCAAATGCAAACTTTTACCTTACAATAAAAAGCTGTTTATCACTGAAAGCTCTGTTATTGTTTTTCTTTTAAGACAAAAGATGTTAATGTAGGAGTAGTTTTTTTCTAAACTAAAATCTCAGTATTCAGGTTTAATTGCAGTGTTGGCACTTTGCAATAAATAAGTGGGTTTTGGGTTGCATTTTGGGCACTCGGTCTCTAAAAGCTTCGCCATCACTACTCTAGGGGAATATCACTGATAACTTCAAAGGGTGGTTTCTGCAGGGCAGAGAGAACCAAGTTGAGATCCCAAGGAAGCATGGGATGCAGCATGGGAAGCCTAATATGAAATATGCCTTGAAGAGAGGTCCTTACAAAAGGAGAGTGAAGCTATAGGCCTTTGAAATGGATAAGACTGAAACCTGACCTTTGAGAGAGAACTTGCTTAGTGACAAGTTCTGGTCAAGACCCGTTTACAGGAAGGCCAGAATGCAAGGTACAGAGTAATCTCCTGGATTGAAGGGCCTGTGCTTACACCAGGTAAAAAAGGATTTTCAGGTGCTGTCACAGGATTTTCAGGAGGAAGCTTTGCTTACTTTTAGCAAGGTAGGAATAACAGAATCAGAAATCCCTCCTTTAAAACATGGGTTTCAACTGTCATGCCATTAAAGCGAGTGACTGAGAAGTAGAAAAGAACAGAGGGTCTTAAGATAGCAGATATGGCCTGTTGGGAAGAGATCAGGGGCCATCTGCATAAAGTCCAAGTATACCTGTGTACCAGATTTTTCTGGGCCAGGTTGGTTAATCACTATTTTTCCCTCTTGCTCTATTTTCTTGAGCAGACGAAGTAGGATTTGCACTGGATGGAAAACATAAATTAGCCTGAACTGAGACCAGGGGATTATCAAGGCATCTGAGGCTAGAGCTACAGAATCCCTGGTTCACGCAACAAACAGAGGTAGTTTGTTGTGCCTGGAGGCTAGGATATCCATGTCCAGAATCCCCCATTTGGGACATATCAGATTGAAGACATGTGGATGAATGGCCTATTCCCCTTGATAAAGTATGGTGATTAAATTGTTATGGTGGCAGTTGTCCATTCCTCGGATGTGGATTGCAAAGACTGCAGTACAATGAGTTTCTGTCCATGAGATGATTGGGTGCCCTTTCAGAAGTGGGGTCAAGTGTTGCAGGGTCGACCTGACTGTTCTGAGCTCCAAGATGTTGGTGGGGAACTTGTTTTCCCCCTGTGACCATTTTCCTTGGACTGTTAGGGTTTGGCACACCAGTCTTGGAGACTTGTATCTGTTGTAATAAAGATAGAAAATTCCTTGCTTGGCTGGACAGGAGCATGGGTAAATTGAAAGGAGGAGCCTGCTAGTTGGAGAGGGCGCCCAAGGAATTGCCCAAAAAGGTAGCCTCGAAGAAGGCTACCATTAGGCCTAGAAATCTCATAGGGAATCTCATTGTATTTTTCTTGCATCCCAAATCCCTTGAGCATCTACTGTTAAAAAAAGCACTTTTTCTGGGAAAAAGACTTTTGCTTGGGATTTATCCAGGACCAGACCCAAGTATTCCAGGCGAAAGGGAAGGCTGGTGAGCAGATTTGTTATATTTGATCACCCAGCCAAAGGCCTGGGGCAGATTAAATTGTCTTGTGGACATTTTCTGAGAGCTGCAAGGGAGATGAATCTTTCAAAAGAAGGTGGAATAGAATGAACACCCGTGTTGGGCTTTGGTACCATAAACAGATTTGAGCAGAAGCCTTTTAACCTGTCTTGTGGCAGTAATGGCACAATGTTTCGCTTGGATAACAGGTGCTTAATGGCATTCTGCAAATCTAACAGTGCTTGGGTAGTTTTTGGTTGATTTGAAATAAAAAGAGGTGGGGTGGTAGAGTTTTGAACTCTTTTGTATACCTTTGAAACCACCTATTAAACAATCAGGTTTGGGATGTCTGTGACCCAGAGAAGGGCAAACGGCAACAAAAGTCTCCCACTCCTAGGAGTGAGGGGTACCCCTTCATTGTGAAGAGGGTATTGGGGAAGGCTTTGGGGCCTTTGTTGAAGGTGAAGCCTGATCTAAGCAAGATGTTCTGTGTTTAGTGGAGCTAGGGGCTCCTGAGGTGGGAATTCTGCTGTGTAAGTAACACCTTCCCACTTGTGATCTCTTTGATGAATTGGTCAAGTGCCTCACTGCACAGCAATCTTCCTTGGAAAGGCATACATAGGAGGCACCTCTTGCAGGCAGCTTCAGCTGTCCAAGCTTTTAGCCAAAAGTAATTTGTGCATGTATATGCAGATTAGAGCCACTTTGGAAATGTGTCTCCTGACATGTTCTATAGCATCCAGACAAAAAAAAGCAGAGCAGAATGCAATTGCTGTAATTGCTCTATAAGCGCATGATCCTGAAATACAGGGTCATTTTGGTTGTACTAGAACTATTGTATTAGTCCAATTAGCTGCAGTTTTACATACTGAAATTGCAGAAAGAACTGGCTGCAAGGCCGGTCCTGCAAGATTGAAGAAAGCCTTTGGAAGCGTCTCAAATTTATTACCCACAGAATCTTTGAAAGAAAGAACATCTTCAATAGGTACAGTGATGTTTTCTTAGGACAGAGATGGCATGATCAACCACTTTTTCCATAGGAAAGACTTTGGCAAAGATTTTTGGGAGAGTGAAAATAATTTTAGGAATGACCCAATCGTCGTAAACTGCACATTCTACCTGTTCATTAACAGATGTTAATGTTTTGTAGACTTCTGTAGGTCTCTTTATACTTGTAGAGGCACGGCAAGATGGAGGATAGTCAAGTTACACAATGCCAAGGCATTTGCAGACAGAGGCAATGAGCTAAGGCATAAGGAATAAACTATTCTATCTCAGGGAGTATAAGAAGACAAGTGGCCAAGGTGAGTGGCCAAAGCAACATTATGGGCTGTCCCCATTGTTACAGCTCCCAAGCTTTTCCTGAGAATGTGTCAATCTGGATACACTACTTCTACAGTATATTGGCATTAGAAGACAGTGAGGGTTTGATTGTAGAACCCAAAGATAAAATAATAAACTAGTTAAGCTAAGGGAAATTTTCGCAGCAAAGGAGAAAAGGTCAAATCACCTTCAAACAGTAGCATAAAACTGAGGACTCAGAGTGGGGAAGGGTTGGGGAGGCACTTGGAGACGTGTCCTCTAAAGCTTTGATAGTGTCCAATCATCTGAGGGTACACTCCTATAACCCATTGTGTATGAATTTTCTGCCTGTGTTCTGTATGATTAAGTGAAATGGTTTGCTCTTTTAACTCTGATTCCTGAATGAGACCATCTGCTTCATTATAACCACCTGGTGCACTTTCAGTGTTCAGTGAGGAAGGCAACAGTTTCTGCATCCCTGTAGAGGTGTTTAACATTTAGGGATCATCACACAGACATCTGAGAAAAGCAGTGTGGAAATCACAGAAGCAGGAAACATCATTTCTGGGGGCGTTCTGTACACCAAAAGGAGTACAGAAAGCCTCCAAGTTGCCACATTGCATTGCATTTTCTTTTTTAAAGTTTTAGAATCTTAAGACACCTTCAGATTGAAATGGAACGGTCATTTTTATCAATATTAAATTACAAAATAGCATATGTGGCAATTTTATATGCTCTATTATTTTTTTAATGAATAGGGAATTTCCCTATAAGGTGCATGGAAGGCACATCTTAAAACAAAATCATGTGAAAAGAGAATACAAGGATATCAGAAAGACAGCATACTACACTGCTCACCAGGTTTGTGAAATAGTATCCATCTTCCCCAGTCATCAGTCGACTAGGATTGCAAAATCTAGTGATATACTGAATATTTGACTGAAGACGTGGTGGGTTTGCCTTAAGCACAATGTAGATTAGAGTAGGGAGGAAGTCATCAGCAGAAGCAGGTTCATTCTTTGTAATTCTAATTGCATTAAAGATTTGTTTACTGCACCCAGTAATGCAGGCAAGCTTGTCCCGAGGAATCCGCTTTGAATCCATTTCTATGATATCTGCAGAAATTTAAAGAAAATTATTCTTAATTATAGTTTCCTAAATGCACCATAAAAATCAATAACCACTGTATGCACTGGTCTAAAACTGTCAGGACTCCCACTCTATTTTCAGCTATAAAGAATGTACAAAAGTCTCTCTATAACTGATCAATTCCACAATGCAAGCATCTTCCAAAATAGTGTTAGTCGTCTGGTGCACTGCTAATGGTGCTAGTCTCATCCCTGCATCTTCCTCATGTAGGTCCAGTGCCCTTGGCTACAGTGGATATAAAAAGTCTACACACCCCTGTTAAAAATGTCAGATTTCTATGATGTAAAAAAATGAGACAAAGTTAAATCATTTAAGAACTTTTTCCACCTTTAATGTGACCTACAAACTGTACAACTCAATTGAAAAACAACCTGAAATCTTTTAGTGGGTGGGGAGTAAACATAAAAAAATAAAATAATGTGGTTGCATAAGTGTGCACACCCTCTTATAACTGGGGATGTAGCTGTGCTCAGAATTAAGCAATCACATTCAAAATCATTTGAATAGGAATCAGTACACACCTGCCATCATTTAAAGTGCCTCTGATTAACTCCAAATAAAGTTCATCTGTTCTAGTAGGTCTTTCCTGACATTTTCTTAGTCACATCCTATAGTAAAAGCCATGGTCTGCAGACAGCTTCTAAAGCATTGCAGGGATCTCATCGTTAAAAGGTATCAGTCAGGAGAAGGGTACAAAAGAATTTCCAAGGCATTAGATATACCATGGAACACAGTGAAGACAGTCAAGTGTAGAAAATATGGCGCAACAGTGACATTACCAAGAACTGGACGTCCCTCCAAAATTGATGAAAAGACAAGAAGAAATCTGGTCTGGAAGTCTGCCAAGAGGTCCACAACAACATTAAAGGAGCTGCAGAAATATCTGCCAAGTACTAGCTGTGTGGTACTTGTGACAACAATCTTTCGTATTCATCATATGTCTGGGCTATGGAGTGGCAAGGCGAAAGCCTTTTTTTTTTTACAAAGAAAAACATCCAAGCCCGGCTAAATTTGAAAAAACACATCTGAAGTTCCCAAAAGCATGTGGGAAAATGTGTTATGGTCTGATGAAACCAAGGTTGAACCTTTTGGCCATAAGTGCAAAAACAAACAACACTGCACATCACCAAAAGAACACCATACCTACAGTGAAGCATGGTGGTAGTAGCATCATGCTTTAGGGCTGTTTTTATTCAGCTGGAACTGGGGTCTTAGTCAAGGTAGAGGGAATTAGGAAAAGTTCCAAATACCAGTCAATATTGGCACAAAACCTTAAGGCATCTGCTAGAAAGCTAAACATGAAGAGGAACTTCATCTTTTAGCATGACAACGACCCAAAGCATACATCCAAATCAACAAAAGAATGGCTTCACCAGAAGAAGATTAAAGTTTTGGAATGGCTGAGCCAGAGCCTAGACCTGAATCCGATCGAACATCTGTGGGGTGATCTGAAGAGGGCTGTGCACAGGAGATGCCCTCGCAATGTGTTTTTGCACGTAAGAGTGGGCAAATACTGCCAAGTCAAGATGCGCCATGCTGGTAGACTCATACGTAAAAAGACTGAGTGCTGGAATAAAATCAAAAGGTGCTTCAAAGTATTAGTATAAGGGCGTTCACACTTATGCAACCATATTATTTTAGTTTTTTATTTTTACTTCCCTCCACCTAAAAGATTTCAGTTTGTTGTTCAAAGGACTTGTACAGTTTATAGGTTACATTAAAAGGTGGAAAAAGTTCTGAAATGATTTTTCTTTGTCTAATTTATTTACATCACATAAAACTGACATTTTAACAGAGGTGTGTAGACTTTTTATATCCACTGTATATAAATATATATGGTCTTTTAATCATTTCCCTCAACCCCTGCATGCAAAGTGATGTGTTAAATACTAACCTCCTTCCCCACTATAGTGATCTTCATTGTGCGGCCCTGTCCAGCTCCACACAGCCTTTCTCCCAAAAACATTCCAGTTGGCTTATCTTCTTAGTGGGCACACATGTCACAGTCTCATTCATTTTATGGGGGACAGACATATCCCTGTCATTCTGCAGCTCTGACACCTTTGCAGCCTAACCCTGAGACATCTCATGAACATTAATTTAAATACTGACCTGTTATAGCCTTTACAACCATATCTGACACTTCAGGAATGTCCTCATTGACTGGAACACATAGCATCTGAAGAGTGACCCAATGTAAGGCCCTGAGGAAATCATCAGAAGCAGAACTTTAAAATACTCTTTAAAATACATCCTGACAAATTGTACATAAGAAACTATTTCCATGAACCTCCAAGAGAGAAACCAATGGAAAGATTTGCTTCACAGCACGACTCTTCCCAATACTAGTTAGTAGAGTAGATTAGGGCAGGCTATCAGTGGGTTGTTAAAGTGGACTTAGTTATATTCCATTATGGTCAGGTAGGTAAAATTATTGTAAAACGTGTTATTTTTTTTTTTTGTCAGGTAGACATACAACGCTCACATTTACTTACAGGCATGAATAGGTTATATCTCTATAAATATGTATCCCTTACTTTCTAGCAGAAACAAGAATAAAGACATTTTCAGGTATTAAACATTTACTTGTATATTAAAAAAAAGCTTGTATACATATAGAGAAAAGACAGATCAGACAGGGGTCAGTTCTTATTGGTGGGTGGAATGGGGAAATATGGAGGGAGGGCTATGGCAGATAACAAAGTTCCCATGTTACAAACAACCAGTGGAATTGCTTTGTATGAAAAAAAAAAATATGCAAAAGAAGTGCGCACAAGGTGTCAATAAATTAACGTGTTTGTTCACCAATGCCAGAAGTCTGCCAAACAAAATAGGGGAGTTGGAAGCTTTGGTGCATGAACAGAACTATGATTTAATTGGTATTGCTGAATCTTGGTTTCATTCTTCACATGACTGGTCCATTAATATTCCTATTATTCAGATATTGGTGTGTGGAGCTGGCAGCTGTGGTCAGCTCACCTGGGTCCCCTCTGTCATGAGCGCCCCTCATACACTGGGAAAGGCATACAGGAAGTCACAGGGTTCCAGATTTACAGCAGCCAATTCCTAAGGTACCTTGTAACCAGGAGAGGGAGCTCAACCTACCTTAACACTTTGGGCAAGAAGGCTCTCTGGACCTAGAGGCATATTACTGCACCCAAGGCTGATGTTCTTACCTGAGAGGGATGACCTATGCGTTTGGCTGATCCGCATGCCTGGTCGATTATCTGGATAAAATTGCATACATGCGCATTTTAAATGCGCGGTCGGTGAGTGCGCATTTTATCTATTTGGTTCCAGTCACCTATCTAATGCTGAGGAGGTCTTCACACAACTTTCTTTTGCAATCACTTTTTAATGTATAAAGGACTCTATGAACTTTTATTTCATCTTATTTTACTTACTTTTATTTACTTGTATCCCTATTAGCATTACAGCGCTGCACTATATTATTATTTATTATTCATGTTATGAGGTCCAGTGATTCCTTGGAGTGTTCCAGCAGCTGATTTTTGAGCGCTCGCTTTACCTATATCCCATTAATATTCCTGGCTATGTTCTCTTTCGGAGAGACAGAGTAAATAGGAAAGGTGGTGGTGTCTGTCTCTATGTGAGAAGTGATCTCAGAGCGAGTGTGAAAGAAGACCTAGTTGATGGAGAGTGTGATGAGGCTGAAGCATTATGGGTGGAACTGCACATGGGGGTGCGTACTACAAAGGTAATCATTGGAGTTTGTTATAGGCCTCCCAGTCTTAATGAGGAGGTGGAGACTCAGCTCCTTGCCCAGATCGAAAGCGCTGCAAGGGCTGGGACAGTGATAATAATGGGGGATTTTAACTACCTGGAAATTGACTGGAGTAATGGTACTGCAGGAAAAGTTAAAGGGCAAAAATTTATAAACCTACTACAGGACAATTTTATGGTACAGTTCATAGAGGCCATAATTAGGATTGATGCTCTGCTGGACCTGATAATCTCAAACCATGCAGAACTCATTACTAATGTCCATATAAAAGAACATCTGGGTAGCGTGACCATACTATGATTTCATTTATTGTTAAATGTAAACAGCAAGCACATACGGGAAAGATAAAAACGCTCAATTTTAAGAGAGCTAATTTTCCAAGGCTGAAAGCTGCTCTCCAAGACTTAGACTGGGAGGGAATATTGGCATCGATGAACACAATACAGAAATGGGAGCTCTTCAAAAAAGACTGTATGTGAACACTCTACAAAATATATTCCCATGGGCAACAAGCTTAAAAGGCTAAAAATCAAACCTGTGGCTTACGGACAAAGTTAAAAAAGCTATAGAAATAAATAAAAAAGCTATAGAAATAATAATAATAATATAAAAATAATAAGAAAAGTGCTTTTATTAAATATAAAAATTCAGGAACGCTATCATTGTTTAAACATTACAAAGAATATAACAGAATATGCAAAAAGAAAATAAAGGCCGTAAAAATGGAAAACGAACGACAAATTGCAAAAGATAGCAGGACAAACCCCCAAAAAGTCTTCAAATATATTAATAGTAAAAAGGTCAGGTCCGAGCATGTGGGCCCTTTACAAAATAATCTAGATAGGGTGACTGGGGATAAAGAGAAGGTAAATTTATTAAATACCTTCTTTAGCATGGGGGAGTTCTTGTCCATAATGGGCATGTTATTGACACAGCTCCAGATGATCCACATTGGCTCACAAGTGATATGATCCAGAAATATTTTGACAGAATAAAGGTGAATGAAGCACCTGGACCGGATGGCATACACCCACGGGTCCTTAAAGAATTGAGCTCGGTCATTTCAAAGCCATTGTTTCTAAATTTTAGGGACTCTTTAAATGACTGGCATAGTACTATTGGATTGGCAAAAGGCCAATGTGATGCCTATCTTTAAAAGTGGTCAAAATCTTTACCAAGTAATTATAGACCTGTTAGTTTAACTTCTATAGTTGGGAAGATACTGGAGAGTTTAATAAAAGACCACATAGATGTGTTCTTACTGGAAAAAAAAATTTTATGCAACAGACAGCATGGATTCATGAAAGACAGAAGTTGTCAAACAAATCTGATTTCTTTTTATGAGGAGGTGAGCAAAACCTTGGACAGAGGGGTGGCGGTGGACGTGGTATACTTGGATTTTGCAAAAGCGTTTGACACAGTTCCCCACACACGGCTAATGTGTAAGGTAAAGTCTACAGGCTTGGAAAAATCCATATGTAAATTGATAGAAAACTGGCTAAAAGATCGTATTAAGATAGTGGTTAATGATTCATACTCTGAATGATCTAGGGTTGTCAGTGTTGTACCCCAAGTTTCAGTGTTGGGAACCTTACTTTTTAATATATTTATAAATGATATAGGGTCTGGGATTAAAAATACCATTTCAGTCTTTGCAGATAACACCAAGCTGTGCAGTGGAATAACTTGCATGCATCATACATACTAGGGGGGTACAACTGGGGGAATCAATGGTGGAGAAGATCACAGGCTTAATAATGGCATGCAATGCCAAGCTGCGGTTTCTAAAGAAAGCAAAATCCTCTCTTGTATTAAAAGAGAAGGGGGATCAGGAATTAATTTTTTCCCCTGCAGGAGCAAACTGGATCATGCTTTGCGGTTTTTTTTGCCTTCCTCTGGATCGAATCTGGGTGTAGGATCATAACTTTTTTTTTTTTTTAATGGTTGAAATAAAGAAATACAATCATAGATTACAATCTTAAAACAAAAAAACATAAACTGATTTTTTTTAGCACTCTGGATGGGTGCTGCCCCGTTATCTCTGTTGCTGTGGGAATAAGCCACAGTCAGCTTTATGACCAGCACTGAGATAGCATAAGAAAATCCCTATTGGTTCCTACAGACATTTTACCAATCTGCCAAGGGATTGATTGAACACTGCATTCCTATCCACACGAAATGGAATTCCAAATATTCACCTCACCTGATTCTCTTTTGCACAGCCAAATCTTTCTTCTCATCGTCTGTAGTTTCTGGACAGAACACATGCTTGTATAAGCGTGTCATGATAAACTTCTCAATTTGGTCCATTGCCTCTTCCACTTTGTTAGGCGGGACTATTTTTAAAAGTAATAAGAGCAATAAAGAAAAAATTCCAAATACAATTACCATTACAAGTCTAAAGCAAAAAACTGTTAATTACGATGTCTGTATTAAAATGAACGGAATTCTTCCCTTACACACACACAGTACAGAAAAAGATATCTATAATATATATATCTATCTATCTATCATATATATCTATATCTATCTATATATATATACACACACACACACACACACACACACACACACAGGATATCTATCTTACTACACATATGCACAGAATAACCTGTTTTTTAATGTATGCAATGTAAAGAGAGACTGTACGCACTGTCCTCAGTTGGGAATGTATATAATGTACTGTATATGCAGATCATCATCTGATTTCCAATATAACTATCTAATAGGATCAGAAATGTTTTAATACCTCTAATTCCAGAAAAAGCAGGGAAACCTGCTTACCTATATGGTTTACGCATGCAGACATCAGCGCACATCTTTGACATCGGTGCTATACAAGGTAAAGATGCAGCCAAATTGTTTGTTGGAAAAGTACTTGCCAGCATCAATACCTTTGCTTGATATCAGGCCACAATCACACTAACCCATCAATTCAATTGCCAACACATACATGGAAATCAACTGACTAGGAATTACATAGATGTCAAACTTCTTCTGGCAAATCTGTTCATTTCTAGAGCCCTTTGACCACTTAAAGAAGACCATGTTAAAGTATAAACAAAGGCAAAAGTTTTTGTTTAGTTTTAGGTAAAGTGGAGATGGATTAGAACACCTGTCAGGTATTTCTTCCTTCAGGTATTTATTGCTGTGTCCGTTAGGTGATTAGGGACACTGTTACTTGCTTACACTGGTCTGGTGACACTGGGATGCCTGTGGCGAAAATCAGGGATACTGTTGATGGCTTACACTGGTCGTGCTGGTGACACTAGACTGTTGAGGAAGTGATCAGAGACACTGTGGCTTGCTGCACTTGTCAGACAAAACTGTACTAGTGTGGTGGCGATCAGTGACACTGTGGCTTGCAGCACTGGTCACTAATGACCAGTAACACTATGCACTAGTGTGACTAGTGAATAGGAACGCTGTTCCTTGTAAATAGAGACTCTGTAAATTAGATTTCGGCATCAAATGTTAGGAAATGCTCTCAAATCAGATTGGTATGTGAATGAAGACAAAGCAAAATGCAGTCTTTGTGTACATGTGTGATAAATGTGAATGGTCTTATACATATTACAGCCTCCTTAAAGGAAACAATGAGCAGCACAATAATGACATCACCAAATCTCACTCCAATTGCATTGAATCTCACACTGAAGAAATGCTATGATGCTCTATGCACACTCCCATACCAGTGCACTGCTATTTTTAGGAAGGGACTGAAGACTGAAGGTAATTCTTTTTACTGTGTACTGCTTAGGCACAATTTTTTTTAAACAGTAGAGTTTATTATTAGGTTTCAAAATATTTTAGTGCAAATAGACAGATAACATCAGCATATTGCATATGAAAAAGAAGGTACTTTACAACAAAGAGACTGCTTAGACACAATTAACATTTCTAAAATGTTCCCTATGGCATAGCACATTTGCACTTGTTGAGTTCAGTTCTTAGTGTTCATAAATAGAACTAATATATATCAAGTGTCCATAAGCAACTAAACATACACCCGAGTATAAAAGTCCTCATCCTTAAATTAGAGTGAAAGAATAATTAAAATATATGTAAACCCTCATTTTGTAAAACAACCTATTGAGTCTAAAATAGAAATGAACAAAAATATTAATTAGGTTAAAAAAACTAAAATATTATAAATACCTTTTTTCCTTTATTTTTATAAGTGATCACACACCCTCTGTTCTCAGTTGCACAGAGAGCTGTGGGAGAAGAAACAGCAGGGCACTGATCTTCCCAGTTAATGGCTGTGCAGGGGATGTGTGTGTCAGGACTGTCTGATCATTGAAGGAAAGCACACAGAGTTCCCAGCACAATTAGAGAACTGACCATGCTGTGCTCTCATGTCTAGTGTGGTCAGTTTTTGCTAGGAAAGCAGAGGGACTGGCAAGAACACCAGGGATTTCACACAAAGAAAGCAATACAAGAGAGCATGATATTTTTCATACTAGTACATGGCACAGCAGGCACATATTAGGTATAGGACAAAATAAAAAAGTGAGCGCTCTCCCATCAGTAGCCAATGCACCCAAGGTAATCTCAGCAAAACCTTCAAAAATACACATAAATAAAAAGTGCGGCGCTAGTAAATATGAGATCTATGGACACATATATATCTCAGATGATCTAAAAAACATGATGTGGTATATAGCACTAATACATCAGGTAAAATTAATAATAATGTCCAGACAAGTTGTCGCAGGATCCTGCGTAGAAGCTTAATATACCAGGATCAAATAGTAAAATTGCGCACTCACCGGACGCGCTATGGACAAGCGCATATGATATATGACCCCTGGAAATCCCTCATCTAGTGGGGAAGATAGATATCCATCCGGGAGCAGATAATCCTGATGCAGTAGGCAGCTTCCAAATCCAGGAATCCCCCTAAGGCTGGGTAAATTTATGCAGAGCGTGACGTCTTAGCCGCCTGGAGCCACGAGGAGGCCCGGCGGCCATCTTACTTTTTGGGTCAGTCACACTTCACTTATCATTCACTGTTTGAGTGTTTCTGCCCTGTTTTATCCACAATATTTTTTTTAATAAATTCCTTGATTTTACCTACTACACTATGAGGTATTTTTTTGGCTCCTATTGGAGCTAATAAATTTCAGGATATCCTATTACTCACCTTTGCCACCGGAGGGAGTTCCATACTCATAAATTTACCCAGCCTTAAGGGGATTCCTGGATTTGGAAGCTGCCTACTGCATCAGGATTATCTGCTCCCGGATGGATATCTATCTTCCCCACTAGATGAGGGATTTCCAGGGGTCATATATCCTATGCGCTTGTCCATAGCGCGTCCGGTGAGTGCGCAATTTTCCTATTTGATCCTGGTATATTAAGCTTCTACGCAGGATCCTGCGACAACTTGTCTGGACATTATTATTAATTTTACCTGATGTATTAGTGCTATATACCACATCGTGTTTTTTAGATCATCTGAGATATATATATGTGTCCATAGATCTCATATTTACTAGCGCCACACTTTTTATTTATAAACATATTAGGTATATGCATTGTTGGGTTTAGAAACAGCCAAACGAATTTATAGGCTCCTTTAATTTCAAACTGACAAAAAAACAACCTGATTGTGTGCTAGGGGCAACTGACAAGTTCCTTTTCTTTATGTTCACCTTAGGGGCTACTAATCTATTTATCTCTTCAGCTAAAATCAAATGTATTTGTAATAAAGCTTTGTGTGTTAATATCATTATTCAATTCAATGCCAGTGAGTATTTGTCATACCTTTATTAATATGTAAAAAGATAAATAGCCATTTGTATGTAACATTTTAATTAATTCAACCATTTCCATAGTAGTGATGTCGAATTTTGCCTTCAAATTTGTCAAAAAATCTCTATATAGAAATGCTGCTTTAACATGAAAAAAAAAAAACACAAATTGAGTATCACAATGTCGACCTTTTATAAATATGAGCATGTTAAGGAAATTTAAGTGATGTGGTGAAAAAAGGAAAAAAAACTGAAAACAAATAAATAATAAAACACAATCGTGCTTTAGGATTTTGACGTTTACTTATAGTATAAAGGAAACTGGAAACATTAAAAAAACAATAGTTGTAAAGTGCTGAAAAAGAATCTAAAAATTTCCCACAGCAAGTAAACTATTTACATATTTTAAATAACCACATCTGTAGAATAGACTGTTCAGCCTTTACAAATAGGAAGCAAAATGAGTTTATTTTATGTGTAGCATCTCCAGTAAATACACATGGAACAATGGATGGTGACAGAACTGTGATTAGTATCATAAAGAAAACCAATACTGTCCTGCAAACAATAGTGACACAAATTAAGTTGTCAGAAATGTATGAAAAAATTTCAGATGAGCCATGAAAAAACCTTATCTACTTTAAAGGAAGAGAACAAAAAAAATCAATGGGTTTCAAGCTTTAGTGAATGGTGTGTGATGGTTTTTCTAGTTAACACCTGAAAGGACGGGGTTACCTTTCCAATACATCTGCAGTTTGTCTGCTGTGTTCTGGTAAAAATCCTGAGTAAATTCTGATAATTCTTCAATATTGGACTCCTGAGGAGAGAGCAAGAGAGACAATCAACATGTTTCCACAGCAGAATCAAACTTCAATTTCTCATGATACATCTCAGAGATGATGGAATTATTGATTATTGAATGCACAAGAAATGAGCATTTCTTGGGAAAATAATAAACCATTTCTGAAGCAGAAAATTTAGTAAAATGGCACCACCGTGTGGCCTTATGTGGTCAATTCCGACATTTCACTCCTACTCCAAAAGTCATAATTTTTTGCTAGAAAATGACTCAGAACCCTAAAACTAGTGGTGCACTGAAATGAAAATTTTTTTTGGGAAAAAAAAATACACTTTGGTGAATAAAAAACAAAACAAAACAATATATCCCCCAATTTTTTTGTAAAGTATGAAAGATGACGTCACTCAGAGTTAGATACCCAACATGTCATGCTTTAAAATTGCGCACGCCAAACTACGGTACTTAAAAATCTCCATGGATGATGCTTTATAAAGTTCTACAGGTTACCAGTTTCAAGTTACAGGGAAGGTTTATTGATACAATTATTGCTCTGATGTTCGCACCGATACCTACCAAGTGTGGTTTGAACAACGTTTACATATAAGGGCGTGGCTACATATGTGTTCATCACTGTGCACAAACACGAGGAGGGGGGGGCACTTAAAACACTTTTTTTTTTTTCAATACGTTTTTATTAAAATAAATAGATACAATGGTTACTGCTATTATGTGTACTGATGGAAAGACAAAGTCAATGATTCGTGAGTCAAAAGCGTTAATAAGCAACTGGACATTTGTCATGACAAATGTACATCAATCACTTTCTAACAAGAAAAAAACAACACAATATGGATAACAATAAAAAGTCTATACGTCTGTATCGCTAAAACAGGCGTATGTGGGTAAAGTAGCGATTTGTGAACTTCATTATTCAATAGACAAACAAGAAAATATGCAGGAACAGATCTCAGTTCACAGATCATCCCTGCGGGTGAGCCCAGGAACAGAGGGAGAGAATTTTTTTTATTACATTTTTTTTTTTACACTGTCCCTTTAAATTTAAATTTTTTTTTTAAATCACTTTTATCCCCATCACAAGGAATGCAAACATCCCTTGTGATACAAAAAAGCAGTGATAGGCCCCCTTTATGGAGAGATCTGGGGACAAGAATACCACACATATCTCCTCTAAAAAGGTAAAGCATAAAATTTAAAAACAAAAAACAAAAAAAACATTGATCTAGTCAGTGCTTTTAAAAAAAAGAAAATGGCCTTGTTTACATGGCGCCGGAAATGGTCTTCTAAAGGCACAGAGATGAGTGGAGACCATCTTTCCTTCACTGACGTTTATGTCCTGCGCTGGGATCGTTGGATGGGTTCTCAGGTAAGGCTGAGAACAACCGGAAGATGACGACAGCAGGGCTATTTTCAGCACCTGTATCGGTGCCTATTTTCATATCGGATAAAGGCTGATAGAGGTATTTTGGACAGAACAGTTTCGGCTGCTGAAATTTCAGTGAATCCCTACCCAATACATTATATATTTTTATTAGAGTCCCTACACAATAAAATGGTAGGTTTTGCAATTGTTTATGTCATGGAAAAAATTCAGTTCAATGAATTGTAGTACACACAAACACAATACCCCTTTTTTAGTAAAATATAAAATATGATGTTATGCCAAGTAAAAAGATATCCAACATGTCATGCTTTAAAATTGTGTATGCCCGTAGAACAACGCCAAACTATGATACCTAAAAATCTCCATAGGCGACACTTTTTAAGCCTTTACAGGTTACCAGTTTAGAGTTCCACAAGAGGTCCAGTGCTAGAAATATTACACTCGCCATAACATTTGTGGCGATACCTCACATGTGTGGTGCTAACACCGTTTACACAAGCACAGGGGGACGGGGGCAGTTACAAAAAAAAACAGTTTTTATAAATATATATTTTTTTATTTTTACACTGTCCCTTTACATTTTTTTGATCACTTTTCTCACTATCACAAGGAAAGTAAACATCCCTTGTGATAGCAATAAGCAGTGACAGGTATTCTTTACGGAGAGACCTGAGGTCTATTTGACCTCCTCTGCCTTTTAAAGTATCTGATCACACCAATATTGGTGTGATCAGATGCTTTCCCAAGGCAAAATGGCTTTGTTTACATCCTGCAAAACAGAATACTCGTTGCTTCTGGTTTCTAATACCATAGAGATGATTAGGGATGATCAGGTCTATGGTAAGCCAGCGGGGGGGTTTGGGGGTGGACCGCTAGAATTGCATTTACATTACGCAATGCCGTCAGAGAAGCAGGCTGATGATGTCACAAGATCTGACTTAGCCAATCAGAGAAAGCTTAGCATTCGTTAACAGAATACATTGCTTTCTCAGAATGGCTGAGCGCAGCTCCAGCAGACTCTGTTGTGTTCCGAGTCTGAGACAGGAAGATCTCGGATCTGACTGTAATAGTGCTGCATGCTGTATGTAGCCTCAGCTACATATAGTTCATACAGCACAAGCAGTGACCTCAGATACTAGTGAGGGACATAGTTCGTGTGGGCCAGCTTGGCCCACACGAACTATGTAAAATGAAACAAAATATTGAGTTCAGCTTTAAGTGAGTTTCTGCTCATTTACTATTCATTAACAGTCTTGACCAAATTGTATTGGTTTGATTACAGTAGAAAAATGTAGAAGAAAAAAAATAATTCGATTTTTCTGTTGTTCAGGCAAGGGATCCAAAATTTGGCTGAACAGAATGACAGTTTGTTTGCAGGTACAATGGTTCACAACTTGGTATTTTAGCTAAGTATTCAGTTGTTTGACTTCATATACGCTTAATCATCAACGCGCTCCTAGCTCTCATTGTCAAATTTTTTTTTCTTTTTAGGAAAACATATGAAAGAACATAAATGCACGAAAGAACTACAAGGAAAAAAAGCTTTACAGACCTTCTTGTGGTGCACGGCCTCCAGGAAGACTTTGCATTGCTTATACACATCATGTCCCGCTTTGTGATATGTCTTCAAAAATTCAATAAATTCCTTGGACACCCGATCAGTCTCGATGCTGCACTGACGAGTGAGAGAAGGACTGGGAGCTTTCGGTTCTTTCATATCTGCTGTCAACAAGAAAAAGACAGACCTTAAAAAAGTGCACCTGTCATTAACAAATGCCAATGCACTAGTACAAATGGAATAACATACTTTTTCATTTTTGTACTATCATTCTCATGATGGAAGCCAGTTATGATACTTTACCTATTCATTTTTTTAGTAAATGGCCCATACTTTGTTAAAATAGGAAGAAGTACCTGCTAAACCAACCTCACACAGCCATCCATGTAATCATCTCTGAGGAGCAGAAGAAAACTTCCAAAGGCACAGTAAGCATAGCTATACTGCTTAATAGAAAAAGATGGCTGACCTCACAAACACGTGCTCAATACACAAGGAGAAAAAAAATTAAATAAAGTTATTTATATGCAGGTATACTATTTTGGAAAATCTTACTAGGTTGGGAATGCGGTTAAACCTTTTGTGATATAAAGAAAACTAAATTATTCAACACATGCTAATCTATTGTGGAGGTCAGTTCCCAAAATTCCTTTGGTAAAAAAATATTAGTTATATGCTAGGAGTGTAAAAATATAGTTGTTTTGCAGATGACAAACTAACTTACTTTTAACAACCTTATCCATTGTCATCTCCAGTAAAGTAAGTAAACTGATAAAGAGACATAGGGGCCCTCAGCTATGAGGAAAGCTTGGCTGAACTGCTAAAATGAATTTTTCTCTCGTGAAAAGTGATTAATGAGGATATGATCATGTATAAAGGATGATCAGACAGCGCCTTTGAGTACCCTAACTTTTAACACTTGGCCATTCAGCAGATACGCCATTTATCACTACCCTTTGGATGTACTCCTGTAACCAGTTTTCTATCCAGGTACATACACTATCATCAATAACAACAGACCTCAATTTGTAAGTTAAGTGTTTATGGGTACTGTATCAAATACTTTGGTAAATTGGTAATTTGGAAATCTAAATACATTACATCCACATGCCTTCCTCTATCCAGATTACAGCTCACTTTTTTATAAACTTAACAGATTGGGCTGGCAAGAACAATCCTTCATAAATCCATGGTGGTTACTACTAATGATACCATTTTCATCCACAAATTATTGGATATGGTCCCTTATTATCCTCTTCAATAGTGTACATACTATTGATGTTAGGTCATACAAGGAGTGTGCATTTCTTTTGGTGAGACAATCCTCTCTTTTTTGTGAGTGTTAGCGGTCTCATTTCACATTCATATGGGTGTTTCCCTTACCTGCCACAGAATCTTTCCATGCTAAAAATTTAGAATAATGCTTTTGTTAATATGCCAATTAACTGTTTTGGAGAATGCAGTGTTCTTCTATTTCAGATACATATCACCTTAACACACAGAATCAAATACAAAAGGTCACCGCTTTAAAGTTTACATACATCACAAACCTGTGGCTGCTACCAGAATAATTACAGCTACAGAAGACTAGTAGATCAAATAAGCAAAAAAAAAGCTCTACACACTTTTTCCAGTACAAAGTTTAAGCGCTTTGTTCTGAAGAAAGGGTGTCACAAGGAAAGAAGCTATGGAAAAATTACCAGTGGGAATAGAGACAGTAACACAGCATTTCTTGGTAGAACATGGAATGGTTATAAACTATGTCAGGTATTTCTAGCTGTGTTTTCCTGTCCTAGGGACAGTGATTTTCTTGATTTTTTGCTCTCATGTACCAGGAACAAGCATTAGGAAGCAATTACTCTAATGGGACTGCATATAACAATAAATCCTGACAGAAGTGCAAACGATTCCACACTCAAATCAAAATTAAATAAAGTGGCTGGAACTGGACTTAAAAAGATACATAGACATTATATGTTGTTCATCTGATTCCTGCCAGATAGACAGATCTAAAGAACACTGGGCTTCTGAGAAGCATTCCAAAGAATTCTGGTACCCCTTAAAGTGGAACTCAAGGCTAACAGGTAACTGCCGTTTAAATACCTACATATGCATAGTATTACCTTTCAAAGGATTTATATTTCTTTTCTGACTGTTCTGTAATTCATAGAGCTCTAAACCACCCCAAAAACACCTTTATTTCCCGATTTAGCTTTCCCATTTTCTGCATCACCTCTCCATCTCCAGTGTGTGTACTTAATAATAATCACATCATCACTTCCGTCCAATGAGCAGGGATGTGACCTAGAAAGCTGTAAAGAAGATAATGGTTTTCTAGCTATACAGTATGGCAGAGGCACAGAAGCCTGTTAGCAAACTGACAGCCTTGTAATCTGTAATGGACACAAGGATCAGGCGCACAGGAAGAGAAGATAGAGCAGAGTGTTGAGACTCAAACTGATTACTTCACTCATTCCCATTGTGAATTTTGAGGATTAATTTCTCCACAGTGTCTGCAGCTACAGAGGTCAGTAAGAAATTGTTTTAAAGTCAAATCACTGCTTGTTAAATCAGTATTAAACCCAAAAGCAAACATTTGTTATATTGCAGTTTACCAATTCTCAGATGTGGTAGCTGTATTACTTTCCTACTTAGGCTTGCTTCTATTTTCATCTGGTGATCTGGTCAATAAGTCTTTTGTTTTTCAACAGAAAAGCTCTCTTGTAGTTACAGAGATGAGAGAGACCACTTAACACTGACAGTGGTGCTTACAATGATCAGCTTTCATGTAAAACATTTGTCCCAAAAGGAAAAAAAACAGTTTGCTGTAACTGAATATAATGTATTAGCTGAAGTTCCACTTCAATTTGTTACTGTATTTAACTTTGGTAACACTTCTTACACTACCCTCCCCCAAGACTGACAATGCTGCTGTTCAAATCTCCTCCCTGTGCTCCATGCAGAGTAAAATCTATATACCACAGGAGGTATGTTACTGGCCAGATCACCGGGGGAAAACAAAGGGAAAAAGCCTAATAAACTAATAAAGCCACCACATCTAAGGATTGGTAAGCTGCAATATATTACGTTTTGGGTGTAATACTGTTTTAAAGCAGAACTTTCATGAGCATTAAAAATTTAAATACAAGCCCATACATTCATGTATAAATAACTGTTCCTCCAGGAAAATGCTGATAGACTGTGAAGACAATCCACGATTACATTTTTCCCATTGCTGCCTGTCTGCTTCTCTTATTTGTGGGCACACCTATTGTTCAGACAGAGCTCAGTTGCTACTACCGCTGTTCAGTAAGGACTCCAGTTTGGAGCGCCTGTGGGGAGCAATGATGTTATTTACATTGACTATTCCCCTAAGCTGCCTACAGTAATGTTCTCTCCCCTCTGCTATGACTGCCATAACGAATTGTGGCACCCAATTCCCCTGTTGAAACCCCTATTTCTATCACTGTGGCTCAGTTGAATCAGCCACTGGGCAATCCAGAATCATATACAGTTGTGTTCAAAATAATAGCAGTGTGTTGAAAAAAGTGAATAAAGCTCAAAATCCTTCCAATAGCTTTTCTTTCCATCCACACAAATGCACTGGGAACACTACACATTCTATTCCAAATCACAACATGAAGAAAAATATATCAAATTTGTGTTGTTCCTCTAAAAAAAAATTTAAGAAAAGTGAATATTAGACTGTTCAAAAAAATAGCAGTGTTTGTATTCTTCTTTACAAACTCAAACATTCACTATATAAACTGAAAAATGTTTGAAGATTTTGCTTTCCTTTGAATCACTTAATGAATATTTAGTTGTATAAGCACTGTTTCTGAGAACTGCTGTACATCTGTGCTGCATGGAGTCAACCAACTTCTGGCACCTGTGAACAGGTATTCCAGCCCAGGATGATTGGACTACATTCCACAGTTCTTCTCTATTTCTTGGTTTTGCCTCAGAAACTGCATTTTTGATGTCACCCCACAAGTTTTCTATTGGATTAAGATCTGGGGATTGGGCTGGCCACTCCATAAAGTCAATCTTGTTGGTCTGGAACCAAGATGTTGCATGTTTACTGGTGTTTTTGGGGTCGTTGTCTTGTTGGAACACCCATTTCAAGGGCATTTCCTCTTCAGCATGAGGCAGCATGACCTCTTCAAGTATTCTGATGTATTCAAACTGATCCATGATCCCTGGTATGCGATAAATAGGCCCAACAGCATAGTATGAGAAACATTCCCATATCATGATGCTTGCGAAACCATGCTTCACTGTCTTCACAGTGTACTGTGGCCTGAATTCAGTGTTTGGGGGTCGTCTGACAAACTGCCTCCGGCCACTAGACCCAAAAAGAAAAATTTTACTTTCATCAGTCCACAAAATGTTGCGCCATTTCTCTTTAGGCCAGTCAATGTGCTCTTTGGCAAATTGAAACCTCTTCTGCACATATCTTTTTTTCAACAGTGGGACTTTGCGGGGGCTTCTTGCAGATAGCTTGGCTTCACATAGGCGTCTTCTAATTGTAACAGTACTCACAGGTAACTTTAGACCTTCTCTGATCTTCCTGGAGCTGATTGTTGGCTGAGTCCTTGCCATTTTGGCTATTCGTCTATCCATTCGAATGGTAGTTTTTCGCTTTCTTCCACGTCTTTCAGGTTTTGGTTGCCATTTTAAAGCATTTGCGATCATTTTAGTTGAGCAGCCTATCATTTTCTGCACTTCTTTATATGTTTTCCCCTCTCCAATCAACTTTTTAATCAAGTACGCTGTTCTTCTGAACAATGTCTGGAACGACCCATTTTCCTCAGAATTTCAGAGAGAAATGCACTGTAACCAGCATGTACAACATTTGCTGCCTTCCTTCCTTAAATAAGGGCAATAATTGCCACCTGTTTTTCAAAGAATGAATGACCTCACTAATAGAACTCCACACTGCTATTATTTTGAACATGCCCCTTTCAATTAGTGATTCAATTACACAGAATCAGCAGCATTTCTATTACTCTACTACACCTGCTAGTAAATTATTTGCCATGTAGAAATATAATTTCTACCAAAAACAGTGATTGATCAGGTTAGTGATGTCTGACTGCTATTATTTTGAACACAACTGTATGTTTGCATTATGATAGTGGTTCAGGCTGTACAGCGCCATTGGTTTCCACTGTGCTGTGACAGGAACACTGACACAAAGAATGAGAATGATGCTGTGTGACCCAACCTTCTACATCCTAGCATTCGGGGGAGAGGTTGATCAAGCTGGGCCACAGTGAGGTAAACAGGGATTTTAACAGGGGAACCTAGCAAAGGGGAGCCAGGTCTATGTGTCTGGAGGACAAGAGAGCTTACTGGCAAGCTATATGACATGCCAACAGTCCTAGCAATGGCACTTGTCTTGGACAAGCGAATGAAGCAATCAATCATAGCTCATTTGTACTTCATATCCGTGTTGGTGCGGGTTAGGTGGGGTGCCCTGTCCAACTATGCAGCTTACGTAAAAAAGCATGGAATACAACAAGACAAAGTACTACATATAAATTGTTCCTTGGAGGACAGGAGATAATATGGAAAGGAAAAAAAAAAGAAATGAGAAAACAGTTGCATGTCCTCAGTGTCATATAAGTTATTTTTTAATTGCATAAAAAGATTACTTGACAGGTACCTTAAACATTTTTTGTGCAGGCTACAGAGCCAAGAGACAAGTCCTCATGCACACTGGACACTTTTACAGTGGCTATTTTTGGCATTTGGGTTTTTTCCACAGCCAGTAAACTCCCCTGCATGTTATTCTAGGTGTCCATGCACACATACGCTTTAATCAGCATTTTTTGGCTGGAAAAAAAAAACCAGAACTAGTGGGCTTCTAGAGTTTTTTAGCTGTACAAATGCTCTAACACTGGTAAAATGCAGAAAACTGGTGTTTTTGGGCGTTTTTATTAAACAAAAATTGAATTAATTTTTTTTTGTGTAAAAAAACGCTAAAAAAACACAAACGCGGAAAAAACAAGGCTAAACGCGAAAGCAAAAATGCTAAAAAAAATGCGGAAAAACTTGCATTTGTAATGTGACTTTATACAGCTAACGCTACCAGCGGTTTTTAAAACACCCAGTGTGCATTAGGACTAAAAGGAAAAATATTAACAGTGCTCATACCTATTACATAAGCTGGCTCTATGTATTGTTTGTGACAAATACAGGAAATAGGTGATAGAATTACACTACTTAAAATGATATAAAACACACAGTTAAATGGAACACACACACAAGGAATTATGCACCCACCTCTTAGCTTGTCACAAAGCACTTGCAAACCAGTAGAGGCAAAATGAAGTTAAATATGACAATGAACGTAGTTAAAAACATACAGAATGGTTAGAACATATAAATGATTTTATGAAGTAAAATGAAAAAACAAAACAAGTTAAAGCAAACAATGAAAGAAGACAACAAAAATCTAGAAGCACACATGCAACAGACACTGCACACAGTAAATGCAAGGTCACAAAACACACCATCCTAACGGGCTGGTTGCAGGTACGGAAATCGCATCTGTTACTGCACCCACAACCAAATTGTACTGCTCTTATGAGACACACAAGGCTGACATTCATTCTGAATGGCATCCCAAAGTCGCAGCCCGCAACGCATTTGCGGGTGTGGGAACCACAGGGAGATCGCATGGCCAAAAAGACCATGCAAGTTCCCAATGGCCATGTTTTTAAAAAGGTGAATGCAGTTTTTGTTTTGCGGAAACCACAGGCAAGGCAGTCCATTCAAATGCAAATTTGAATGCAGATCACCTTGAAAATTGCTGCAGATCTATCCTCCCTCTTCTCTGTGCAGAGCTTCTGGGCGAATCAGAGTGATTCCAATTAGTTAGCACAGAGCATCACTCTAACGCACCCGGTCAGGACTGCACAGAGATAAGGGAGAAGAACATGGATTTCAAATCCCTGGACTACTACAATGGTTGCAAGGGCACCAACAGTTCAACACCCACAGAGGTTGAGTACAGCAGGACCAGGGGGTGGAGTGAGGAAAGTGTATGGTGTTGACAGTTTCATTTTTTTTCTAAAAAGGTAAGCTAACCCTTTAAAGTGATCTAAAGCCTTAAGGCTTTTCACCTTAATGGATTCTATGCATTAATGTGAAAATCTATGCTGCAGGGTCCCAGGCCCCCCTTATACTTACCTGAGCTTGATCCAATTCAGTGATGTACACAAGAGCAGCAGCATTTTCCACTGTCTCCCTCCTCCCTGGGAAGACTGGTAATCAAACGCATTGCCTAGCAAGCGGAGGGTGTGGCTGAGCTCACATAAGTGCCCCCATGGAAAGCGGCTTTCCATGGGGAACCCACCGAAGAAGAGGGGCCTAGAGCACCGGCAGGGGACTCCAGAAGAGGATCGGGGCTGCTCTGTGGAAAACCCTTGCACAGAGCAGGTAAGTATACCATGTTTGTTAATTTAAAAGGAAAAAAAAAAGAAAGTGTAATGTCACTGTAAGGACAGCTAAAAAGATCAATGATGCCATGTTGCTGGCTCTGACAAGTTAAATGACAAGTCATGCAGCCACAGCTCAAGGAACCCCTAGCAACCTCTGGAGGAACCCCCGAGTTTCAAGGAATCCTGAATGAGAAAGGTTGGTCTACTATAAACTTTAAATTGTGGATAACACAACTATAAAAACCATATGTACTTTACCACTTACTTTTGGGCACATAAACTTTGCTCCATGAGCAACAGGAAGGGAACCTACTTTATGGCATAAGTGCTCAACCATTTAATATGCAATGGTTGCTTATATCACCATGCCATTTTCTGGAGCTACACTTGTTATTCTCTGAAGATCAAGCCAACATAATTATGGATCTTGCAACATATTTGAAGCCGGCAGGCATTGCATCTGACTGAATCCTGAGAGAGCAAAAATGAGTGCTTGTGGAAAATCAGTGAGTCACAAGGAAGGAATACACGTGGAACATATACACACAAAAAGATGGATTAGGGTTAAAGGGAGATTAGTTATCAAAGCTTAGAGCTACTGAGAAGCACTTAAACTAAAACTAATAACGAGCAGTTACACCTGATCATATACAGCCCACTTATAGCTGTATTCCAGATCAAGAGGAGATTCTAGCTTGATAATAAAGCAGCGGCAGAGATCAAACACTGTCTCTTCAACTCAGTGCAGCTCAGTTCCACATAATCGAGAGAAACATTACAGTCAGAACACCCTAGAGAGATGTTTAACAATTACAGTAGTCATACCAATACTAAAGATGCATAATTCAGATTCCCCCGTGTTATAACCAAAGCAAAACAGAACCACTGCTGCTTAGTGTAGAGAGAAGAGTTGAGCATATCAGACAGACTCCAGTCTACAGTATAAAAGGCTAGGATGTACTGAAGCAAGCAGACAGTACTGACTAAGCTGTGTTACCTTCAGCTGGGGAGGCCAGCTCCCAGGAAGGGACAAAAAGACCCTTCAAGTCCCTGAGAATATCAGCACTGCGCTCCCTCCCTCCTGCCTGCGCCGGCTTAACAGACTTTTCTTCAATGTCTGAGGAATATTCAGCATCAAACCAGGTGGCAAATTGGGTTCAAAACAAAAGAGGGTAGAAATAAGGAAAAAAATTCAAATTATTAAATGATATAAGCTTGAAAAGGAAAACAAACTCTGTTTAGCAGTAAGCATACCATGCAAAAACTACAAAGGTCTGCCACCTTCAGATGACTTCATTTTGTTGGTTTATATGAGCTCTCCTGCAATATTTATTAAAGCACACCTGCAGTATAGTAGTGTACATGATGCTGTGTGAAGAGGGTCAAAAGGAAGGAAAAACTGTGCTGCTTCTTAAGGCCCGTTCCACACTCTGCCAGGAGTCCGCTGATTCCCACTCAGCAGGCAGATGGCTCGTGTATGTCCACTCTGCTTATGCAGAGCGAACATAGACACAGCCTCCTCTCCTCTATGGGCGGTTGATGTAAACAAGCAGCCTGTCCATTTACACCTGACAGCCATCCGATGTGCTAGATGGAAGGTCACCGAATACCCATCCTTCTGTTTTTAGTGGCTCAGATGTAGGCGGGTGTAAACGGACACATATCCATTTACAACCACTGCTCCACAGAGAAGAGTGGAGGATCCAATCGAGTCCGCCTGAAAAACTAAGAGGCGGACCCGATCGGTCCACTCGTATGAAAAGGCCTTAAGGGCAAATTCATACTAAAAAGCTGTTAAATCGCAGAGTAGTTGAAGCAATTCACAGCTGCAGCCACTCTGAATTCTCAGCTGTGCTAGGGGGCAGGGTAGTGCATATCACATGGCTCCCTTCTTTTGTACCAGCTTTATTTGAAGTGTACAAAATGTACACTTTATTCACTGCAGCTGCGCTGCCCAAGATTGCAATGTGATTCGGTCTGGTGCACTGCAAAAAAATGCAGAATGTCTGCACTCTAGCGCAGCATGTCTGCATTCTAACGCAGCACTAGGCTGTGTTGCAGTGTGAATGGGACACACAGGAAACAACTGTTTCCTGTGTGTCCCTTGCGGTAAAAGAGGGTTTACAACACGGTGAAACGCTTCTAACCGCATATAGTGTGAATTGGCCCTTAGTGATGAAGATACAGCGTACATTTGATGTATTGTGTTGAATCCCAGCTGTAATACTGTGCATCTCCCTAATATTTATATGTTGCCACAACAGTTCCCTCATAACCTGACCACCTTGGAGCTGCCAAGGTAAAATGCACATGAAATCAATCAGGGCAAATACAGGAGGTGAGCTTTATGTGTATGGGAGATATTGCCTAACATAACCTTTAAAGTATATTTCCACTTTTACAGTCAAATTTGAGAAAAGCCCACTATACTGTATGACTGTTACATGTTCTCATTGATGAACAGCAGAGCAGAATAATGGTAAAGGTTTGGGACTGTGGGATAATTTTTGAAAATGGGGTTATTCCCAAAACCAAAAGTGTAATAAATTGCAGCTTACCAATCATTAGATGTGGTGGTTGCATTAGTTTTCTTTTCTTAGACTTTTTTCCTTCTGTTTTCACCTGGTGATTTGGCCAGTAACACACCACCTGTATTAAGAGTGCCCACACTCTGGATGAAGGAGCACAGGGAGCACCTTTGGACAGCAACATTGTCTTTCTGGGGGAAGGGGAGATGTACTAGCAGATTTAAATACACTAGCAAATTGAAGCCAAATTCCAGCTAATACTTTATAAGCAGTTACTGTTTCTGCACTTAAAAAAAAAAAAAAATCAATGTGCTAGGAAGGTTTTTCTTGTACTGTGCTGCTGGAAAAATACAGAATGTCAAACTTCAGTCTATTTAAAGAAGCACTTGAAGTCAGCCCTCTAAAGTCACCCCTCCCCATTTCTGCCAACTTTCACCTAACTATGCATGGCCTGTAGTCACTCTCTACATTTTAAATTCTTAGGCTCCCACACATTGGGAAAAAAACATTGATTTACAAGCTCTGATCCACACTGGAATGCAGAATAGAGAGACTAAGAAGTCCAAATATAGCTACAAATGAAGACTGCACTGCAAACAACTTCCTAACTGTAAAGTATTTTTCTGGCAGGATATGCAAAGTAATATACTAGTATAAGATAAAAAGGGGAACTGAAAGTGCTGAATTCTAGGTTAAAGTGGACCTGTCATTCTGTTGCAAATAAGATGTTGCAAAGAAGAATGCGAGAGAGAAGAGGGATTCTGCTCTTTTGCCTTTAGGAAGAATTTAATTGTATTTGAGAAGGTTTAGGCCACAGGTTCTGTACCATTAAGCCTCAACCCCCTTTACATAGTTTAGAAGGCTGAAAAAAGACATAGGTCCATCCAATTCAACCTTTGTATGTACAGGTGTGTGATTTTTATTTTCTAACTGTGGAAGGGAGTTCCAAACTTTTACTGCTGTACAATAAAGAACACTTTCAGTAAATAGTAATAATAATCTTGAGCTGGTGACGGGGGCAAAGAGAAGGCAAATTTATTAAATAACTTCTTCAGCTCTGTATATACAAAGCAGCATGGGGGAGACTCTTGTCCATAATGGGAATGGTATCGTCTCAGTCCAAGATGATCCACATTGGCTCACAATGAATATGATCCAAAAATATTTAGACAGAATAAAAAGGTGAATAAAGCACCTGGACCGGATGGCTTACATCCACGGGTCCTTAAAGAATTGAGCTCTGTCATTTCAAAGCCATTGTTTCTCATTTTTAGGGACTCTTTAATGACTGGCATAGTACCATTGGATTGGCGTAAGGCCAATGTGGTGCCTATATTTAAAAAGGGACCAAAATCTTTGCCAAACAATTATAGAACTGTTAGTTTAACTTGTATAGTTGGAAAGATACTGCAGAGTTTAATAAAATACCACATAGTTGAGTTCTTGCTGGAAAAAATATTTTAAGCAACAGACAGCATAGATTCATGAAAGACAGAAGTTGTCGAACAAATCTGGTTTCTTTTTATGAAGAGGTGAGAGAACCTTGGACAGAGGGGTGGCTGTGCATGAGCTATACTTGGATTTTGCAAAAGTGTTCGACACAGTTCCCCACACACAGCTAATGTGTAAAATAAAGTCTACAGGCTTGGAAAAATCAGTATGTAAATGGATAGTAAACTGGCTAAAAGATCGTATTCAGAGAGTAGTTGTTAATGGTTCATACTCTGAATGGTCTACGGTTGTTAGTGGTGTACCCCAGGGTTCAGTGTTGGAACCCTTACTTTTTAATATATTTATAAACGATATAGGGTCACTGCTTTGCAGTGGAATAACGTCCTTACAGGATGTCTCCAACTTACAAGCCGACCTCAATGCACTGTTTAATTGGGCAACTATGTGGCAAATGAGGTTTAATGTTGATAAATGTCAAGTTATGCACTTGGGGGCTAAGAATATGCATGCATCATATATACTAGGGGAGAGTACAACTGGGGGAATCAATGGTGGAGAAGGATCTGGGAGTTCAGGTGGATCACAAGCTTAATAATGGCATGCAATGCCAAGCTGCGGTTTCTACAGTGAGCAAAATCCTCTCTTGTATTAAAAGAAGTATAGACTCCAGAGAGAGAGAGATATTATATTACCCCTGTACAAATCAGTAGGACCTCATCTGGAATATGCAGTTCAGTTGTAGGCACCAAATTCACAAAAAGAATATAGGGGATCTGGAGAAAGTACAGAGAAGGGCAACCAAACTGATAAGAGGCATGGAGGAGCTCAGCTATGAGGAAAGATTAGAGGAACTGAATTTATTCTCTCTTGAGAAGAGGAGATTAACCATTTCCCAACGCAGCTACAACGCAGCCATCCAGTTCTGGGAGGGCGTCCATGGACGTCCTCACAGAACGCGCCCCCAGCAGCGCGCACCTAGCGCTGTCGGTGATTAGGTAAAAGGCCTATCACAGCGGACTTTTACCACGTGACCAGCTGTGCCCAATGACACAGCAGATCACAAAGTAAATACAGTTGCCGGTTATCGGCAGCGCTTTCCTCACGCTGTCACAGCATGAGGAAAGTACTGCTGATAACCGGAAAATGCGACAGCGGAGATCTGCACTGATAATCAGGGCACTGATCATCAATGCCGCCCAGCAGTACCAAGCAATGCTACTCAGCAGTGCTGCCCGTCAGCACCCAGCAGGGCCACCCGTCAGTGCCCATTGCTGCATATCAGTGCCTCCTCATCAATGTCCACCAGTGCCACCTCATCAGTGCAACCTCATCAATGCACATCAGTGAAGAAAAATTACCTGTTTGCAAAATTTTTTTTTTTTAATTTTTTGCCCTTTTTTTCTTTACAGTGCACAAAATAAAAACCCCAGTGGCGATTACATACCACCAAAAGAAAGCTCTATTTGTGTGAAAAAAAATGATAAAAATGGGTACAATGTTGCATGGCCACGCAATTGTCAGTCAAAGTGCGACAGCGCTGAAAATTGGACTGGGCAGGAAGGGGGTGAAAGTGCCCGGTAGGCAAGTGGTTAAGGGTGGATATGATCAACATGTATAAATACATCAGTGGTTCATATAGTGAACTCGGTGTAGAGCTATTCACCCTGAGGTCATCACAGAGGACAAGGGAGCACTCTTTACGTCTGGAGGAAAAGAGATTTAATCTCTAAATACGGAAAGGTTTCTTCACAGTAAAAGCTGTGAAAAAGTGGAATAGACTCCCTCAAGAGTTGGTTCTGGCCAGCTCAGTGGATTGTTTTAAAAAAGGCCTGGATTCTTTCCTAGATACACACAATATAACTGGATACTAACTTTTATAGGTACAGTTGATCAAGGGAATATCAGATTGCCTCTCAGGGGGATCAAGAAGGAATTTTTTTACTCCTGCAGGGGCAAATTGGATCATGCTTTGCTGGGTTTTTTGCTTTCCTCTGGATCAACTGTGGGTATGGGATTATAACTATTTTTTTTTTGTTCAACTGGATGGACTTTTGTATTTTTTCAGCCAGACTAACTATGTAACTAATCTGTGGTTAAACTTCCAATCATGGCCATGTGTACTGTTCAGATGATGAACAGTTTATTACTGTTACTGGAGTCATCTTACATACAGTGCACAGCACTTTTGAAAAGTAAGATTTTAATCAATATCTCAATGAACACAAGAACAATTTCCAAAATTTTGACAAAACTGAGTTTTATTGAACATTTGTTTAGCTCACTACATGAAAGTAAGGTTAATAATATAACTTAGGTTACAAAATCATTAGTTTTACTCAAATTAGTAGATGCAAAAATGAATACACCCCACAACAAAAAGTACTACATCTAGTACTTTGTATGACCTCCATGATTTGTAAGGATGGCACCAAGTATTCCAGTCATGGAATGAACAAAGTGGGAGACATATTGCAACATCTACCTTTTTCCATTCTTTAAGAACGACCTCTTTTAGAGCCTGGATGCCGGATGGAGAGTGTTGCTCAACTTGTCTCTTCAGAATTCCCCTTAGGTGTTTGAATGGGTTCAGATCAGGAGACATACTTGGCCACTGAATCACTTTCACCCTGGTCTTCTTCAGAAATTCAACAGCGGCCTTAGATGTGTGTTTTGGATTATTGTCGTGTTGGAAAAGGGCACGACGACCAAGGGCACTGGGTGATGGTAGCATCTTCTCTTTCCATATAGAGCAGTACATCTGTGAATTCATGATACCATCAATGAAATGCAGCTCCCCGAAACCAGCAGCACTCATGCAGTCCCACAAAAGGACACTGCCACCACATTTCACTGTAGGCATCATGCATTTTCCCTTGCACTCCTCACCTTTGCGACACCATACAGTTTTGAAGCCATCAGTTCCAAAAACATTTATCTTGGTCTCATCACTCCAGAGTACAGAGTCCCGGTAGTCGTCTTCTTTTTTAGCATGGGCCCTGGCAATTTCTAGGTGGGCATTTCTGTGCATGGGCTTTAGGAGCGGCTTCTTTTATGAATGGCACCCATGCATGCCATTCTCCTACAATGTACGCCGTATTGTGTCATGGGAAACAATCACCTCAGTCCAGCTTACTACTTCTTTAACTGCAGTGAACTTGCATGGCGATTTTCATCAACCCTTCTCATCAGAAGAAGCTCCTGTCAAGGTGCTAACTTCTGTGAACAGCCTGGACATCTGTGAGATGGTTGCAGTTCCATCTTTGTTAAATGTCCGTATCAATTTTGCTATAGTATTCAGACTAAAGCTTTGCTGATCTTCTTGTAGCCTTTACCTTTCTTGTGTAAAGAAATTAATTTCTTTTTCGGGCCTTGTGACATTTCTCCTCAATGTGGTGCTATTGCAGACAGCATGAAATGGGAGGGGGTTTTCATTAAGTAACACCCTTTTATAATCAACTGTCTGCTGGACACCTGGATATTGAATAATTAGACTCACCTGTAGTTGAATTCTTGTTAATTAGGATTTTGTCTAAAATTTAGCTTTGCTCCTAAGGCTGGCCATACATTATACAATTATCTGGAGATTTTCTGCCCAATTTCCTTTAGATTTACCTTCAACTGTGTAGTGCAAAGGCCTGCCTAATTGGATACAACTGAAAGTGTTGTTTAGGTTTGTCCTCCTATTATATGGTTTTTGGTAAATCTAAACCAAAAATCTCCAGATAATTGTATAATGTATGGCCAGCCTAAGACTTTCTTTGGGATGTATTCATTTTTGCAACATGGTCTTGAATGAATTTGTTAGGAAAAAGACTTTGTGTGTACAAATGAACAAATCTTGTTTGCAATCAATGGGGGTATTTTGTAGTATAGTGTCCCAAAGAAAAATGTTGATTCTGAAAGGAAAGTAAAGGTTTTCTGACAAATCTGTTAGGTACTCATTTATGCTGAGCACTGTATATATGGCCTTTGTAGTCATATGTCCTCTTAAGTTCCTCTTCTCCAGATTGAATAACTGTAATCTATGTAATGGCTTCTCATAGCTGAGGTCCTCCATCCTACTATTAGTTTTGCTACCCTTCGATGAATTCTCTTTTTTCAATTTATTTGGTCTTTATTGTAATTTGTTTTTAAGAAACTACAAAAGGGAATTTATTAAAGTGTTTGTAAAGCCATTGGCTTCCACTGCTGTCAATCACAGCCAATGAGGAAAGAGAGGGGGCGGGGACAAGCTGCGCTGTGACTTATGGGCGCATAGAGCAGGGCTCAGGATCGAGCATGTACCAGTGCCCCCATGGCAAGTGGCTTGCTATTGGGGGCACTGGTCTAAGGGGAGTAGCCAGGAGTGCCAGGGGAGGAGCCAGGAGGATTTGGGCTGCTCTGCGCAGAACCATTGCACAGAGCAAATAAGTATAACATGTTTGTTATTTAAAGAAAAAAAAAAAGAACCTTTAAATATCCCTTTTAAAAGTATAGCTGTTTGCAGACAGCTCTATAATTAACATAACAAACCATACAAAAATGGTACTAAGCTGATATATTAAATGCAGAACTGCTAGAGAAAGGGGTGGGAGGGGTAAGACACAGACAATTGAAGGATAATTAGGGGAGATAGGGTAGGGAGAAAGAAAAATAGGTGGGGTGGGGTAGAGGAGAAAGAATCACATGGAAGCAGTACATATAGGCAGTAGTATAATTTTGCTTTGCATTTTCATATTAGAATAACCGTTGAACATGACATTTTGACTTGCTGTTAGGCACTGGTTGAATTTATTAATTTATGTCACATCAGTCTAATATTATTACACTGTATATGTCTTGCATTTTTAAATCTTTGATGACACACGGGGGAAAATGTACTAAAATTGGTGCACTCAGAATCTAGTGCAGCTGTGCATGGTTGAGCGGCAGCTACAGGCAAAACGACATACCCATACGTCGCTCTGGCTGTGTTAACACGGGGGGGGGGCGCGCAGCGTTCCCACACCCCACGACTGCTGTGTCCGGCGGACACAGCAGAATGAAGATCCGGGTGAATAGGACTTGGTGATCATGTGATCACATGATTACAATGTAAGCAAAGCGGTTATGAATCAATCTCATTCATAACAGCTCTGCTTCTCTTCCTAGTGAGCTGCGATTGGCCTACAGCTGTTACATGATACATGGGGCCAATCACAGCACCCTGTACCATGTGACCAGCTCCAGGCAATCACAGATCACTATCTTGAGATGTTAAAAACCAAACTCATTCATGACAGCATTGTTTGCATTGCAATAAATGATCTTTATTTCTCCTGCAAAGCAAAGTGTTGAAAAAAAATAAAAATCTCTGATCATCCCCCCCACAGTAGTATAATGTTAATATGGTAACATTGTACTATTCTGATAAAAGTATTTAAAAAAAAAAAAATACCATATTGAGAATTAAAAAAAAAATGTAAGGTTTTTTTATTTTTAAACTACTGTTTTGCGGGCGAGCAGTGGCTCTGGGCAAGATTAGCACATTTAACCCTTTGATTGCCCCGTCACCCAGCCAGTGCCATTAGTACGGTGTCAGTATACAGAATGTTTCACTGATCACTGTGTTCCTGCCACTAGCGACATCAGATAGCATCAGGATCAGTAAGTGCCCCTCCCAGCTAGGGTCAGCAAGTGCCCCTCCCAGCTAGGGTCAGCTAGCGTTAGATTGCCTGCCCCGTATCGCACTCACACAATATACTAGTGCCCCTTCGCTGTTTTTTACTGAAGATTTGTACCAATTGATTGTGGGCCAAGGCAATTTATACGCACAGTACATGGCAGCCCACCCAAATTCAGCTCTTGCCAGACAATGCGCATGGAAACCTATCACGGTTTCTGAATTTAAAACTTTTTTGGGCCTAACCCTCAACATGGGCATTACAAAAAAGAATGAACTGCGGTCATATTGGTCCATAAACCCGATTTATCATATGCCCATGTTCTCTGCTGTTACATATATGCCCAACATGGATCAGCAATGTACTGGTACGTTGCTGGACTTTGAGTGATTATACCGGGATGCAGCTACAGGCATCATCCTGGTATCATTTTTTTTTCAGCTGGCGGTCGGCTTTCATGTAAAAGCAATCCTAGTGGCCAATTAGCTGCTGAATCGTTTTTACAAACAGTGGAAAGGGACAACCCCCCTCAAGCCTCCTTCCACAGTTTTCTTGGGCTCTCCTGTCCCACAGGGGAATCCGAAAATGCCTCCGGCAGTTCCGCTGGCTGACCATAGAGCTGATTAGAGACCAAAATGGCTCCAATCATCTCTATGGTCTAAGAGTCCGGAAGCTATGAGCATTTCATAATTTCTGTTTCAATGGACTTTAACAGCGCCATTTGTATATTGGGAAAGCATCTAATCACACTGATCTTGGTGGGATCAGATGATGTAAGGGCAGAGGAGATATCTAGAGTCTAATAGACCCCAGATTTCTCAAAAAAGAATACCTGTCAATGCCTATTGCAGTCACAGGGGTATTTACAATTCTCTGTGATAGCAATAAAAGTGATTGAAAAAAAAATGAAAAGGGAGAGTGTGAAAATAATAAAAAAAATGAAAATAACTAAAGGGGGAAAAAAAAAAAGAAAAAAAGGGGAGCACCCTCGCCCCCTTCCCCCCCGTGTTGACCCTGTGCCGGTATGTAAACAACGGTCTGCACCATGCATGTGAGGTATCGCTGCGAACATCAGATCGAGGGCAGTAATTCAAGCACTAGACCTCCTGTGTAAATATAAACTGGTTACCTGTAAAGGCTTTTAAAGCATCCCTTATCGATATTAAAAATGTATGTACTTTGTCCCCATTGCACAGGCATGCGCAATTTTAAAGAATGCCATGTTTGGTATCTATTTTCTTGGCGTAACATCATCTTTTATATCTCATGAAATAATTGGGCAATATATTGTTTTTGTGCATTAAAATTCTAAAAAGTGTATTTTTCCCAAAAGATTTGTGTTTGAAAAATCGCTGCGCAAATACTGTGCGACGCAAAAAAGTTCAACACCCATCGTTTTATTCTCTAAGGCTTCTGCTTTAAAAAAATATATAATGTTTGGGGGTTCAAAGTAATTTTCTAGCAAAAAAACCTGTTTTTTCATGTGAACAAAAAGTGTCAGAAAAGGCTTGGTCTTCAAGAGTGGGTGATGTGTGGCATAAGCTTCTAATGATGGCCCTAAAATGCCAGGATAGTAGAAGCAACCCCTCCAAATGACCCCTTTTTGCAAAGTAGACACTCCAAGGTATTTGCTAAGAGGCATGGTGAGTATTTTGCAGATCTCATTTGTTACCATGTTTTTGGAAAAGGAAGAAAGAAAACAAAAATGTATTTTTTTTCTTTTTCAAAACACTGACAAAAACGATACCTGTAAAATACTCACCATGCCTCTTATCAAATTCCTATGGGTGTCAACTTTCCGGAAAGGGGTCATTTGGGGAGGGGGGTTGTACTATCCTGGCATTTTAGGGCCAGTGGGGAAGCGATATGAGGAAATATGCCATTTGAAAGCCTGGAGGTGGTTATTGGAGTTTGGGAGCCTGCATTTAGCTAGGCTGCCAAAAAGTATCTCACATGTGGTATCCCCATACTCGGAAGAAGTAGGAGAATGTGTTTTGGGGTTTTATTCCACATATACCTATGGCACACATGAGCAATATATCATTTAACTACTCACCCTGTCAAAAAATAAAAGTCAGCAGCTACAAAAACTGTAGCTGCCGACTTTTAAAAAACAGCCACTTACCTGTCCCTCGGTCCCGCGGTGTGTCCCCTGCAGCCCGTTTCACCGGCCATCCTGTATTCCAGGAGGCCCGGCATCTTCAGTATGAGCACCCGGCTGTGATAGCTTGCGACTTCACAGCTGGGTACCCACTGCGCATGAGCGAATAGCGCTGCGCTTTGTGAATGGTCCTGTAGTCTTCTGGGACCTGTCACGTGTCTCAAAAGACTACAAGGAGGACACCTTCCGCTTCCGATCGCCTAAGCGATCGGACAGGAAGTGGGAGCGGGTACCTGTCAAATTCGGGTACCCACTCCCCCTCTGCCCCCCAAAGGTGCCAATCCTTAATGGGGAGCATTCCTTAAAGCGGAACTTCCCCTTTTGGGTGGAGCTCCGCTTTAAGTGACAACTTAATACCACCAAAAGAAAGCTCTATTTGTGTGAAAAAAAGGACATAAATTTTGTTTGGGTGCAGCACTGCATGACAGCGCAAGCACCAGTTGAAATAGCACAGTGCTGAACAACAAAAAATGACCTGGTCATGAAGGGTGGTAAATCTTCCAGAGGGCAAGTGGTTAAAGGAAGGCTGATACCACTTGTATATTTTATTGAGGTCTTTCCAGGACTTTTGTATCTTTGGACAATTCCAACATATACATATGTGCAAAAGTGAAATTTACAGCCTCACCAACACGTAGTTGGAGGTTCAAATTGAAAGAGATGTGCTCTTAGGAGAGAGCTATACCACCTCGCCAACCGTTTAAAATTCAGCTCTGTTGTTTTGGAATCTACTGAAGAAACGTTATACTTTTGCTTTACATGTTGTCAATAGGGTGGTGTCAAATTCTTGTTCTGATTTCTTCTGACATGGTGGTATTTCTGGGTCAGCAAGGTTACTGAGTATGTTTTATATATGAGAGAGACACAGTGTGTTGGTGTGTTTTGAGAATTAAGAAGAGGTTCCAAGGGCAGCACATTTTTTGTAGACTACAATGGTTTAGACAAGGACTTTAGAAATGGTTTAACTGGGGGCCTTGCCCTGAATCCAAAAGAAATGTGCCCTGTTTATCTCTGAGCTCTTGAAGAGAGCATATAGTGAATGCAGATAACACATCTTGTAATGTCAATACAGTGGAATTATTCCATTTTATGTAAGCTGAGCCAGAGCCAAGTTTCCTGGCGGAAAATAGTCAGTGCCAGTTATAGGCAATAATGGCTTTTAGACTGCTGAAAACCCTTATGTACCGAGTAACAAATTTGGAAAGTACTCTGCGTTGTCATCATGGCACCCAACTTTTAATCAAAGCACCAAAGACCCAATCAATTGATACATGAGATAATCAATACTTGGTAATATCTTTTAAAATCAGGTAAGGATAGCCCAGTCTCATGTTTTGCTTTAGTTAATAAAGCCTAAGAGAATCAAGGGCATTTGCATTTTCAAACAAACTTTATAATGATGGAACTCAGGGATTTAAAGTAGACTGGGGGTAGACTAACTGGGAGCAAATGAAAAGTACAGTGGTTAAAATAAGTATTGAACACGTCACCATTTTTCTCAGTAAATACATTCCTAAAGGTGCTACTGACATGAAATTTTCACATAGGTAACAAGCTATGCAATCCATACATAAAAGGAAACCAAAACAAATAAGTTCAGAAATTAGGTTATGTGTAATAAAATGGAATGACACAGGGCAAAAGTATTGAACACGGTAACTGAAATTTATTTAATACTTCGTACAAAATCCTTTGCTGGTAATGACAGATTCAAGACGCCTCCTGTATGGAGAAACTAGTCACATGCATTGCACTGGTGTAATTTTGGCCCATTCTTCCACACAGTCTTCACATCTTGAAGGTTCCATGGGCCTCTTCTCTGAACTCTGATCTTTACTTCTTTCCATAGATTTTCTATTGGATTCAAGTCAGGTTATTAGCTGGGCCATTCTAGCAGCTTTATTTTCTATCTTTGAAAGCAATTGAGAGTTTCCTTGGCTCTGAGTTTAGGATCACTGTCTTGCTGAAATGTCCACTCTTCTTTCATCTTGATCATCCTGGTAGATGGCAGCAGATTTTTATCAAGAATGTCTTGGAACATTTTTCCATTCATCCTTCCTTCAACGATATGAGGTTTGCCAGTAACGTATGCTGAAAAACAGTCCCACACCATGATGTTCCCACCTCGAAACTATGGTATGATGTTTTTGGGGTGATGTGCAGTGCCATTTGAGCTCCAAACATGGTGTGTATTATGGCATCCAAAGAGTTCAATTTTGGTCTCATCTGACAAGACTATATTCTCCCAATATTTCACAGTCTTGTCTAAATATTGTGCAGAAAATTTTAAACAAGATTCAACATGCTTTTCCTTCAGCAATGAAATCTTGCGTGGTGAGCATGCATACAGGCCATGGTGGCTGAGTGCATTACTTATTGCTTTCTTTGAAATAATTGTACCTGCTAATTCCAGGTCTAATTCCAGGTGTCTCATTACAGCTTGGTAATGAGACACCTTTTTATAGGTCCTCAGTTGAAACTGAACCAGCGAATATTAATTTGCACTGACAAAGGGTGGGATTTCTAATTACTGATAGATTTCAGCTGGTGTCTTGGCTTTCCAAGCCTTTTTGCATCTCCCTTTCTTCATGTGTTCAATACTTTTTCCCTGTGTCATTCCATTTTATTACATACAACTTAATTTCTGAACGTATTTGTTTTGGTTTCTTTGTATGAATGGATTGCATGGATTGTTACTGACATGTGTTGAAATTTTAATGTCAATAGCACCTATAGAAATATATTTTCCTAGAAAAATGGTGACGTGTTCAATACTTATTTTACCCACTGTATATGTTATTTTGGGTAGCATTACCGTTTTTATTAAGTCTATTCTTCCTACCCACGAGATTGACCTAGTTGGCAGTTGATTAAGCTTGTTTTTGCTTGTTTAAACTTGGGTGTCAAAGTAATCCCCAACTACTGAGGTTCTCTGCCCTGCCAGCACAGAACTCTTTCTACTTACACAACTGGGTAAATAGGCTGTGCACTCCAAGTGCAGTTGCTCTAGATCTGAGGGAAACATGCAAGGAAAATAAAAATACATTTTTGCTTGCATGATTGGATGAAAGAAATCAGCAGAGCTTCACCTCATTTCAGAGCTTTCCCTCGGATCTAAAGCAACTGTACTTGCAGTGCACAACCTATTTACCTTTAGTAAATCAACCCCAATGTTTTTCCAGAGGACTGGTGACCGATACAGGACAGCATATTCAAGGTGAGGTCAAACCAATGTTTTATTAAGGGGTAGAATTATTGATTTTTCCCTTAAATGTATGCTCTTTTAGTGCATTATTTTGCTAGCATTGTATGCTATTGATAATCCTTATTTCCAAGACTCCATAGATCCTTTTCCATCATTTATTCTCCCAGGGAGCCCTCCTAATGTCTCAGACACATGGGTTTTTTTTTACCTTAACGTAGAGAATGCATAAAAGGTGAAAATGCTTTTAGAACCACTTTAATTCCAACCTCCACTGTGCATCATTATTAAACAAACTGAACAACACTGGTCCCAGGGCAGAACCCTGGGGTACATCAATTACAACTGAATCATTCAGAGATTGAGCCATTTAACCCCTCTCTCTGGATCGATTCATGTACCCAATTTCCTATCCTTTTAGATAGAATTTCATCAACTCCAACATACCTTATTTTACAGAGTATACATCTAGATTAAATATGTTCACTGGAGTACCACCATCCAATGTCTGACTTACTTTACTATAAAGAGATAACAGGATGGTCTGACAAGAACAGGCTTCCATAAATCCATGCTGGTTGTCAGTTATGATACCTTTATCACAGACAAGCTTCTAAATAGAGTCACTTACTATTCCCTCATACAACTTACATACTATTGATACATGCTACTATGGCAGCTACAGGAGAGTTAGATGTGACAATATAGTTGTAACTCACTAAAGTGCAGAAAAAATTGCTAAAGAGAAAACTGAAGTGAGTAGCCAATGCAATACAAGTTGCATTATTGTACTTGGGGCTGGACAAATCCTAGGTGTGTTAGCAGCAGGACAAATTCTCCAGTATCCAGCTCATAAGCTCACCTTGCTTGTAAGATGAGTGACCTGCATGAGTGCATTGTCAGGAAGAGAAACATGGCACAGATAGCCAGGGAAGCCTCTTACCAGCAGTGCACATGGTGTGGTAGGTCAATTGTCTGAAAGGCGGGTCTGAATGGGGAAGCAATGAATGATTACCGCTGTGGCCAGCTGCTCTAAAGGCGTTAAGGTAATCGCTAATTACCATACCACTGACTATGACACAAAGGAATATGATTGGTATAGCAAGGGAGGTTAGGAGAACCGTAAATTTGGTATATGATTGCTGAGGGATGGGATATGTAAAGAATATTTGAGGGAAGGGCATATTATAAGAACTGTGAAAATGGTTGCTATGGAAAAGGGTGAAGACAACTGTATCTAAGGCCCCTGCGGAGACCATGGAAAACAGATTACATCAGATCAAAGCTGCACTATGCTTAATTTGTACTTCTGGCTCCTAGATTGTTGCTAGATTTGTCTAACCTGACTATAGTGTCAGCTAATCAGCAGTGCGTACTGAAAGGCTTGCACAAAGCTTTTGTGCATATGCTACATTATTTCCCCCACCACCGTTTTACGTCAAGAAAGTTGCTGACTAACATTAGAATCAAGAGCTCAAGAGATTTTCCTCTAGATCTCAGACCACTTCACATGTGAGGAGACTAACTAGGCTTATCTCAGTTAGTCCTGTACAATGACTACCTCTTAACCCTTTCTTCACATCATTATGCTTACTACCAAGTTACAAGTGTGCTTTAGTCTTTTTCCAACAGTAGAATGGAAGAAAAGATACATTTGATTATTTTATGCAGCATGCAATGTAAAATATTACCTTTCTTCTGCACACTTTTGGATGAGGCAGTGAAGAACTTTTTTACTGTGGTAACCTTTCGTGTCTTTTCATTAGATTTCTTTTCTTCAAACTTGGCAAAGCCAAGTGAAGGCTGACCTCCCTGGGCACCCTGGCTGCTGGCATAAGCCTCCTCTTCTTCCCGCTGTAAGCTATAGGAGACACCAAATATCACAAAAGGTCACACATATACATAAACACCAACATTGTGCAGTGTTTGCTAAAATAACATTGACTTATGGATAGCGATTTAAGGATCAGCTCAAATACTGGCAAATCTAACAACCTGCTTGAGTGAAGGTCAACATGACTTTTAAAGTTTACTTTAGAAAGCTAAGAGAAAATGATAGAACAAGTTTTATGACAAAAATATGAAAGGTCCATGCCGCACACTAAAACAATGTCTTGGAGATGGTGAAACACATGCATGTTATTTCACTTTATGTGTAAACATAATTTGTTTCGTGTAATTGTACGTTTTCTCAGGAATAGTAAAGTACAAAGGCAAGAAGTGCACCTACAGCCACCAATCAGAGCCCGTCTCTGAGCAGCAACAAAAGCAGCTTTGACTTGATAACAAGACACAGCACTCCTTTAAAGTATATCTAAAGCTAGTTCCTTTTGTAGTTTTGGATAGAGAATGGTTAAAAACTTTTTTTTTTTACCGAATGTGTCTCACTGGGGATTTTTCCTCTCACCTCCTGTTCCAGAGACAAAACAAGACCTGAAAGGAAATCTCTCTAAAATTAGGCAGAATCCCCTCTTAACCCCCCCCCCCCCCCCAAAATAATTATGAAGATAAGAGGAAAAAAAGATTTGTGGTCCTAAAACATCTTGTCGCAGGTTGACCATGCTGCTCCAAAGATCAAAATGCAAAAAAATAGAGAAAACATGGGACTTTTAAGGTGGCTGTAATGCACGTCAAATTATTCTTAGCTTGTTTTTTTGTTTATAGCATTAAAGAGGTTGTAAACCTTTCCATATATCCAGTGAAGTGATTGGCTTCAGGTGATACACAGAGATTAAACAAATCTTCCTACATGAGTTGTAATTGTTTACCTGCAGCCCTCTTTCCTCAGAAAACAGGGGGCAGAGAGCTTAAATTACAGACTGCAGAGCTCAGTGAGGAGAGCTCTAAAAGACAAGTAGAGGGATGGGACACCCCTTCACACAGCACACAGGATCACAGGCTGTCAATCACAGGCTGTGTGCTGGAAATCCCTCTCATCAGCCTTTTTCTCTTGGGGTCAGAAAAACGTGCCAGAAGTGATTCATGCTGATAGAGGAAAAGGACAGCAGACCAATGACACTTAGTGCTCTTTATTGCAACAATCACACATTACAGAGGGATATGCTTTGTTCATATTTCATGTCTGAAGTTTACAAACATTTTAAGATATGTTCCGTGAAATACTGTTACAGAGCAGCACTGGTGCGCAAAATCACATATATTCATATATCTCTCTAATAGTGGGAAAATAAGGATGTACATTTCAGTTGGGTGCAACACTGCACCTAAATGAAATTTACTTCTTTCTTTTTCCCACAGATAGAGCTTTCTTTCAGTGGTATTTGTTTGCCTGTGCAGTTTTTATTTTTTGCACTATAAATTAAAAAAAGAACAATTTTTGAAAAAAAAATTTTTTTTTTACTTTTTGCTATTAAACATGTCAAGTAAAAAAATTTTAAAAATCAAAATTTGATCATAAATTTAGGCCAAAATGTATTCTGCTACATGTCTGTGCTAAAAAAAAATCCCAATACATGTAAATTGGTTTACATGAAAGTTATAGCGTTTACAAATGGTGGTACAAATACTGGATTTTTTTCCTTTTTTTTTTTTACTAGTATTGGCGGTGATCAGCAGCTTATAGCAGGACTGCGGCGGGCAATCTGACACTGGAGGGAACTGACTTGGTGTCACTGACATTCCCAGTGACACCAATACAGTGATTAGTGCTAATAATAAGGGCTCTCCTTGTGAAAAAGTCCAGGAATTGACGAAACGCGTTGGACACGTGACGTCTGACACACTCACGCGGAAACCGGAAAAGTCATCGTGGCCATTTTGAAAGTGGGGATATGTGTTTTCCTGAAGTCTCCTATTTTTACCCTTATGAGGATTATGGAGGATTGGCCACAGGAGTGATTGAAAGCTGGGAAGTGGTTACTTACTGACCAAGGATATCCTGATAAGCTTGTCATTACTTCCTGAGGGTAATTATTCAATTGCACTAGTTGGAGGTGATCACGGATTACTCACCTTATGAATTGGAGTGTTCACGAATACTGATTTGGTTTATAATTTATATTTTGACTTAGTAATATATATATATATATATATATATATATATATATATATATATATATATATATATATATATATATATATATTTTTTTTTGTATTTTTGTTTTGTGTGCTGTGTTTTTCACTTGTGATTAGAGTGTACACGATATACTGTTTGCATGATACACTTGTTTTTTCACAGCTGAATTTATGTATTTTGGTGCACTTATTATTTGTACAAATACTGTATTTTCACATTTATATTATTTATTTATAAAAGGTAATACACTATTATAGTTTTATTTTTTTGAGGTTCACAAAGAGTGACAGGAGAATTGGAAGCTCAACACTGGATTAAGAAAGCGTTTCTTTTGGACTATTGATTGGACGTATATTTTGGAAATTTTTTTATTTTTATTTTTGAACTTTATTTTTTGTTTATTATTGATTTATTTATGTTGGGGTTGGAATAGGAGTGATTTACATGTGTTTGATAGTCAGGTGGAAGAAAAGGTTGGTTACTATAACTTTACTTTCAAGGGTGAAAGTGTCACTTTTCTGAAAGGGTTTATTAGAGTGGGTATTCACTAAAGAGTAAGGCGTGCTGAGGTACCATTTATTGATTGCCAAGAGAAAGATGAGAGACATGAGACCGAACAATGCAGAAGAGCTGAAGGCCGCTATTGAAGCATCCTGGTCTTCAATAACACCTCAGTAGTGCCACAGGCTGATAGCTTCCATGCCACTCCGCATTAAGGCAGTAATTTCTGCAAAAGGGGCCCAAACCAAGTACTGAGTACATATGCATGCTTATACTTCAGAGGTCCTATATTGTTCTATGTACAATCCTTGTTTTATTGATTGCATGTAATATTCTAATTTTCTGAGATTGTGGATTTGGGGTTTTCATGAGCTGTAAGACATAATCATCACAATTATGACAAATCACGGCTTGAACTATCTTGCTTTGCATGTAATTAGTCTCATATATTAGTTTCCCCTTTTAAGTTGCATTGCTGAAATAAATGCTGAAATAGAATATCGTGCATTGCACGATATTCTAGTTTTTCGAGTTTCACCTGTGTATATATATATACATACACGCGTGATTTTGTGCACCAGTGCTGCCCTGTTGCAGTACTTCTGCTATAGGGCGGTGCGGAACTGGTTAAATAATTGTGTTTTTAATCTATTGATGGTTCGTGTTCACTCCCGATGACTTTACCACCTTAAAAGGCTCATGTTTTCTCTATTTTTTATTTTTATTTCGCATTTTGATGGCTTGAGGGATGGTTTTGCTATATTCTGTGTACCTGTCTACAGCTTTTCTGAACGTTGTTACCTTAGGAAGGAAATTGTTTATAAGCAGCATCACCCAGTAAATATAAATAAAAGGGCAGCACAGAGGCTAAATAGTTAGCACTTCCACCTGGCAGTACTAGGGTCACTGGTTCGAATCCCGGCCACGGCCCCACCTGCCTGGAGTTTGCATGTTCTCCCTGTGCCTGCGTGGGTTTCCTCCAGGTACTTCGGTTTCCTTCCGCACTCCAAAGACATGCTGGTAGGTTAATTGGATCCTGTCTAAATTGGCCCTAGTATGTGTATGTATGAATGTAAGTTAGGGACCTTACATTGTACACCCCTTGAGGGTTAGGGACTGATGTGAAAGTACAATATATACAGTATCTCACAGAAATTAGTACACCCCTCATTTGTGTAAATATTCTATATCTTTTCATGTGACAACACTGAAGAAATGACACTTTTCTACAATGTAAAGTAGTGAGTGTACAGCTTGTATAACAGTGTACATTTGCTGTCCCCTCAAAATAACTCAGGTCTCAGGTGTGAAGAGCGAGCAGGTGTGTTACATTTGGTGCTATCACTCTCACTCTCTCATACTGGTCACTGGAAGTTCAACATGGCACCTCATGGCAAAGAACTCTCTGAGGATCTGAAAAGAATTGTTGCTCTACATAAAGATGGCCTAGGATATAAGAAGATTGCCAAGACCCTGAAACTGAGCTGCAGCACAATGGCCAAGACCATACAGCGGTTTAACAGGACAGGTTCCACTCAGAACAGGCCTCGCCATGGTCGACCAAAGAAGTTGAGTGCACGTGATCAGCATCCTATCCAGAGGTTGTCTTTGGAAAATAGATGTATGAGTGCTGTCAGCATTGCTGCAGAGGTTGAAGGGATGGGGGGTCAGCCAGTCAGTGCTCAGACCATACGCTGCACACTGCATCAAATTGGTCTGCATGGCTGTCGTCCCAGAAGGAAGCCTCTTCTAAAGATGATGCACAAGAAAGCTCCCAAACAGTTTGCTGAAGACAAGCAGACTAAGGACATGGATTACTGGAATCATGTCCTGTAGTCTGATGAGACCAACATAAAATGATTTGGTTCAGATGGAGTCAAGCGTGTGTGGCCGCAACCAGGTGAGGAGTACAAAGACAAGTGTGTCTTGCCTACAGTCAAGCATGGTGGTGGGAGTGTCATGGTCTGGGGCTGCATGAGTACTGCCGGAAGTGGGGAGCTACAGTTTATTGAGGGAACCACGAATGCCAACATGTACTGTGACATACTGTAGCAGAGCATAATCCCCTCCCTTCCGAGACTGGGCCACAGGGCAGTATTCCAACATGATAATGACCCCAAACACACCTCCACGATGACCACTGCCTTGCTAAAGAAGCTGAGGGTAAAGGTGATGGACTGGCCAAGCATGTCTCCAGACCTAAACCCTATTGAGCATCCTCAAATGGAAGGTGGAGGAGTGCAAGGTCTCTAACATCCACCAGCTCTGTGATGTCATGGAGGGGTGGAAGAGGACTCCAGTGGCAACCTGTGAAGCTCTGGTGAACTCCATGCCCAAGAGGGTTAAGGCAGTGCTAGAAAATAATGGTGGCCACACCAAATATTGACACTTTGGGCTCAATTTTGACATTTTCACTTAGGGGTGTACTCACTTTTGTTGACAGCGGTTTAGACATTAATGGCTGTGTGTTGAGTTATTTTGAGGGGACAGCAAATTTACACTGTTATACAAGCTGTACACTCACTACTTTACATTGTAGCAAAGTGTCATTTCTTAACTGTTATCACATGAAAAGAAATAACAAAATATTTACAAAAATGTGAGGGGTGTACTGACTTCTGTGAGATACTGTATGTAAAGCGCTGCGTAAATTGACTGCACTATAAAAATACCTGTAGTAAATAAAAAATAAAGAATAAAGATAGAAAACCAATACAACCTCTGCACACAAGGACCGGTCAGCTGCAATACATTGCATTTTTGTTCTTGGGTTTAGATACAGTATATTGTAAATATTTCTACGCCAAATATGCACACATGATGGAACTTAAAATTTGAATTCACTTAAGTGACTTAACGACTTAGTGAAGAAAATTAAGCATTAACCTTTATGGAAAAACAAACTAAAAACAGACAGAATACCGTTCTGCAAGCTCCCAGTCCTCCTGGATTTGTTTCTGTCGAGCTTTCTGATATTCTTCCCTCCAGCATTTTGAGCAAAACCCTTGCCATGCTGGATTGCCATAGTAACCGCATCCTTTCTTACAGAGGAGTTCTGATTGGTCCACATGGATGGCCCTTCGCTCCGATTTGAGGCTCATCTTTTTGCTGGAGGAAACAAGAATGGACATTGATAGGGTACCAATAATGTTACTCTTTCACAAAAAAGTTGAGATAAAGTGCATTTACATTTCTTTACTAACTAAAAGATTTAAAGCTAAACTTCGGGCACAAGAGCTTTTAACTATATTCCTCAATGGTCAAAAAGGATATAAGTCCAATTTGCGTGGCCTTTGCAAACCCAGTTATCACCTTGTAAAAGCAGAAGTAACACCATCACTGTGCTGTACATTACCTGTGCTGTGAGCAGACCGGTGTGAAGGGGACACAGCAACATCTCCCAATACATGCTGCCTGCAGAAATAATGGTTGGATACAAAAACTAGTTACCCTGCACAGCAGTGACCAGCCATTATTACAGGAAGCTCCTGCACAGGTGCAAAGATTTACACTGGATAACTGCACAGATCTGGAAGAAATACACAAAGTTCCCCAAGATTCAAGTAAGGACGCACAAGACTCTGATATTTTTTACAATAATTTGCCTGTCCTTGAGTTCAGCTTTAAAATATAACTTTTTTCCCCCAGGAATAAAACAAATGGCATTTCAGCATATTAAAGCCCCAAAGGGTTTCTAAAGCTCACACTTTTTATTTGGGACAACCAACATTGAAAACTTCTCTGCTGATCGTTTGCAGTGAGCGCTGGCCCCCTCCCAGGAAGGGTTAAATACTCTTTTAGTCTAGGGAGTTAAGAATAAGCAGTAATACCTTATTCTTCAAAGATGCATGACTAGTTCCCTAAAGCAGCTTCTCTTCACCACACCTCCTGTTGCAGGCTGACACTATCACGTACAATGTAGAACAAGCATTCCTCCATTACAAGTAAGACCACATCCTGGGATGTTGAAGAGCACCTGCTGCTGTGTAATAAGGAATAAGCTAAGCAGAAAAACAAGCATCTAGTCCTTTCAGTGTGTGTGTCTGTTTTGGAGGTGGGGGTGGGAGGATCACTGCAAGGGTAATTTTCACAGCTGGAGTTTAAACTTGCCTTGAGAGATACATGAGCCGCCATATATTATTTATTTCAGGTACTTATACAGTGCCGTCAATTTACGCAGCGCTTTACATACATATATTGTACATTCACATCAGTTCCTAACTCTCAAGGGGCGTACAATCTTTGGTCCCTAACTTACATTCATACATACACATACTAGGGCCAATTTAGACAGGATCCAATTAACCTACCAGCATGTCTTTGGAGTGTGGGAGGAAACCGGAGTACCTGGAGGAAACTCACGCAGTCACAGGGAGAACATGCAAACTCCAGGCAGTTGGTGCCGTGGCTGGGATTCGAACCAACGACCCTAGTACTGCCGGGCGAAAATGCTAACCATTTAGCTACTGTGCTGCCCAGATGACCTCCTTGTTGAAATGCTAGTTGACTGGCTAACACAGGGGTGCTTAACCTCTTGAAGAATGAGAGCCACTTAGGTGATTTAGCACCCAGTCACAGGTTACAATGAAATGGTTCAGAATTTCAAATTTGTTATTTTGAACAGCATAATGAACACTTTCCTCCTGGTGCTGCTGAATACCAGCATGAGGGAAAGGAGAAGAAGACAGCTTTCAGTGGTTGCAGGAGGAAAATGGAGAAGATCTGTACCTACATATGCCACTCCTTCTGTCCAAGTGTAAAACAGAATGTGACAGGGAGGCTGCCTGGGCCCCCTGGAGCATGGGGGGGGGGGGGTCACCATTGTGATCCCTGATGCTACGCCAATGGTTGGAGGATTGGAGGAGGGTGGCAAAAACACATCAGCTATGGGGTTTTACCATCCCCCAAACTGCACGTGTAATTGATCCCTTACTGTCCTGATCCCGTTATAAGGCTGCTAGAGAGCAGTGCAGGACCACTGGGAGGGGACCATTGGCAATAGCAGCCTACACAGGCCTCTCTGATAACTGTTTTTTTATTATTTGAGAGAGCAGTGTTGACACCGAAACATGATTTACAGATCATTTACTACAGGATTTATTCTACTGGCATAGATTCTTGTATTTATTCAGATTACTTGGTTAAATTTTAAGCCGAGTCAAAACATAATTATTAGCATTGGACAGAGAAAGGAAGGGAAGGGTTAGGTCTCCTGTTGGTTTATTAATACTATACTGGGCTCCATTAGAGATTTTACCTTCACTTTCTGTTCTTGTAACAATGGGTTCACCAGACCAAAAGTGAGAGTAAAACTACAAAAGCCAATAGAAATAAAAGTGCCTTTTTTTTTATAGTAAAGTAGGCAAAGGCTAGAACCTCTGTCAGCTTGAAACAATTGTCACCGAGGCAGAGAAGAAAACTTTTGAGTCCCATATAGCAGTATAAGCCAAGAAGAGGGTCTAACCTTTCCCCACTATATTCAAGATACAGAAAAATAAGAGGTTTTGTTTGGACATAAACCAGGTGTGTCCAACCTTTTGACTTTCCTGGTCCACATTGGAAGAAGAGGAATTGTCTAGGGCCACAAATAAAATACACTAACAATAAGGATAGCTGATGAGTAGAAAAACTTGGTCAGATCACAAATGAACGGTCACCGATAAACAGTAGATAACATACATGTCTGAGTAATAAAACTTCCTATTTTTTATTCTAAAAGTAAAATAGGACAACAAAAAACGAGTGCAATATCTTGATAAACTAACACATCAATATCTGGTTTGAGGGATGTAATAGCAATTCTCAATGCATTCTCAAGGTTTTCATCAGATATCTTGGTTCTAATTTTGCCCTTTGCTTCATCCTCGAAAACAGTTGCTCACAAATATATAGGTGCTGCCGAAAACGGATGACATGAATAAGGTGTGATTGTAAAGAGAGGGAGATTTTTATTTGCGAAGATAAATTTTAAAAGTCCAGTAGAGACACTGTCAAATTTTTCTTCAGTCACATGTGTTCCCTAGGTGTAAATGCATTTTTACAAAAAAAAAAAAAAAAAAATCACAAAAAAAATAAATACATTTTTAAGTAAGTTTATGATTTTGTGTTGAGCAGCAAGTTGGACACCCCTGACAAATTGTAAATTGTGTCTTCCCTAGGAGAAACATTCTTTCTATTTTTATAACTAGATCAGCAGTATTAGAATTATCTAAAGCTTCTACTTCTTTTTCATCAGCAGCAGAATCAGGTTGATTTCTTTCAGTCAGCCTTTATACATGAGAAATGAACAAAAGCATTAATCAGATCTCAAGGTTTAACTTAACTTTAACCACTTGCCCACAGGGCACTTGTACCCCCTTCCTGTCCAGGCCAGTTTTCGGCTTTCAGCGCTGTCACACTTTGAATGACAATTGCGCGGTCATGCAACACTGTACCCATATGAAATTTGTATCTTTTTTTGTGACAGAGCTTCAATTTGGTGGTATTTAATCAACTCTGGGTTTTTTATTTTTTCTTAAACAAACCAAAAACCACTGAACATTTAGAAAAAAAAAAGTTTTTTCTTAGTTTTTGTTATAAAATTTTGTAAATAAGTGATATAATTTTTCTCCTTCACTGATGTGCGCTAATGAAGCTGTAGTGATGGGCACTGATAAGCTGCACTGATGGACACTGATAGGCGGCACTGGTAGGTGGCACTGATGAGCTTTGACAGGCATCACTGATGGGCACTGTTAGGCGGCACTGAAAGGCAGCTCAGATGGGCATTGAAATGTGGCATTGATGTGCGATGGGCACTGGCAGGTGGCATGGATGAGCACTAACAGCTGGCACTGATGCACACTGACAGGTGGCACTGCTGGGGCTATACAGATCATCAGGGCACACTGACCATCAGTCCTCTAATGATCTGTGTACATGTCCCCTCCAAGGAATGCCGATTACCGGCTCTCCTCTCCTCTCAAACTGTCAGCGTGACAGCTCGTGAGGAGGGAAATGCCGATAACCAGCATTTCCCTGTTTACATGTGATCAGCTGTGATTGGACACAGCTGATCACATGACCGAGCCGACATCTTCGGCTCTTTCTGGGGATCGGTGATCCGCTATGTCCGAGGGACACAGTGCACTGCCGATCGCCGCGCTGCGTGGTCCGGGAGCCGTGCATGTGCAATTAGAATGGGAGGACGTCATATGCCGTCCTCCCAGAACGAGAACCGCCTTGCGTCCATCATTTTACTATATGGCGGGCGGGAGGCGGTTAAATAATTTGTTTTCATCAATCTGGTCCAAACTATTTACTGCACAGTTGCACCAGCTGTGAGCGCTGTATGAGCTGTATATTCAGTATACATCACTGTGTTCAAGTATCAAGACAAGAAGTTCCGGTCCTGCTCCAGAACAAAATTGAGCTAGGTTGAGTGCTGCTCCTATGAATGAAAACAGTTACCTTTGATTGCGTGAAGTGGAGAGCAGGCTGATGACATCACAGACTCCACCAATAAGTACTCAGTAAAAAGCTCCTAATGGCTGCAATGCGCACAACCCGATTCAATTTTGTTCCAGGAGTGGAATGAGAAGCTCCTGTCCTACTGCCTGAACACAGAGCCGTATACTGCATGTAGCTGAGGCTACACTTTATACAGCTCTTACAGCCGCTGCAACCGTTCGTGAAGGATTTTGGACCAAATTGCTGCTTGCCTTATGTTTTGAAAAAAACAGAAACTTCTCATACAGGAATGTGAAGATTAATCTGCTTAAGGCTGTGTGTACAGGGCAACAAAAGACAACACGAAACTACATGATCAATGTGCATCTTATGCAGGTCGGAAGGTTAACAATGCTGTTAAAGTTGTTGGAAAACATACATTTAAAAAAAACAAACAAACATGTTATATTTACCTGCACTTCTTGGGGTCCCCTGCCAGTGCTCTAGGCGCCTCCTCTTCTCGGAGCGCCACCACAGGAAGTTACTTCCTATGGGGGCACCACTCCAGGCTCGCTCCTGAGCCAAGCTGTGCACATCTATAGGCACATATAGTCCAGCTCAGCCCTGCGCCTTCCTCACAGGATTTGACTAACAGCAGCAGGACCCAATGGTATACAGTGCTCTTGACCAGCCATGTGAGAGAACAGATGCAGCCGGGCCACAGCACTGGATTGATACAGGACTCAGGTAAGTATTTAGGGAGGGGCAGGGGTACACAGAAAGTGGTAGAACATTTTTTACCCTAATGCAGGGAACGCATTTAGGTAAAAAACATTTTACATTTACAACCTCTTCAATAGTCAGAATGCCTCTTCTGTGCCTCTCTCACTTTGCTTCTGGGGCCTGTCTCCATGGCTGAGCTCTGTCAAACAAAATTCCACTGTCTAATGAGTACGTCACCAGGTCCAGTAAAGACTCATTTAGACTGGCAGTATAACCAGGCGGTTGAGTTGTATTTCCCTCCCCCATGGTGCCCCTCTGGGGGTGTGCACACTTTGTGGTCACACTGTTCGTATCCATGGCAAAGATTATCCCCCATTGCATTTGGCAGGAAGAACCACCACTGAACATGACCCACTTAAGTAAATGGGGAAGCACTGCATTCGCACGCAGTGTATGGAGGTGTGTATTTACAGGGTTAAAACAAGCAGGGAGGAGGTAACATATCAAAATCCTCTGAAAAGCATTCCGCTGTGGATCACTTTTCAGAGGTATAAACACTCACTCACTAGACAAAGGGGACAGTAATTGTTGAAGCTCAATGTAAAACTAAACCACAGAGGGAGCCATTTAAAGGAGCCGCCGGCACCTAGCATAGGTCCAGTGGCCATCTTATACTTGTGGATGGTCAGTGTTCTTTCCACTTTGTTTACTATGTATATATCTTTTTAACCACGTGGATTATTTAATAAATTATTCTTTGCAAATTACTACACTATGGGCTACCTTTTGTTTGGCTCATTGGCGAGCTAACATTCACTTGTAGAGCCCACCTTGGATGATACAATGGCAGAGTTACATGTGGCACCATTCCAGAGGAGGGAGCTGTTCCATTACTGGTTGACAAGCGTCTATCCAACCATTAAGGAGGCCTCTGGCTGGATCCTATCTGCACCCACCAAGGGAGACATCTGTAAAGCTGTGTACCACCCAGAGGGAGCATAGCCCGTAAACGGCACAACCTATCCATCCCATCCTGAGAGGGGGACCTCTGTATGTACATGCATATTTAAAGATATGCATCTGGTGAGTGCGTACTTTTACTATACCTTCTTGGCACGCCACTGAAGTTTGAAGTCACCATCAACCCCTGTACCAAGCACTTTGCCACGAACTGTCACATCGTTTATTTGAGATATTTTATTAATTATTTTAGCGCTGCACTTTATTATTATAAACCACAGAGGGGTCCAGAAGAGGCTAATAAAGGTAATAGCATGCATCTTGCATCTGATCTTATGAAGGACTTTTAAAAAGTTATAAAGGAGTTAATTTTCTGCTTTAAAGCTGAACTCTGGAATAAGCAAATATTGTCTAAATACAAGAGCCGTATTGCTACTGAGGAATATATTTACATGAATGTTTTTGTGTCTGCAGTTCAGCTTTAGGCATACTGTACTCTCAACAGTCAAGTGAAAAAGTATGCTGCCATTGGACTTCCTTTTCAATAAGTCCTTATTTTTGTTGTAGCCTATGCAAAAACAGACATCTAGGTGTGGTGTTATGATGACCAACATTTATTTGCGTAACTCACATAAGAAATCCTAGGCAAACAGTGTTTACACAGTGCTACAAGCTAATATTAGAGCCAATGAGGGCTAAAGCACAAAAACAAGTCAGGCAGAAAAAAGACAGACAAGAAAGACAGGAAGCAATCGGCAAGCTGATGAGCCATCACTATGCTAAAGATAATGACAGTTACAGAACTGAAGTCACAAGACATTACAGCTGCCCCCACCTATATATATTCCAACTACAGCTAACCTCTTAGTGTTCTGTGGGCCGTATTTGTGAACAGTCAATAGCCAGCATAGCCCATGACCTGAGCATCTCTATAAAAAAAGAGTCACAGTACAGTGAGGACAGGTCAAAGAAAAACCCCTCAATTTCTGCATAATATGTCATTTTTCCCAAATTTTTCCCTTAAAATGTGTTTCTGTATAAATGGTAACATGCTACTATTTTGTGGTATAACGATCAACATTTTTAAGCTTTATTGGTTAACCACTTGACCTCTGGAAGGTTTTTACCCCCATCATAACCACAGCATTTTTTCCTATTCAGCACTGTGCTACTTTAATTGACAACTGCATGGTCATGCAACATTGTACCCAGATGAAATTCATAGCATTTTTCACACAAATAGAGCTTTCATTTAATGGATTAAATTATTATTATTTTCTTATTATTTGCTTTATAATAAAAAAAAAAGTTGAAAATTAAAAAAAAAACAAAAAAACACGTTTTCCTTTTTTTTTTTTTAAGTTGTAAATTTTTTTGTCACAATTTTTTGGAAAATGAAAAAAATACAATTATTTCCAAATTTTTCTTTTTACATAGTCACCAGTGCAGTACAGCATCATATGACTGGTGTGGCAGTCATCACTGTTTCCTTTTAAAAATGTTTTTTTTTTTTTCTTACTATTTGATCATCAAAGTAGTTCAGTGTCACTATAGTGACACTGTACTACTATGGGGAGGGTAGTGATCAAGGATTTTTTTTTTAACTGATTGCTTGTTACAGCGATCACTGCAACAGCAATTGTTTGAACGTTCATGAATGGCTTTCATTCATGACTTATTGTTTACTATTGTAATGCTGTAATTGGCCCACAGCTATCACATGGTACAGGGTGCTATGATTGGTCCAGGTACCATGTGATCACTGGTGACTGATCACACACAGTAATAAACAATGAGGTCATGAATGGATTCCATTCAGGACTATTGTTTACTATGTGAAGTGATCGCATAGCAATTATGTGGTATCTTGGCCACTCTGCTCCCTGCCTGATGTGGTCTAAGATGCAAAATCTTAGATTGCAGTTCTCTGCAGTTTAGACGTCGAATTGTATTTGGGGGGGGAGCTGTATTTGTTGTCCTAAACACTTCTTTGGCTGCATACTTGTTCATGGGTAGGTGATTCACTAAGACAACCCCATAGAAGATGCGAGTTTCTTGAATACCCCATCAACATGGTTAGTGTTGATAGGGGAAACCTTCCCGCAGCCCTATTGTGTTCCGCAGGTGGGGAGCATTGCCTGCCAGCAGAACACAATGCTAGTGGCTAAAGCCACCAGCAGTAATCACATGCAAAAAATCCAACAAGCTGGTCCATGGATCAAATTCAGTACAACCTGCCCATAGATGGATCAAATCTCGGCCAGTCCCTGATGAACAGACCAAGATTTGATCCATCTATGGCCAACTTAAGTGGTAAAGCAAGGCTAGGGAAGACAGCCTCAGAACTTGCATCTTCAAAATTAAAAAATATGTAATAAATTGGAACAGACACTTTCCGGAGTGTCAATCTCCTTGGTCCCCGAAAACTTTCATTGGTTCTTTTTGCTGACCTCCAGCTTCACAACTGTGTCCTGTAGTCATGTGAAGTCAGCATTAGGAACCTGTGAGAGTTATGTGGTTTTTGACAAAGATGGTACGACAATCTCTTGTGCCCTATAAAACTGTGAGGCCACTTTGGGAAAATAAAGAGGATCATGTCTAAGCACTACCCTGTCCTCTAATACCACCAGGTAGGGTTCCTTGATAGACAGCCTCTGAAGGTTGTCTATCCTCCTTGCCATTGTGATGGCTAAAAGGCAAGGCCAACTTAAAAGAAAAAATCTTAACAGAAATTCGTGCCACTGGATCAAATGGTGGCTTGGTTAAAGCCTCTAACACTAAGGTCGCATTCAAAGGAAAAGTATGTAACTTAAAGTGTTACTAAACCTAGGACCCTGCATTCACTTTATCTGGTCTCCTAAAGTACACAGGACATGGAAACGCAAATTATTTTAGTAAACATAAACTGCTAAATACCTTATCTCATCAGCAGTTAGAGCAGTCTTTTGACTTCTATCAGCGTTCAGCAGAGCACTGGTTAAAGCTTGTAGGAAGAGTTTTCTCTAGAAGGATGCAGAACCCCTGACCTCTGTCTAGGCAGTGCTGACTGGCCCTGTGCTGATCACATGCACTCTCCCAAGAAAAGAAAAAAAAAAAAAAAGAACCTCTCTAGCAATACACACCAATTTGAACATGATATGTCTTACCAGTAGATAAAAGGGGAGCACTGGAAGAAGGGGAGGATCAGAGAAGTCAGGATCAAACAGCCTTTTTACACAATTCAGAGGATTAACCCCTTAGGTTCCACAGTGAGTATAACAAGCATGCTTTACTGCACTGACAGACTGATTTTTACTATTGTGGGTTTAGTAACACTTTAACAGGGGTCACCCTCTCCCTGGCCCCCAGAAACCTCTTAACTAGAGACTCGAGCCTCCGATCCAAACAGCCCGATATAGCCGCCACATGCACCTTTAGGGTGCTTACTGCTATACCTTTATCCACCCCTGTTTGGAGAAAGTCTAGGATCACTGGAACCGAGGGAAGGAAAACCCCTTCCTCCTGATGCCAACTGGAAAAAACTCTCCACACCTTGGTGAATATTTTTCTAGTGACCGGTTTCCTACTGAGAAGAAGAGTGTCTATCACTCTCTCAGAAAACCCCCTTTTTCTAAGGATCTCCCTTTCAAGAGCCACACCGTTAACTGAAAAAACTCCGGATTGGGGTGTAGAGTTGGCCCCTGTAAGAGAAGATCCCTCCTGACTGAGAGATGCTGTGGGTGAGCCACAGCCCACCTCTTCAAAGTGGCGAACTAGGCTCTTCTTGTCCACCATGGGGCCCGCAAGATCAGTCTGCAGCCTGACTGGCCCAACTTCTGAAGTATCCATGGGATCAATGCCAGAGGAGGAAATGCATATACCAGCTCGAAATCCCATTCCTCAGCAAACGTGTCCAGACGTTCGGATCCCTGCTCCCGAACCAGGGAAAAATACCGTCTCACCTTCCTGTTTTTCCTGCAAGCAAAAAGGTCTATCTCCAGGCTGCCAAAATCTTGAATTATCTGAAAAAAAGACCTCGGGATTGAGTTCCCGTGCTCCCTGGTGAACTGTCGGCTGAGAAAATCTGATTTGTCTTGACTGACCCCTTTATGTGGACCGCCAACAATAAAAGGACTCTGCTCTCTGCCCATTCTAGAATCTTCTAAGCTAGGTCCAGAAGATTCCAGTATCTGGTTCCCCCCTGATGATTCAGGTATGCCACTGTTGACATATTGTCTGACAGAATTTGGACTTCTTTTCCTCCGATCTTGTCTGCAAAGGCCTTCAAGGCCTGACCTACTGTCAACAGCTCTCTGCAATTGGAGGAGGTTCCCCTTAGGAGTGGCTCCCACAGGACCTGGGCTTGTTGGTCCTCTAGATGAGCTCCCCAGCCCCACTCGCTTGTGTCCGTGGTTACCCAAACTGGGTCCCACTGCGCTCATGGTCTTCCTTCCCTTCCAGATTCTGGGGCCTGAGCCACCATCCCAGCGGTCTTTACACTCTCTGGTAGGGAAACCCTCTCGTCCAGTGACTCCACTTTCCTGTTCCAAGAGGATAAAAGGAATAATTGAAGCTCCCTTGAATGTAACTATGCCCACTCCACGGCTGGACTATAGACTGTCATGAATCCTAGGACTCTCATGATGTGCCTCCGGGAGCAATCTGAAACCTGTAATAATGCAGAGACTGTTCTCACTACCTTTTCAGTATTGGAGTAAAAAGAGTTTAAGGACTCTAAAGTCCACTACATACCCCAGGAACACCCTGGTTTAGGAGGGAGTCAATGAGAACTTCTCCCGATTGACAATCCAACCCAAAGATTCCAAGGCGAGAATCACCTTTTCCAGGTCTCTCAGGACTTGGTGCCGTGAGACACAGTAGATCGTCAGATCCTCTAGGTATGGGATGAGGGAAACTCCCTGAAGGTGTAAATAGGCTACTACCTCAGCCAAGACCTTGGTGAATATTCTCGGACTGGTCACTAGCCCAAAAGGGAGGGCTCGGAACTGCCAGTGACTGACCCCCTGTTCTGTGAAGATGGCAAAACATAAGAAGGCTTGGTATTGCAGGGTGATGGGAATGTGAAAGTAAGCATCCCTGAGATCCACAGCGGCCATAAAGACTGCTTTAAGCAAATGTTTCTGTACACTGTAGATACTTTCCATATGGAACTTCTTGTACTGCAGGAAACCGTTCAGCCTACGTAGGTTTATGATCAAACGGAATTTCCCTGAAGGTTTCGGGAGCACGAAGACATTGGAATAAAGTCCCCGAAAAAGCTGGTCCATTGGCATGGGAACAATTACCTCCTGATGCATTAAATCCCTGATCCCTCCCAAGAGACCCTCTGGCTTTGACCTGTCTCTGGAGGGATAAGTCAGCACAAAAGGTATCAGGGGGGAGTGAAGAGAATTCCAACTGGTACCCCTGCCTTATCAACTGCAGGATGTACGGGCTCTCCGTAATCTTCCCCTATTGCTGAAGGAACCTGGACAGCCTTCCGCCCACCCTGAAATCTATGTCATTTGGGGTCCTTACTGGTGGGTTTGGAGCCAGAATAAAGGAAGCTTCTTTTCTGTCTCCCTTTGTTGGTCCATTTCCTGTGGGGGTGGGGAGTCCTTCCTAAATCTTTGCTGGCACTGATTAAGGGGGGCACAAAAAACTTCTTTCCCTTATCCTTTTTTGGCCTTGACAGGGAACTTCTTCCCCTTTTCGGCGAACCTCGATAACAACTGATCCAGCCCTGGGCTGAACAGAAAGGAAACCAAAAAGGCAAACTGCAGAGACCAGACTCTTGACGTCTGATCGTCCTCCCAGGTTTTAATCCACACTGCCCTCACTGGGCTTAGTTGAGAAGTGCTGCAGTCTTAGCTGGTGTCCTGACCATCTCCACCGCAGTGTCTGCTAGGTAGGCTACTGCCTTACCAACCACCTCCAAGGAATCCAACACCTCTTCTGACTGGGCTTCCCCTTTTTTCTTGGTACCCAGAGAGACGTGGTCAATTACTCTATGCATCAAAGCATCAGTATTTCTAGCAATGCAGGCGGATGCCAGGGCTGGGGCCATAGCAGCGGCATTGGCATCCCAAGCTCTACAGCATCTCGAACCTACACTTCATCTGATCTCTGAAGTTATCTGAATCCTCAAAGGACAGGACAGACTTTTTAGATACTTGCGATAATGCCGCATCTAACTTGGGAGTTTTGAGTAATCTCTCATCCTCTTCTTCCCAAAAGGGGTGCCGCCTCTTCAACGTCTTTAATTTTAAGGCCTTTCTCTTGGGATCCTTCCACTCTCTTAAGACAATATCTTGAGAGTTTGGTGCACAGGTATCACCCTGGCCTGCGGTCTCACCAATCACCAATCCCCTATACATCTTGTCTTGTGGTGATACCTGTGTTGGTGGTTCTAGGATGTCCTCCGAGTCATAGATAGCCCTTAGGAGCCTTTCCATATTTTCCACGGCAAAAAGTTGTCTACCCAGTCTAGACTGCTCACTAGCCTGGCTAGCACTTTCCAAATCTTCCCCTCTTCCATGTAGCTTTGAACAGAAACCTCTGCCTCCTCTAGGTCTTCCTCATCTGTTACCTGAGACGATGAGGGACCCAACACCCCCCCCCCCCCCCCCACTGTTCCCTGTCCATGTTCCCTCATGTGAAAAAGACCCTTCCCTAGAGGACCGGGCATCCACCTCCCTGGATGTCAGGGCTCTCTTGAAGGATTGTAAGGTGGCTAACATTTCCGTTTGCACCGACAAAAAATCCTTCTTAACTCCCGTGACAACTTGTGGATACTTGTCTGGCCTGGTTTTGCGGGATTTTGTCATTAGAATAACCATACAGTTTTGGAGTGGGGGGCTTTATGTGTCTTGTGGGAGCTCTCCTGGGTGGTTCAACATGGCTCTAAGGAGAGATAAACGGGCCCTGGTTAGCACTGTACTCCTTCCCCCTAAGTATACCTGCAGGAGAGTGGGAAAGCTCTCTACCCCCCCTCCTCTTCCCCATCAGCCGAGTTGGACTCACTGGCTGTGGTCTTCTCACTGGCTGCAGCCACTGCCTCGCTTTCCATCTCAGCAAGGCCTCTTGGAACTGAGACACCTTTGCCAGGCTCCTGGGTCCACACTCCCAAGGGTGATCCCTGGAGGCTCCTGACCGGAGTTTCACAAGGAAACACCGACCGCACTTTACAGCTAACTCCCGCCTTAACTGGAAGTCTGCTGAAAGAGAGGCTTGGACCGCAGCCTCACTCCCGGTCACGCGTCTATACTCCGGGCCTGGTAGATACAGCAGCTCAACCACGGCCGACTGCCTGCCTCCAGACGTTCAGTACTCCGGCCAGCATTCCCCCAGCACCCGCAGGTAACAGCCTTGCAGCCTGGTTCTCCGCCCTGCTGCCACGAATGAGGGAAGAAGGGCGCCTTGATCCCGAAACACCAGGCACACCTCCCTTGTGCCTGGAGACTCCTACTCTCTGGGACCCCTGGAGCTGGTGAGTGAACCCAGTTTGCAACCTGCCCTCCCTGGCTTAACTGCTTAAACCCCGGGGGGCCTTAAGTCTCAAAAAACAACTAATGTTTCATTGCCAGGGAAACACAATCAAGAACTGAGGAGTGGAGGGAAGGGAGGGGAATTTAAACTCCATTGTTGATTGTGTTTCTTGTCAGGTGGAGCTACTCATCTCTCATGTGTGCTGTCCTGGGAGATGACTAGAGAAAATGCCTTGTTGATGTCAGAGGAAAATGGGCAGATGGTTCGAGATGGTAGAAAGGCACCAGTAATTCAAATAACCACTCGTTACAACCAAGGTATGCAGAATACCATCTTTGAACGCACAACATGTCGAACCTTGAAGCAGATGAGCTACAGCCGCAGAAGACCACACCGGGTAGCAAGGTGTACTTAATAAAGTGGCTGGTGAGTGTATATTGTACCAGGCTTTAATAGGGTCTATTTACTTTTGATGTCTCCCCTGCACTCCATTGAAGCCAATGGAGCACAGATTCAGGGCTAAGGGTTGCTTCCTCCCCTTGCAAAATCCTACTGAGACATCCTTTTGTGTGCATTTCCAGGACGAAACTACATGGCGGGTGTTCTGATTCTGCCTGCACAAACACATACAGGCAGGCCAAGATGCCAACATAAAGAAATGACATGGGGCACACGTGATCTAGCACAGGCCATGATGTGACATGCAGTCAGGAGAATAGCAATAATGTTAGGTGTGATCTCTCCCTAACAGGAAGTTCAGTAAAGCGCCACTCAGGAAAGACAATGTTGATAAATACTGAGAAGAACGGGTTTATAAATGTTAAAATACATTTTTTTATTATAATGTACTAAGGGGTAAGGAGATTGTTGTGTTGTTAAAGCAGAACTAAACCCATTCATTTACCGGTCTCCCAGAAGTTACATTCAAAGCATGCCGTGAATTATATCTGTCACAGCTGCTTGTGCCAAAGGAAAGGTCAAGCCATCAAATGTCTGGTGTCATAACTGATCACGTGTGGCACCACGGCAGCTGCAGCTCAAACAGAGGCTAAGATGGCAGCTTCCTTGGGTTTGATTCTGCTTTAAAGTGATTGTAAACCCTCACCTTGTAAAACAACCCAGTTTAACCACTTGTCTACTGAGCACTTATACCCCCTTCTTGCCCAGGCCAATTTTTGGGCTGTCGCACTATGAATGACAATTGCACGGTCATGCAACATTGTGCCTATATGAAATTTTTATCATTTTTTTCACACAAATAGAGCTTTCTTTTGGTGGTATTTAATCTCCACTGGGTGTTTTATTTTTTGTGTTATAAACAAAAAAAATTTAAAAAAATAAAGTTTTTCTTTGTTTCTATGACAAAATTTTGCAAACCGGTAATTTTTCTCCTTCACTGACGTGCGTTGATGAGGCTGCACTGATAGGAAGCACTGATGAGGTGGCACGGATAGGCAGTACTGATAGGAGGCATTGATAGGAAGTACTGATGAGCTGGCACTGATGGGTGGCAATGCAGGGCACAGATGGGCGACACTGATCATCAGTGCTGATCACTTCTCTGACAATTGCCGGTTATTGGCAGTACTTTCCTCATGCTGTGACAGCATGAGAAAAGTACAGCCGATAACTGTATTTACCTGGTGATCTGCTGTGTCATTGGACACAGCTGATCACGTGGTAAAAGGCAGCTGTGATTGGCCATTTACCGTATCACGTGATCAACTGTGTCAGTAGGACACAGCGATCTCTGGCAGAGCCAGGTGCGCGCCGCTGGGGGGCAGGCAGGGGGCGTGTTCTGTAATGATGTCCATGGACATCGTCCCAGAACTAGACAACCACGCTGTAGGCGTCTTTTGCCTATAGCGCAGTAGGGAAGAGGTTAAAGTAGAAATGAAAGGCAAAACATTTGTTTATAGATATAAAAAAACAACAAAAAACAAAATGATTTTAACCACTTGCATACTGGGCACTTTCACCTCCTTCCTGCCCACACCAATTTTCAGCTGTCGCACTTTGAATGACAATTGCGCGGTCATGCAACACTGTACCCATACAAAATCTTCATCATTTTTTTTTTTTTTTTTAGACAGAGCTTTCTTGTGGTGGGTTTTTAATCACCACTGGGTTTTTTTTTTGCTTAACAAATGAAAAAAAAAGACTGAAAATTTTGAAAAATAAAAACATTTTTCTTCTTCACTGATGTGTGCTGATGGGCTGCACTGACATGTGAAGAAAGGACTGCCGATACCCGGCAAGTCTGTTTACAAGATCAGCTGTGATTGGACACAGCTGATTACATGGTAATGGGCCGATGTGATCAGACCTTTACCACGATCTGTGATCAGCTGTGTCTGAAAGACACAGCTGTGACACAGCGCGCCAGATGTGCAATTCCAGGAGGACGTCAATAGACGCACTCCCAGAATTAGCTGACCGTGCTGTAGCTCTTTTGGCCTCTTTCCCTGATTTCTCGGTCAAGATCAATAGCACAACTACCAACCCATTCCCGAATGCCAGAGTGCTAGGGGTAACCCTGGATTCTGAACTATTCTTTCAGGCCCACATCCACTCCCTGTCCAAATCACGCTGCCGCAACATCTCCAGAATATGTCCCTTTTTAACCAATGATATCACAAAGTTCCTAATTAACTTCTGGTTATCTCTCGCCTCAACTACTGCAACTCCCTCCTCATTGGCTTACCTTTACATAGGCTATCCCCCCTTCAGTTCTTCATGAATGCTGCTACCAGGCTTATCCACCTTACCAACCGTTCAGTGTCTGCTACCCCTCTCTGCCAATCCCACCACCGGCTTCCAATCGCCCAAGGAATAAAATTCAACTAACAACAACTTACAAAGCCATCCAAAACTCTGCCCCCAGCTACATCACTAACCTGGTCTCAAAATATCAACCAAACCGCTCTCTTCGATCCTCCCAAGACCTTCTGCTCTCTAGTTCCCGTGTCACCTCCTCCCATGCTCACCTCCAGAACTTCTCCCGAGCTTCTCTAATCCTATGAAACTCCCTACCCCAATCTGTCCGGCTATCTCCTAATCTATCCACCCTTAGACAATCCCTGAACACCCTTCTCTTTAACCACTAGCCTACATAGCACTTTTATCCCCTTCCTGCCCAGGCCAATTTTCAGCTTTCAACGCTGTTGCACTTTGAATGACAATTGCGGGGTCATGCAACACTGTACCCATATGAAATTTTTATAATTTGTTTTAGACAGATAGAGCTTTCTTTTGGTGGTATTTATTCACCTCTGGGTTTTTTATTTTTTGCTAAACAAACCAAAAACAACTGAAATTAAAAACGTTTTTTCTTAGTTTTTGTTTTAAAATTTTGTAAATAAGTGATTTTTCTCCTTCACTGACGTGCGCTAATGAGGCTGCAGTAATGGGCACTGATAGGCTGGACTGATGGGCACTGATGAGGAGGCACTGGTAGGTGGCAGTGATGGGCATTGACAGGCATCACTGATGGGCACTGAAAAGCATCTCTCATATATGGCACTGATTGGCAGCACTGACTGGCATTGATAGGTGGCACTGAAAGGCAGCTCAGATGGGCACTGATATGTGGCATTGATGTGCACTGGTAGGCACTGATATGTGGCACTGGCAGGTGGCATTGATGAGCAATGACAGCTGGCACTGCTGGGGCTACACTGCTGATCAGTGCCCAGATGATCAGTGTACATGTCCCCCCAGGAATGCCGATTACCGGCTCTCCTCTCAAGCTGTCAGCATGACAGCTCGTGAGGAGAGAAAAGCTGATAACCGGCATTTCCCTGTTTACATGTAATCAGCTGTGATTGGACACAGCTGCTCACATGACCGAGCCAACATCTTCGGCTCTTTCCGTTGATCAGTGATCCGCTGTGTCCGAGGGACACAGCGCACCACCAATCGCCGCGCACACGTGGTTAGAGTGGGAGGACATCATATCCTCCCAAAACGAGAGAACCACCTTGCGCCGTCATTACCTTATATGGCAGGCAGGAGGTGGTTAAAGAAGCCTATCCTGCTTCTAACTAGTAAACTGCCTTTTATTTCCTCCATCAGCTCATCACCCACACAGCTACTACCTTATGTACCCCTCACCCCTTCCTCCTAGATTGTAAGCTCTAATGAGCCGGGCCCTCTGTTTCCTCTTGTACCAAATTGTATTGTAACGGTAATGTCTACCTTCGTTTTGTAAAGCGTTGCGCAAATTGTTGGTGCTATATAAATCCTGTGTAATAATATCGCAGTCGGCAAGTTATTAAAATTCATGCCTGCCGTACATTTTGTGTGATCCCCTCAGCATGGGGTATCTCCTGCCACCAACCTGCAGGCCTGATCCTGACATTATTATTATTATACAGCTCTTACAGAGCTTCTACTGCACTCCCTGGATTCCACTGACTGTACACTGCACACAGACATTCCTCACATCACACCATCAGGAAACTCCTCCACTGCAAACCTGGGAGACAACAGCTGGTACTGGGGGCTTCACACATCATGAATGGAGCCCTCAGGCTGGTGCTGCGCTCCTGTGTTATCGGCAGACATACCCCAATGAATAGCAGGCAGGCCTCAGGTGACACTGTGTATGACAACTGCTGGGTGTCACACATAGGCTCCCCTCCCCCACCTCACACTAACAAGCCCCCTCCTCCTATCTTCCACACTCTCACCTCTCTTCGTTTAGGGTAATTTCAGTTCCTGGGACCCTCCTGGCTCTCACCCCGGAGCGACACACAGCCCAGGCCCGGCGTGATGACGTTCCATGACGCCGCGTTCCAAGCCTCGCTGCGAGAAGACACTTCCGCGTATGCGCGTGGAAATGTGTTTCTCCTGGTGTGTTGATGCGGAACAGAAGCTGTCACGTGGTGTAACTCGCATCTGGGTACCAATGAGTAGAAGAGGACTAGAGCGCCCCCTAACGAACTGTAACAGATATAAAGTCCAATCTCATGATTTTCAACAGGGGTGATCAACTCACTTGATACATCACCCCACTGACATCATCAATGACCACATATACTATTCTGTATAATATAGTGCTACAGAAAGCTGCAAGACACTGCAGACATGTTACAGGTGACAGACTACAGACATGGTACAGGAGACAGACTACAGACATGTTACAGGTGACAGACTACAGACATGGTACAGGAGACAGACTACAGACATGGTACAGGAGACAGACTACAGACATGTTACAGGAGACAGACTACAGACATGTTACAGGAGTGGGTCATAGACTACAGACATGTTACAGGAGACAGATTATAGACATGGTACAGAAGGCAGACTACAGACATGGTACAGGAGCAGGTCATAGACTACAGATATGTTACAGGAGACAGACTACAGACATGGTACAGGAGCAGGTCATAGACTACAGACATGTTACAGGAGACAGACTACAGATATGTTACAGGAGACAGACTACAGACATGGTACAGAAGGCAGACTACAGGCATGGTACAGGAGCAGGTCATAGACTACAGATATGTTACAGGAGACAGACTACAGACATGGTACAGGAGCAGGTCATAGACTACAGACATGTTACAGGAGACAGACTACAGATATGTTACAGGAGACAGACTACAGACATGGTACAGAAGGCAGACTACAGGCATGGTACAGGAGCAGGTCATAGACTACAGATATGTTACAGGAGACAGACTACAGACATGGTACAGGAGCAGGTCATAGACTACAGACATGTTACAGGAGACATACTACAGATATGTTACAGGAGACAGACTACAGACGTGGTACAGAAGGCAGACTACAGACATGTTACAGGAGCAGGTCATAGACTACAGACATGTTACAGGAGACAGACTACAGATATGTTACAGGAGACAGATTATAGACATGGTACAGAAGGCAGACTACAGACATGGTACAGGAGCAGGTCATAGACTACAGATATGTTACAGGAGACAGTCTGAGACTACAACCATGCTTTAGGAGTTGTGGGAGACTGGATGCTTGTTATAGTAGTTGCTGGAGATGATAAGAGACTGCAGAAATGTTACAGAAGATGATCAGAGACTGCAGACATGTTAGAGGAGATGGTCAGAGACTGCAGACATGTTACAGAAGAAGATCAGACTGCAGACATGCTACACAATATTGGCAGAGACTGCAGACATGTTACAGGAGACGGTCAGAGACTGCAGACATGTTACAGGAGATGGTCAGAGACTGCAGACATGTTACAGAAGATGATCAGAGACTGCAGAAATGTTACAGGAGATGGTCAGAAACTGCAGACATGTTATACAATATTGGCAGAGACTGCACACATGCTACAGGAGATGGTCAGAGACTGCATACATCTTACAGGAGTTGATCAGAGGCTGCAGACATGTTACAGGAGAAGGTCAGAGACTGCAGACATGTTACAGAAGATGATCAGGGACTGCAGACATGTTACACAATATGGTCAGAGACTGCACACGTTACAGGAGATGATCAGAGACTGAAGACATGTTACAGGAGATGGTCAGAGACTGCACACATGTTAGAGGAGAAGGTCCGGGACTGCAGACATGTTACAGGTGATGATCAGAGACTGCAGACATACTACAGTAGAAGGTCAGAGACTGCACACGTTACAGGAGAAGGTCAGAGACTGCAGACATGCTACAGGTAAGGTTACCACCTCATCCCCTTAAATCTGAACACATATTAATTACACAGGTTCTGAGGCTAATTTAATGCAGATAAGGCATTACTGTAAGTTTAATTACCTCCTTAATCAGCCTCAGTGTAATTAATATGTGTTTGGTTTTAAAGGGATGAGGTGGCAACCCTAGGTAAATGAGATGGTTAGAGACTACAGACATGTTACCTGACATGGTTAGAGACTGCACACGTTACAGAAGAAGGTCAGAGACAGCAAACATGTTACAGGTGATGATCAGAGACTGAAAACATTTTACATGAGATGATCAGAGACTGCATACATGTTACAGGAGGTCAGAGACTGCAGACATGTTACATGAGATGGTCAGAGACTACAGACATCTTACAGGAGATGGTCAGACATGTTACATGAGATGGTCAGAGACTACAGACATGTTACAGGAGATGGTCAGACATGCTTCAGGAAACAGTCATTGACTGGAGCCTTATAACATGTTTGGGTTCCCCGCTATTACATCCCCTTTTAAAATCCATGCTTCCACCTCTGTATTCCACACCCCTCCTTAATCATTTAAAGCTGAAGTTTAGTGAAATTTCATTTTTTAAAAAACAGCACCAGGGACGGTGCTTACAATAAACTAAGCATGTCCGGTGTACTGGTGGCTGCTGTGTTCGGATGAAGTCTTCAGTCCTCTGCCCCCCCCCAGATACCACCGCAGCTGTAATCTTCCAGTGTTGCAGGGGTAATGAGTGGCTCCACCTCTGACAGGCACTTGTCAAAAGTCCTGACTATTTTACAGCCCCATGCTCCATTCAGAGAAGCTGTTCCCATAATGAAAAGCACTCTGTGAATGGAGGAGGCAGACTTTTCATTTGTCTGCCCTTTCTCATTTACAGATTGCTTTTCATTATGGGAACTAATAGTAATGCTTTTATGAATGAAATACGGGGGTGGAAAGGGTGGGCATAGCTGATACTTTTGATGAGTACCTTTCACAGATGCAGCTACTCATTCCCAGTCCTGTATACTGCTGTCAGCTTGCTGTGTTTGATTGAAATCTTTAGTCCTATCTTCCTTCTAGACTGTAAGCTCCAAGGAGCAGGGCCATCGAACCCCTCATGTATCGCATTGTATTGTTACTGTACTGTCTCATGTATTGTCTCCCATTGTAATGTACAGCGCTGAGCGAACTGTTGGTGCTATATAAATACTGAATAATAATAATAATCTTCCCCCGAATATCAGCACAGTTGTGATCCTCTAGTGCAGGGGTAGGCAACCTGCGGCTCTCTAGCTGTTGTGGAACTACATTTCCCATGAGGCATTGCAACATTACAAAACTGACAATTACAGCTATGACTTGCAGAGGCATGATGGAACTTGTAGTCCTGCAACAGCTGAAGAGCCGCATGTTGCCTATCCCTGCTCTAGTGCTACAGGGGTATTCAAGGGCAGAGAACTGAGGATTTCAACTATGTCTTCAGTGGGCAGCTTTTTAAGGCTAAATGCCCCTTAAGCACTCTAAAGCTAGAATGTTTCCTAATTTCCAAAAGATTATGGCAAAAAATGAGATCACTGTGGGGTGCCAAAAGAGTTCATCTCTGTACTGTTCTGTCATTTTTGTTATGTTTCATACTAGAATATAAGAACTTTTTCAAATGGAAAGGAGAGGGCAGTAAAAGCAGGCAGTGGAAGTGTGATTTTACTGCCCCCAATCACTGTACACTTAAAAAATTAACCAAAAAGTCGCATTCCTGTGGCAGAACCGCCAGCAAATGCGCCCTCTCAAGTGAACGAGCCTGTGCCACAACCACTCTGCAACCGCATGCAAAGTTGGCAGCTGCGGAACAGTGTTTCTGCCTTTTCAGGAAGAAAACAGCTGGTGAGGGGGGTAATGCCTGTCAAATGGATCTGAAAACCAATCCACTGTGTATCTCTTCTCAGAGGAGTGACATGGGTTTATGCGCATACGAACGAGCCCCAACAGAAACAGTTTTTGCTTTCCTAATTCGTGGTCTTTTTTCCTTTAGTAAAAAAGATAAAAAAACTGTGATTATTAAATACTACAATAAAAAGTTCTATTTCTCTTTAAAACTCTCTTGCTTTAAAATGATATAAAATGTATTTGGGCACAGTGTTGTGTGACCAAGTAATTGTCAGTCATAGTATCACAGCCCTGAAACTTGAAAAATGGCCTGGACAGGAAGGGGCTGAAACATGTTGGGACTGGAGTGGTTAAATTACTTGTGCCTCAATATGTATTCTTCTCAGCAAGATCCATTATAAAAACATGAAGGGATTAAAAGGATAAGCACCACAGGATGATAACAGTGAAAAAGAAATAAAGGGGCTTTGAGGGCCACACAAATAGAGTCCACGGGATATGAAATAATCTACATTCTGTGCAGTGTTATGTATGAATTCAAAGACTAGAGCTGCCAGGGCCACTTTTTAATAGCTCAGTTAGTAAAATCCAATGAAATCCATTTCTTTGTATCACATTATTTTTAGGCTGGATTCGCATGGCTGTGTTTTGTTTCCTGATGTGTTTTCCAAAAAACTCAATAGAAATGCATTCAAATAGACATCAGTGCGCTTTTATGTGTGTTGCACAATTTCAGTGCACATTGCAATGCCCTGTTCACACCATTTTAGCCATTATTTACTGCAATGGACCATATTGTGCATTTATGGGGTGCAATACACCTTTCCAATAGATGTGCTTTGCAGTGCACCATAATGCACAGTAATGTACTAATCAGGGGCGGACTGACCATTTGGAAACTCGGGCACTGCCCGAGGGCCCAGGGCCAGTAGGGGGCCCCATGAGATGCCCCTGGTACCTTTTTCATAGGTTTTTTTGAGTTTGAACAAGGACACAGGGGCCCCATGATCCCCTATTGCCCGGGGGCCCCATTAGTTGTCAGTCCGCCCCTGGTACTAATTGTAGTGTGTTATACACAAAATAGTACATGCACCAATTTATGATGCATTAGGCATAATGTGCATCAACATATGTGCGCTAACACAGCACAACAGTGTAAACAGGGCCTAAGGCTGGCCATACATTATACAATTTTCTTGAGATTTTTGGTTTAGATTTACCAAAAACCATATAATAGGAGGTCATACCTAACAACACTTTCAATTGTATCCAATTAAGCAGACCCTTGCACTACATAGTTGAAGATAAATCTAAAGGAAATCGGACAGAAAATTGTATAGTGTACGGCCAGCCTTAGACCTGTTTCACATGGTCGATCCGATCGGATCCACCTCTCAGTTTTTCAGGCAGACCTGATTGGATGGTCCATGTAGCCCTATGCAACTGGCAGGTACTTTTTAAAGTGGTTCTAAACACACAAGGGTTTTTTTACCTTGATGCATTCTATACGTTAAGGTTAAAAAAAAACATCTGCAAGCAGATATCCCTCAGTCCCCCCAATACTTGCCTGAGCCCGATCTCGATCCAACGATCTGCACGAGAGCATAAGTTCTTTCCCTCCTCATATGCTCAGACACAGCAACCACTTGCTCCTGCTGCTGGCAATCACAGCCAGTGAGACGGGAGCTGGCAGGCGGGGACAAAAAAAACATGCTTTTTGTGTCTTATGGACATACAGAGTAGGCTCAGGAGCAAGCATGCACAAGTGCCCCCATAGCAAAAGGCTTGTTATTAGGGCACTTGACAGGTGGAGGAGCCAGAAGTGCCAGCGGGGGACCTGAAAAGAGGAGGATCAGGGCTGCTCTGTGCAAACCACTGCACAAAGCTGGTAAGTATAACATGTTTATTTAAAAAAAATAAAAAGTATACCATTTAGAATTACTTTAAAATGTTAATATCAGTGCTTGCAAAAAAGTGCTGCTAGTGATATACTGTATAATGTGTACTAAGTCCATCTATGGTCAAAGATTGTGTAAAATTATTATATATTTATAGTAACTAAAAATAATCACACTATGGGGATGATTTACTAAAACTAGAGCATGCAAAATATGTTGCAGCTCTTCAGAGAAACCAATCAGCTTCCAGGTTTTTTGTCAACGCTTAACTGAATAAGCTGAAGTTAGAAGCTGATTGCCCACCAATGCACAGTTTCACCTGATTTTGATCTCTCCAGTTTTGGGGCAGTTTTAGTAGGGTCCATCTGCCCGTATTTCAGGCGGACCCGATAGGAACCTCCATTCTCCTCTATTGAGAGGTAGGTGTAAATGGACATATTTCCATTTACACCTGTTGACATCCAATCCGCCAAGAAGGGACCAATGGGGATCCAATTCCCCTTCCATCCATCGGATCGGGTCAGATGAAAATGGACAGGCAGTCCATTTTCATCCGACCACCCACTGAGGAGAGCGAGCAGCTCTGTGTCTGCTCTGCAGCAGCATAGCAGACACAGAGCTGTCACCAACTTGCTCAGCGGGTATCAGCGGAGAGACCTAAACTGCTCCACCCGTGTGAAAGAACCCTTAGTAAATCAACCTCACTGGCTTTATTTCAGAATGTCTTGGATTTATTCTCCAAGGGTCCTATATTAGAAATACCACTAGATGGCATTAGATAGTTGCAGTTTACCAAATTTTGAAGTTTTGCTCACGCAATGAATATAAAAATTGCAGATTCAATAGTTCATCAAAAATGCATATATGTTGTCAGCCATTTCCAAAAATGCTAATTCCAAAAATACATCATAATCTGTTTTTCTTGCTGGTATTGCTGGCGAGGGCAGTAAGGTTCATAAATGGAGAAGTGTAAGCCACCATGCACGGTATTTATTAGGACTTATTAGGAAAAAGTTCGCCTGTGTTTCATGTGTGCTTGAAACACATCAAAAACAGGCCAGCTGATTCCCATTTACCTCAATGGTACAGTATAAATAAATTTTTTTGAGGCTGCAGTTAACCTGCTTAGCTTTGCATTTTTCTGGACACAGAAGATCCTATATAAGATGTGGTTGCATTGAAAGCAATGCAGTCAAATTCAGCCTTTATGCATGCCTTTGAGCAGTGTTGCCTTACGAAACAAAAACCTGCATTTGGCAGGAATGCCCAATTACTGTACTTTGCACATTGATTCTTTCTTCATTAGATAAGCTTGAGTGACATACTTTTGCACCGCCAGAAATTAATTATGATACATTGACCTCATAAATCCTTCTCATTCATTGCTTGCTATTGTGTCCTAAACGATCATAAGCAAAGAAATATCCTGAATGCAAGTATTTACCTACTGCAATTTGAATGCTGCATGCAAAACCCCTGAATCCTGCATGTAAAATTGTAAATTTTGACATAGCGACCTAATAGTTAGGCATTATCTGATTTGTGACTGGTAGAATTTAGTAGCTGGTAACCTGAAATAAAGGAAGCATTCTGTATCCTTGATACAGGATGCTTCCTTTATTTTAGGTTAACGACTACTAAATTCTACCAGTCACAAATCAGATAATGCAGCTATTAGGTCGCAATGTCAAAATTTACAATTTTACAATTGATATATTTTGTTTGGTTTTCTAGAACTTCTCACCTGTGTTAAACAGTCGTCACCAGTAGTAAAAGGCATTTGAAATATAAAATGAGAGGTACCAACGTTTCATAGATGTTATTATGCAAATGCAAACTAGTTTTTATTGACCTTTGCAGATTTATCTGGAATACAGCAGCATAATTATCATCAAGTACAATACATTTCAAGTAAAAACGTCCATTTCGAAGCTATTTTTGTGAGCGATGACTTGTGGTATACCTTGTTTTTATGAGGAAAATATGGCTTGTTTTTTTAGGACCGCATTCAAATTGTCATGTTGTGGGAATGTACACATTCCTGTGCTTGTTAGCCCAACGTGAGAGATTGCCATAGAAGCAACCGCAGGCTATATACTGGAGCCTGTTAAGGAAAAGAGGGTTGATCATTTATCTACTGGGTTCCTGACCACAGGAATATCTTCCACAGTATACAGTATAAACACAATGGGCGTACGCATGCAACGCGTTGGGTGGAGCCTACGTGCTGACGTCACGCCGCCATGTCTGTGACTCGGAGCGGTGGCCATCTTGGTATGTGAATTCACCCATGCTTGTTTATTTCTCCATGTGGAATGTTTTTTAGCCATTTTAATATAACTACTACACTATATATCGCTTTCTGGACTCCATGTGGTGAGCTTTTCTCCTAGGACAAGTCTTTTTGGCCAAAGATTCTGAGCATTGATTCTGAGTGATCAACAATTACTGCTACTATGCCAGTAGCATTCTGGTAAGTGCATATTGGTGGCGGAATGTTCTCTGGATCCCCTAGCACCATTTGGAATTGAACACTTTGCTGCTGTGTCTTGCAGTGTCACTGACACATATTTGTTCACCATTTGGACTGTACTTCGTCACGTTGTTATTGTGCTGCACATTAACACTGGATGGACTTCATTTGTTCATTGTTTCACTGAGCTATATGTAATTCATTTTGCACTAGTGTATTTATTTTACACTTGGCATTTTAGTATGATTCTGTAAGAGACTCAGGTGGTAGCTCTATAAGTCCACAGTTTGGGGTTCCCTAGTGGGCAGAGTCTAAGCCCCAGACTGCTTGTTCACCAGATCCTGATGGTGGGGATGGACTTGGAGCAGGCTGAGACCAGGTCACGGCCCCTAGGTTCGCCCAGCTGCGGTAGAGTGATCCGCTAGAGTCACGTATCTTAGTGGTGAGCCTGATGTGAAGAGGCAGAGCGGACCTGAGCAGGGAACGGATGGGTCCGTGCGGGATGGATGGATGCGGATGCACCGAAAGGCTAGTAGCGGAGTCAGGCAGGCCGGGTTTGGTATCCGAGACGGCAGAGCAGAACAGAGCAGCAGGCGGAAGGATAGTCAGGTCACAAGCCAGGTTCAGCAACGGGAGGTACAACAATCAGGAGCAGGCAGAAGAATATCCAGAGACAAGCCAAGGGTCAGGGCAGGAGAAGGTCAATGGTAGTCAGGAGCAGGGCTGGGTTCTGCAACAGGAAGCAACACAGAGTTCAGGAATCTCAGGCAGAGAATTAGACCATATGGCAATTTGGATCCTGCAGTGGCCCGTTTAAATAGCCCGCCCGGCGCCGACAGGCGCGTCTGGGTCCTGGTGCCTGCCTGACGCCGTCATTGATGACAGGCGCACCTGGGTCCTAGTGCCCACCTGCCTGTATGCCTTGTCGGGACCCTGTGCATGTGCAGATTCGTGCCACGGCGATCTTCCCTGACAGATTCCTTTGATATCTATATTATTCATCATTTTTTAGCACTGCACTTTATACACATATGTTACTGTGAGATTGGCTGTCACTATCTCTTGTGCTATCTGCTTTGTTGTGTCTTACAGAGCTTGCCCTATACTATTTTGGTATATATATATATATATATATATATATATATATATATATTTTGCAGTTTCTCAATCAACACACAAAATCTGGCAATCTATTGATACCATCACAAAGCCTGGATACCTACAAAAAAAATTATGATCTTATTTATGCTAACAAGATCTATGGGGAAGGTACATCTTTGGGGAGGGAATTTTTTTTTTTTTTTATTAATTCTGCTCTTTGTCTACCATTTGAATATCCTATGGTGGACTAAAACCACTACCTATATTCTACAGTTTCTGACATACTGATGGTCTTCCCTGGTGGGCCCTGGTTGGTTGGATACACATTGTTTGGGCAGACATCATATGGTTTTATTATTGGTGGGTTTTATCATGACATCATTCTGACAACTGTAAGTAACATACATTAAAGTATCCCTGGTTTCATAGTTTTTGACACACTGTGATTAAATTTTTTTGTTTACATGATAGACATCCTCGTTATTCTCCTGAGGAATTGGCTATATATGCCTATGAAATGCCTCAAGACAAATTCTTCTCACTGCCCACATGGAAGATCCTGGGATTTCTTTGTGTCAGAAATCTACTGTATGACTGTGATGTATTGAAGGAGGGGCAAACTTGTATAACAGGCAGAATTGAAAATGTCATTTGAATTGTATACATATGTAGTGATACCCTTGTGAGGGCCGCTGTGTAGTGGGTATCCCTAAGATTCTCCCTGCACTGCCGGGCAACAGGTACTGTATTTCTCACACAGACTTGCATCCAAGAGAAAGTATTCAGTCTGTGGGCTTGATTTTGTTGTTTTATTAGGGGAATTCAACTTGGATAGGGAAATAGGGATTATGCCCAATTTGGCTTGAATCAATGGAATAGGGACACTTCCTTCCTATGTATAAAGCAGATCCTGGACTATTCTTTTCAGGAAAGCCATCATTCATTGCTGATCAGTAGCAGCTGCCCTTTAGGGGCGAGGAACTAGCAGCCCCTCAAAAATCACTTTACTTCTTGTAGCTACATGCAGAAATGTCTTCTTTCCCCTCTTAGAGCTGCTCCCAGCTCCACAGCCTGTAAGCACTACCAGCCCTCCTGGCTTCTTGGAAGATCTCCCAGGACAAGTATAAAGGACTGAGCCCAGCGCTGTCCTCAGAAAGCTTTCTACTTGTGGCAGTCTTTCCCCTTGTAGATCCCAGAGTGTGCTGCTGTACTCACACTGTCCTCTTTGCTCCCTGCTGCTTCAGGTCTTGATACTATCCATGTCTCTCCACTGAATGTATCCTCCTGTGCCAGCCCGAGCCCAGCCTAGAGGCATCCCCCCTCATACCTAGGGGACCCCTCCTCGGCCCCAACAGTCTACTCAGCACTCCATCTTCCACCTGACTCCCCTATCAGCCTGACTCTCCCATATTTATAGGCGAGTCCACCACTCTACTAGGGCCTCTAAACCTGGGATTGGCCGGACCTCCCATGAAAATGCAGATTAAGCCTCCACCCCTTCCTTCTTACCAACCTCTGGAGGGTTCTATGGTCCTCCAGAGTCAGGAGGAGGTGATAGAGCCACAACCTGCTGAGTCATCCAGCTGACCTGCAGTAACCTAACCTTAATCACACGACTCACACAACTATCATGAATCATACACAATGATTTTTCCTATACTACACTACACTATTCTAGTAGCACAAAAGGGTGCTACACATATGTCAGCCTGACAACACAAATATTTTTTCAGAAAGTTTATTTTTTATGCACGTACAATAAATGTATTAATTTTACACAACAAAGTCAATATTGGTGCCTGTTATGTCCTATAATAACAATACACAGTTGTTGGAGTTTCTAGCATTACCCTGCTTAACTCAAAAACTGTCATAAATACACTAAAAAGTCCATGAAGTCAGCAATCAAAACATTCTTTGCACAGTGTGGAAATAAATACATGTTACAAATAGCTTGTCTTGTCTTGTAGCTGATTTTGAGACAGTGCTTGTTCAACAAATATGAGATCATTATAATAAAATAAAACTGTAAAAAGTACACTAAAAATATATAGCATAACTAATGGCAAAGCCTTTTTAGTTTTGGAAAGAGTGTAGAGGGATTAGAACACCTGCCAAGTCTTTATTTCTGATGGTGTATGGTACATTAGGAAGATTCACCCTCTCTATCTGTCCCATTTACTGTTATTATCTAGAGCAGACATCACTAAATGGCAGACCGCGGTCTGGATCCGGACCCAGAAACATTCCTTTTTGGACTGCAGCCTCATCAAATAGTTGCCTGAATGTCCTCTCCCCACTGTTGGCTCCCCCGCCTACCGCTATTATCCTCAAGGAAGGGCACATCATTTGAGGCGCAGAAGGTCTGTCCCTTCCATAACATCGCAGCACTCCCCCCTCCCCACAATGTCCTACCTTATTCATACAAGACAGCAAGCATGGCAAGTCTGGACATAGGGCAGGACTTTTCATGTTAAGAAGCGAGTAATTGATTTCAGGTGATTGGGTGCTAAGTAGCGGCGGCGGTTGGTAGGACAGTGTGGTGAAGGTGGGGGGAGTGCTGCGATATTATGAAAGGAACAGGAATCTGTAATATGCAGGGAAGACTGCGATGGGGTGATCTGTGATGAGGAGGGGTCTTTGATGGGGTGTCTGTGACTGTAGGGGATCTGTGATGATGGGATTTGTGATGAGGGGATCTGTAATGAGATGGGTCTGTGATGGGGGGGTCTTTGATTGGGGGGTCTGAATTGGGACGGTCTGTGATGAAGAAGTCGGTGATGGGGGGGGGGGTCTGTGATGGGGGTAGGGGGTCTGTGATGGGGCGATCTGTGATGGTTCAGTGTGTGATGTAAAAGTGGGGGAATGGGGGTGGAAGGAGGAACTGTGATATGCACTGGAAACTGTGATGTGAAGGATCTGAGTCATAGCACCAACATGACACTCAGACCTCCGCTGGAAGAAAATTTTCTTGACCGGACCCCTGTGAATTTTAATTCAGTACCCCTGATCTAGAGTGAAATCCCAAATTTTAACTTACCACCAGAACAGGAATAGAGGATAAATCTTCCAATGGGGCCACTAGTTCTGGTGACACTAATGACAATCAGGGATTCCCACACTTTGGAGGATTTTCCTCCCATGTTCTGGGATTGAAAGTAAAGAAAAATAGGACACAGAAAAAATTACAAAAGTTATAACTCCCCATTACTCTATCCAAAATGAACAAACAAACAAAAGAAAAAACAACAAAAAAACGTTTTGCCTGTAGTTCATCTTTAAAGCTTATTCAAACCCAAAAATATTATAATACACATCTCAGCTTAACATCCTTAGATGTGGTGGCTGCATTAGTTTTGTTAGGCTTTTGTTTTCTTTACTTTTACCGGGACAGTAACATATTTCCAGTGTTAGGATTATAGGCAGGTGTTGGGCTGTAGTAGATCTGCAGACCTTCATGCTGGCAGGAGACCATTGATGACTAATTTGTCCCCTGTTATGGACTCCAGGTGCCCATATTGGGGAGGACACCAACTCTTATTGAATGCAGAAACCCTGCAGGATTTGGGTGGCCATCTTGACACAGAAGTGTTCCTATAGCAGATTCTGCATCCTTTGGTGTACCCACAGTGTGGGGGTAGGTCAGGGACAGAGACCTGCTGGTTAGGAAGATAGTCAAAGGTACATGATGAGAAGGGAAAGAGTAGGTTTCCTCTTACTGCCAGCTTTTGCTCTCCTACCGGCCGCCAGATAACTGCAAAGACATTGGGGATCACAGGGTCACCCAGTAATTCTATACTTCCTCCAAGGGATGTGCTCCACAGGTATTCTGTGGTCTGTAAGGTCATGTTATATCAATATTGAAAAGTGCCTTGCTGATAGTCATTATCGTTCCTGTCTGAAGATGTATATGACCTGAAACATGTAGTGCCATTGCTGTAAACTGCTTTATGTCTGTGATCATTCAATTTCTACAATATAAACAACGTTTTGGTTTCCATGTACTAACTCCTCCAAATTCTTAGGTGCACTGGTTAGGCCTCTTCTACAGAGTGGCTACATTTACTCCTCCAGTGTAGCAGCCAGTGCAGTGTAGCCACCCTTGGACAGTAGCACTGCCTGTAGAGGGTAGAGTTAGTTGGACTTTATGTAAGTGACTAACAAATTAAAGCCTAACTCCAGCTAACACTTTTTATTCAGTTACAAGAGCTTTTTTTTTTATTTTGGCATAATAGTTTTACATATATGAATGAAAGTTGACTATTGTAAACAACACTGTCTGTGATGTTTTGTTTCAAACCTCTAACTGATGACTTTCCTGGACTGCTTGGTCTGTAAATAAAGTTAAAATATACCAGACGTATTGGCTGGATCGATAGGTAATGAAACCTCAGAAAAACAAAGACTTCTATGTTAACCGCTTCCCGTCTGCCCTATAGCAGAAGCATTGCTACAGGTCGGCACGTGTGCGCAAAATGACGTACATATACGTGATTTTGCAGCTCCAGGTAGGGGGCGCACACGAGGAGCAAGCGTGGTTATTCGCGGCCTTGGCTGTCAATTACCGGGTCCCGACCGGTGATTACTTGCCAGTGCCCAGTGATTGCCGAGCATCTCTGATGGAGGGGAGAACTGTAAACATTACAGTTCTCTCCCCTGTCAGCTCCTGCACACTGCTGTGCATGGTTCCCCTTTAGGGCCTCAGTCCACTCCTTGTGAAAGTCCCCAACACTTTTGAATGGCCTTTTCGGTCATCCCTGCTGCTTGTGCACCTTTTTCTTCCACACTTTTCCCTTCCACATAACTTTCTATTAATGTACTTTGATACAGCACTTTGGGAACATCCAAATTCTTTTGCAATTACCTTTTGAGGCTTTCCCTCCTTATGGAGGGTGTCAATGATAGTTTTCTGCACAACTCTCAGGTCAGCAGTCTTTCCCATGATTGTGATTCCTACTGAACCAGACTGAGAGACCACTTAGAGGCTCAGGAACCTTTTGCAGGTGTTATGGCTTAATTAGCTGATTAGAGTGGGACACTTTGAGCCTAGAATATTGCACCTTTTCACAATATTCTAATTTTCTGAGATTGTGGATTTGGGGTTTTCATTAGCTGTAAGCCATAATCATCACAATTATGACAAATCACGGCTTGAACTATCTTGCTTTGCATGTAATGAGTCTATCTCATATATTAATTTCACCTTTTAAGTTGCATTATTGAAATAAATGAGCTTTTGCACGATATTCTAATTTTTTGAGTTTCACCTGTATATGCACCAGCCTGTCGTTTCACCATCATTTCCCAGAGTAGCTGTACAGATACCCACAGCGTCACCCCAGCTTGTATTGCTCATGCTGACAGTTTCTTCTGATGCAGCATTGTCTGCTTTTCCAGTAATTCCACCTCCCAGAGTCAGCACAGCAGTGCCTGGCACAGAGCTCCTGTGCAACTCAGTTGAGGAGGAATGTATGTCTGCTTTATTTAATGTGTCTGCACAGAAAACACCCTTCTCTTTTAATCAGCGCACAACTTGAAATACCAGTAATCAGTTACTGCGATTAAAGGAATTACCGGGATTCAATTTAAGGCAAACAAACCACTAGAAATTCAATTAAATTGCTGTTAAATGAAGTGGCAAAACACACGATTCAGTACATGGTCATACAGAGGAGATCTTCAGTAGCTGTACAGAGTTGACCCATTCCCATTTTTCACTTGTATACAGTTTTAATATTTTATGGCATTCATGTTTATTGAAGTAAGTTGCTTTTTGCATGTCTTCTTCTTTAATAAGCATTGTCACTCTATATATTTTTAGGGAACAGAAAAAAATCGACGTGAACTAGCAAATATGTACAGCTGCATGCATTAAAGCAGGGGTCTCCAAACTTTTCAAACAAAGGGCCGGTTTACTGTCCTTCAAACTTGAGGAGGGCCGGATTGTGACCAGTGGGGGTAGAGAATGTCCCAGGCCCAGCATCAGTAAAAACGGGTAGCACAGTGGCTAAGTGGTTAGCACTTCCACCTATCAGTACTAGGGTCGTTGGTTCAAATCCCAACCACGGCACCACCTGCCTGGAGTTTGCATGTTCTGTGCCTGCGTGGGTTTCCTCTGGGTACTCCGGTTTCCTTCCACACTCCAAAGACATGCTGGCAGGTTAATTGTCTCCTGTCTACATTGGCCCTAGTATGTGTATGTATGAATGTGAGTTAGGGACCTTAGATTGTACGACCCTTGAGGGTTAGGGACTGATGTGAATGCACAATTTGTATGGAAAGCGCTGCGCAAATTGACAGCACTATACAAGTACCTCTAATAAATAAATAAACATGGGGTACTATTCCTACCATTAATACCCATCATTGGCATCAGTGTAAGAACTAGTGTCCCTTTGTTGGTGTCAGTGGGAGGAATAGTAACTCATATCATTGGGAGGAATAGTGTCCCAAGGACTGGATAAAGGCCAGCAAAGGGCCACATCCAGCCCTTGGGTGGCAGTTTGGAGACCCCTGCATTAAAATGTATGTTAAATAATCCACAAGTGCAGTTTACTTGTGCTACAGTTCATCTGCAGGGATGTCAGCCCTGCAATTAAACATTTGTAAAAGGCAGACTTTAAACAACTGCACCAATTTACACAGGTGAAAATAACTGCAAATCAACAGCAACTAACTGTATCTCATTTTACTATACTATAATAGATTATCTAAAGCTGAGCTTAAAGTAAAATAAATAAATACAGGGATTAAAAACATAATGTATATGAGAGCTCTTTTACTGTCCAAAGGCGTATTTCTGTCCATTCAGTCCTGTGTCTATCAGGGTTGGGGACCTGATCTTTCTGTGCTGCACTTTCACATACAGGCTCTCTCCGTACCGTACCCTTAGCCTGTGACTGGACAGTGAAAAGAGTAGCAGCACACTGATGAGCTCATCTATCTGTCGCTCTTCATTCTCCTTCTATTAGCACATTCCTTGCACTGCAGTATACTTGATTGGTTTCTTATGCTGCTTCTCCCTCCCCCTCTGAGCTCTGCCATATATATTTGTAACTGCAAAAGGTTTTACCAACTCAAATTTAGGTACTTACAATGCTGGCATTTCAAAAATACCCTCACCGGCCACTTTATTAGGTACACCTTGCTAGTACAGGGTTGGACCCCCTTTTGCTTTCAAAACTGCCTTAAAGTGATTCTAAGGGCTTATTTTTTTTACATGCTATGGGGACACCTGCTGCTCTGTGTATCCATTCACACATGGAGCCATGGCTTGGCCCCATCCCCTCTCTCTTCTCATTGGCTCACTGTGATTGACATCAGTGGGAGTCAATTGCAACAGCTTCTGTCTCAGCCAATGAGGAGAGGGAGTCCTGGGATAGCCGAGACTCCAGTGCACATCGATAGATCAAGAGGGAGCTTAGGTGAGATTTAGGGGGGCCTGGGGGGGATGCAGCACAGAGAACATTTTTTATCTTCATGCACATTATGCATGAAGGTAAAAAACCTGGAGCCTTTAGGAGCACTTTCATTCTTCATGGCGGGTGTTGGAAACATTCCTCAGAGATTTCGGTCCATATTGACATGAATTACTGTTTCCTTTCCATCATCTCGAACCAGTCTGCCCATCCTTCTTTGACATCAACAAGGCATTTTTCGTCCACACAACTGCCGCTCGCTGGATATTTTCTCTTTTTTGGACCGTTCTCTGTAAACTCTAGAGTTGACTGAGCATGAAAATCCCAGTAGATCAGTAATTTTTGAAATACTCAGACCAGCCCATCTGGCATCAGCAACCATGCCACGTTCAAAGTCACTTAAATCCCCTTTCTTCCCCATTCTGATGCTTGGTTTGAACCTCAGCAAGTTGTCTTCACCAATGTTATGTGGAAGCCTCAGGTATAGAGTGGGCACAATATGGTGGAGTGTTTGGCCTCAGCAGGTGGGATAGTGTTCTAGCAAAAGGGCGGGGACTTTGGTGCCAACATCTTGCTAATTACAGAGCCCCCCGCTATACCTGCATATGTGTGAATGGAGACTAAATAGATGTGCTCTTCATACACAGCAAGCTTTATTAAATTTCATAAACAGGTGAAAAAAGCAGTGACAGTTTGAAAAGTAAATTAACCACTTGCCCTCCAGAGGATCCCCCCCCCCCCCCCCCCTTCCTGACCAGGCCATTTTTTGCATTACGGTGCTGCATTAATTTAACTAACAGTTGCTGCACCCAAATGAAATGTATGTCCTTTTTTTTCTGCAAATTGAGCTTTCTTTTGGTGGTATTTGATCGCCTGTGCAGTTTTTATTTTTTGCGATATAAAAAAACCCCCCCAATTTTAAGAAAAAAAACAATATTTTCTAAAATTTATAAAATCAAATTTTGTCATAAATTTAGGCCAAAATGTATTTTACTACATGCCTTTGCTGCATAAAAATCCCAATACGTGTAAATTAATTGGTTTATGTGAAAGATATAGCGTTTACAAATGCCGTATATATATACTGGGCTTTTTTTTTTTTCACTAGTAATGGCGGCGATCAGCGACTGTGCACAGCCATGCAAAGCATAGTGCAGGAGCTGACAGGGAGGAGAACTGTTTTGTTTACTAGCAGTTCTCCCCCTCTGCTGGAGATGCTCAGCAATCACTGGGCGCCGGCGAGTAATCACTGGACAGGACCCCGAGATTGACAGCCACGGCCGCGAATGATAGGGCGTGCACGTGACCCTACCTGGAAATGCAAAATCACATATATATGGGATTTTGCGCACCACTGCTGCCCTATAGCAGTATTTCTGCTATGGGGAGGCGCTAAAGCGATTAAAATATGTGCATTTCCTACATGCCCAGTCTAGGTCTACAACACCATTAGATCTAAGAGTGGGACTTTATACTCTTCACGTTGTAGAGTATATGTTGCAGGAATACAATTTGTAATGGTATAAAAATCAATGTTAAATACAATATTTAGCCTTTCTCTGGATCTCCAGCTGGAGGTTCGTATCGTCAAATTGCTATAATCACCCCAGGGTTAAGGTTACAAGGTACTTCTCCTCTACTCCTTACCTCATCCATACTCTCCAGAGATTGTTATGACCTTGACAAGCATTGTCTGATTCACCATTAGCTAATGCAAGCCACTGGGATGAGGATGAAAGGCAACAGACAGTGCGTCATCAAGTTTGGAGCAAACACACAGCCATAAGTCAACACTCTCAAGCTGCAAAAAAAAAAAACTCTGTTACGCTCTCTTATGTGACTGTTTCTGAGCACTCAGACTTAAACTGACTTAAATATTAATGAAAGACACAATAAAGTAAAATTAAGGGAAAATAAATTAACAACATGAACTTGTCTTTGCTAAATTTCATTTAGTTACATTCTTAACAACCTAAAGCGGAACTAAACTGTATCAGAGCATCACGAACTGAGAACACTATTTCATTCATTTTAATATTCAAAGCAAACTCATCTATGTCTCCATGCGTTATTTTGTTGAGAAAATGCTTTGAAAAACACCCCCCCTATCATTTCTAGCCACGGTCATCTTTATAAAGGGCAGATTATTTATTTGATTTAATATAGGTACTTATATAGCGCCGTCAATTTACACAGTGCTTTACATATATATTGTACATTTACTTCAGTCCCTAACCCTCAAGGAGTGTACAATCTAAGGTCCCTAACTTACATTCATTCACCTGAGCAGATGATATATGTAGCATTTACTTCCTGTAATCCATCTGCCTTTAGCTCAGGCATACAGGCAGGTGGCTGAGAAAGCCCCTCCTTCCCTCCTCCAGATGAGAGAAAAAAAAATGCTCATGAAGACTCGTGGGATGTATGATATAATTTTGAACAACCAGCCTGCAAACAAACTGAATTAACCTGTCTAACAAACTGAATTAACCTGAGGGAGCCCGCCCCTCCTTAAAGGTACAGGAGCACACTGGACACCTAGCATGTAGCACAATGGAAACTAAGGTGTCCAGTGCATCCCCTCACCAACAATTCAACAGTAAAAAAATGGCCAATGCCCCAGTCTATAACTGGCCTTCACAGCAAGGAGCACATGGAAGAGCGATGCATGTCAAAGAAAAAGAAAAATTCCAAGGTCAGCTTGCCAAGTAGCTTACCTACAAACCGAATTAACCTGTCTAACAGTATGCGTTAAAAACAGGGGTTTAGGTAGCACACATTTGCAAATACATGCATAAGCTACGGAGCCTCGTCCCGGCGCCCCGATATTCTGTAGTTCCTAACTCTACAAATTTTGAGAGCCCTAAAGTAGAGGCACATGTATTTAATGGATAGACCAAGGGCAGGTGGACCTGAAGGAGCCCACCCCTCCTTAAAGGTATATGAGTGCACTGGACACCCAGAATGTAGCACAATGGCAGCTAAGATGTCTGGTGCGCCCCCTCACCAACAATTCAACAGTACAAAAAATGGCCACTTCCAGTGCACTCTTATTCCTTTAAGGAGGGTTGGGCTCCCTCAGGTCCACCTGCCCTTGGTCTATCCATTAAATACATGTGCCTCTACTATAGGGGCTCTCAAAATTTGTAGAGTTAGGAACGACAGAATACTGGGGTGCCGTGACGAGGCTCTGTAGCTTACGTGTGTATTTGAAAATGTGTGCTAACTAAATCTCTGTTTTTAATGCATATTATTAGACAGGTTCATTCGGATTATTTGCAGGCAAGTTGAGCGTGGAATTTTTCTCTTTTTGTTTGACATGCGTAACCCTTCCATGTGCTCCTTGCTGTGAAGGCCAGTTATAGACTGGAGGCAGCAGCCATTTTTTGTAATGACATAATTTTGGCCTAGGCCAGAAACCAGGAAGCAACTTAAGAATGGTTATAAAAAAAAAGTTAAAACAAGTAAATATAATACAATTTCATAGCTATTTACTAATGCTTACAGCATAAGGATTGAAAATAGTTAATGTTTATTGAAAGAGGTTAGTTTCAATTTAAAGTTTAGCTGTTGTCTAAACATGTTTTAGACTGCCATTTTGAGGGCTGAACCAGTCTTCTTATTTAGATTTCTGTTGTTGCTATAACTATTATGTATTTGCACAGTACTGTCTGCTCATGTAATGCTATTCAAGATAAAAGTAACAACCAAGGCTAGCTAAATCATATAAGGCTCATTTATGTACCCAGGAGTGCCCAGCAGCCTGTTAAAATCAATGACATAAGCGGCTATACAGATCTTCTGGCATAACCAAACACTTTGTCTGTCTGCGTCCAGAGTTGTGCATCTGTAACTTATTATTATTATACAGGATTTATATAGCGCCAACAGTTTGCTCAGCACTTTACAATATAACGGGAGACAATATAGTAACAATACAGTTCAATACAAGAGGGATAGCAGATTTGAGTTTCCGGGGGAGGAGCCTGAACATGGCGGCTGTGGGGACCGAGCGGCTCTAGCTCCTTGCTGGGTCCCGCTCCCCGACCCACCCAGTTACCCTCAATAGGAGTAGACTCACCGGAGTCTGGACAGGGTGGAAGGCGAACCCGGAGAGCCGGAGATGGGAGCTGATCTGAGGCTACAGGGTCACGCCGGATCCCCCGGCGCAGTATGAGTGGGAGATCCGTGCGGCTGAGAGGAGAGGAGACGCTGCTGAGCACGTGACCTGCCGCGGAGCATCACTGGGGGAAAGAGGCGGCCGGCCGGCTTCCTGATGTGACAGGGAGCCGTTGGTCCACTGTTGCAAACACCCCCTGGCTGACTGTCTGATCCTGGGTCAGGGAGACCCATGAATATCAAGAGATCCATCCTGCTTCCCTGGGACGAATCAAAATGAAATAAAGTATGGAAACCCAGAGGAATCCCCCCTCCAGGACTGTGCAGCAGTGAAGGCCCTCCACATAATCCTGGAGCCACAAGCCTGGAGTCACCGACCTGGGAAGGGTGAGTGAGTACTGCTGGGGGCTTATTGTGTTGTGGACCCTTGAGAGACACAGGAGACCAAGGGGTGAAAGAGGAGAGGGGAGGATTCCCAGGGGTTGGAAGAGAAGAAGAGAGGAGGCCCAGGTGTCTTAGGAAAGTAAAAACACATAGGAAAAACAGCAAGCATGTCTGGTCCATAAATCATAAAGAAGCGGTAAAATCCCATCTTGAGAATATGAAGAATAAAGGTTCCAAGGGAGCAGGGCTCAAAGGGTCCCAAACAGGAACAATAAAGAAATTTACATCATATGGAAATATTACGCCAGAAAGGGCCCAAGGCGCAAGCGCAAAAGGGGAAATGGACATTAGTCTAGGAAGCAGTCCTAGATTATCACTGGGCATGAATAGCAGTTGTAGCCAACAAATAGTAGATGGCTCGGGAAAAAAAGAATCTGATGGTGAACTACAAGTACCAAATAAGAAGGAGATGATAGAAATGTTTCAAAATTTGGAAAAAATGATAAAACATGAATTGACAGCTATACGAAAGGATTTAGGGCATCTGCTAACAAGAATGGAAGAATCAGAGGAGAAAGTCAAAATCCAGGCCCAAAACATAGATAATCTAAGGAAAAAAATAACCCATTTGGTAACCTCTCAGAAAAAATGGACCTATAGGATGGAAGCTCAAGAAAATAAAGAAAGAAGGTGTAATCTTAGAGTACGAGGAATCCCAGAGACTGCAAAAGGCGAAACGCTATACGATCTAGTTAAAAAAATTCTGCACTCCATAAGAGACAGACCTGATACAGATGGGATCAAGTTAGACGGAGTGTTCAGAATAGGAAAGTTCAAACAGGCTACTGAGAAGGACAGGCCGAGAGACATAATTGTCCAGTTCCAAAAATTTGGGGCCAAAGATGAGATTTGGAAGAAAACTAAGGGAAGATCATCAATTAAGTATGGAGATTGGACTATCCAAATTTATGCGGATTTAACAGCAGAGACCCTAAGGAGAAGGAGATCCCTGAGACCCCTGCTGGAGCAAATGAGAAAACAGAATGTGCAGTATAGATGGGGTACCTCAGCAACTCTAATTGGCTGGAAAAACGGGGCCACAGCTTATTTGAGATTCCCGGAGGAACTAAGGGATTTTTGTGATAGACTGGACTTGCAAAGAATGGAGATTGTTGGGTGGGAAGAAGAGGATAAAGGAGATACAGAGAACACAAGAAAAGAGGACTGGCAGCGGGTCAGGGGAAGGGGGGGGGGGGGAGGCTCTGGGGCCGGGGAGGGAAGGGAGGGAGGGAGAATTAGGTAGAAAATAGGTTTTTTTTTTTTTTTTTCTCTCCCTCCCTCTCTCTCTCTCTCTCTCTCTCTCGCCCCTGGTCTCCCCCCCCCCCCGAAAGTTGAGGCCCTCCGGGAAGCTCCGATTAGGAGAGAAGTAAAGATACTTCCTGAGCCTGGCTGATAGAGAGAGGGGACCTGGGGTGGGGTCGGAGGAGAGGTGAGCCGTACATGGGCGGAGCTTACGCCCTAAATTTTAAATCAAAAGGTGGAATCAGATCCACAAATGATTTGTAGGCAGTTTATAAGCCTAAAAATGGGTAGGGGAAAAAGAAGAGAGGGTGGGGGGTGGGAGAAGGGGGTTGGGCGGGAGGGAGCCGAGGGAGGGGAGGTTGGGTTGATATGCTGCAAGATAGTAGGGGGGCCTAATAGGAAGAGACGAATCAGAAGAGAGATAGACAGAATCAAGAAAGATGGAAGAAATACAGTTTATAACATATAATGTGAATGGGTTGAACTGTCCTGGGAAAAGATTTAAGTTGTTTAAAGAGTTACACCACAGGGCAACGTCAGTGGTATTTTTACAGGAGACACATTTTGAGATAGAATCAAATGTGAAATTAAAATCCAAATATTATCCAACATGGTATTATGCTGACTCTCCAATTAAAAGAGCAAAGGGGGTGGCAATAGGATTGGCAAAGAATATGAGATTTGAGTTGGAAGATAGAAAGACTGACCCGGAGGGGAGATTCCTGTTCTTGAAAGGTAAACTACAGGGAATTGAGTGTACACTAGCCAATATATATTGCCCCAACAAGAAACCGGAGATCTTTTTGAAGGGTTTGTTGAAAAAATTGATAGATTTTAAAAAAGGGCGTCTGATAATAGCAGGAGATTTTAATTTTTGTATGGACCCACAAAAGGATGCAACCTCCCTTGTGCGGAGAGAGGGGGGTAGGTCTCTGAGAGCTTTGAAGAAGGTGATCCACGAGTACCAACTGGTGGACACCTGGAGAATGATGCATATGAAAGACAGAGACTATACCTTCTTCTCTAATGCACATGAAATATACTCGAGACTGGACTACATTCTAATAGATCATCAACTCATTGAAATGCTGGTTAAAATAGAAATAGAGACAAGAACTTTCTCGGACCATGCCCCAGTTGTAATGAAAATAGGATGGGGAAAAACGTGGACGGGAGGTTTAGGATGGAGGTTAAACGAGGCTCTTCTCTTGGATGAAGATATTGTGCAGAAGATCAGGGAAGAGATTAAGGTATTTTTCAAGGAGAATGAGACAGAGGAAGTAACGACAGCTACAGTATGGGAAAGTCATAAGGTATATATAAGAGGAATTTTGATTGCGATGGGAGCAAGGAAGAAAAAAGAAAGAAGAGAGAGGGTTAGTGGACTCTTAAAGGAAACCCTGGATTTGGAGCAGATACATAAGAAGAAAATAACAATAGAAACAAGACAGAAGTTAATGGATAAAAAAGACGAATTAGAGAGATTGATGGAAGAGGAGAGGAGAAGGGTATATAACAAAGTATTAAGTGAAAGATATAGATGGGGAGATAGACCAGGAAAATATTTAATGAGAGCCCTAAATAAAAAGAAAAACAGGAATTATATAGAAAAGATAAAAAGCCCTAAGGGGGAGTTGGTCCACTCAACTAAAGAAATCATTAAAGTATTCACGGAGTATTATAGAAAGTTGTATAACATCAGTCATCAAGGTTCACCAAAAGAAACTAAAGAAGGTATTAACGAAAAAAGGAAGATATATTTAAAAAATGCTGGATTACCAAAGCTTATTGAAGCACAATTGAATTCCTTAGATGCGGAAATTTCCCTGGAAGAAATAGAAGTAGCATTAAGAAGTACAGGGGGAGGGAAAAGCCCAGGCCCGGATGGTTATACAGTTAAGTACTATAAAAAATTTTGTGAAGTACTGATACCAAAGTTAAAGAAGTATATGAATGACTTGGGAGGGGGGATGGAGGGGAGGAGGGAATCCCTTCAGGCCCATGTCGTTCTCATTCATAAAGAGGGAAAAGATCCTTCTCAGTGCTCTAGTTATAGACCAATTTCATTATTAAACACTGATACCAAGTTGTACGCAAAGGTCTTGGCAAACAGGCTAAAAGATCTAATGCCCGAATGGATCCATGGAGATCAGGTGGGGTTTGTCCCGGGGAGAGAGGGTAGAGACAATGGGTTGAGAACTTTGATGCTTATCCAGAAAAGTAGAAAAGGAAAAGCCCCGGTGGTGCTCTTGTCAATTGATGCCGAAAAGGCGTTTGATAGAGTGGACTGGGGCTTTATGATGGACAACTTGGAAGTGTTGGGGATTGGAGAGAGAATGCGTGAGTGGATAGGTAAATTATATAGGGAGCCCACCGCAATCATCACGGTAAACAGGGAGAGGTCGGAATCCATGGGGATGTCCAATGGAACAAGACAAGGCTGTCCATTGTCCCCCTTGCTGTACGTTTTGACATTGGAACCCCTGTTATCAATAATAAGGAATAGCGGAGCGGTAAAGGGAATCCAGATAGAAAATATAGAACATAAAGTAGCGGCCTTTGCGGACGATCTATTGTTTTATGTAGGCAACCCCCGAATAACACTACCAAGTATAATGAAGACCCTGAAGGAATATGGTGAACTATCAAATCTAAAAATGAACCCAACAAAAACAGAGATTTTGAACATCAATATACCAAAGAGCGAAAAAGAGAAGCTACAAAAAGAATTCCCCTTTATATGGAGAGAAAAAGATATAAAATACCTGGGAATAAAACTTGCTACCTCGTGTAAACAACTGTATAGATTAAACTATATTTCCCTGATAAATGAGATTAAGGAGGAACTAAAAAGATTAGAAGGAGGAAATCCATCATGGTTAGGATGTATAAATCTAGTTAAAATGGTAATTATACCTAAAATACTCTATAGATTTCAAATGATCCCAATAAAACTCCCAGAAGCATTTTTTAAGATAATGAGAAGAATGATAACAAGATATATATGGAGGAATAAAAAACCAAGAATATCATATGAAACACTGAGTAGGACTAAAGAGAAAGGGGGGATGGGACTACCTGATGTCAAGAGATATTACAAAGCAGTAATTTTAGCAAGAATCTATGATTGGACTTTTAACCACAAGGGGAAGGGTTGGGTAAGGATAGAAAATGAACTGAGTGGAATTAATTTGAGTAAGATGATATGGGTTCCAGCATATTATAGAAGAATTAAAGAAAGCACAAGCACCTTCACTTTAAACGTTTTAAGGACATGGGATAATTTACACAAACACATGAAATGGGAATTCAACTCTATATTAATGCCTCTTGCAAACACGGAGTTCTTCCCTCCAGGAAAAGATGAGATATCAGGGAGATGGTTTAAAAAGGAAGATATCCAACTGAGAGACGTATTGGTAGAGGGGGAATTGAGAACATTTAAAGAATTAAAAGAGAGGGGAGGAGATATGTTTACTAAAATAGATGAGTGGAAATATCACCAATTAAAATGTTTTATTGGAAATCTCCCAAAGCCCTTGAGATTAAAAAAGGAGTGGAATATGTTTGAAAGGCTATTAGAAACACGTAGAGATGGGAAACATGGTGTTACAAAAATTTATAGAATACTCACAGAATTAGACACAGACACAAAGTTAATTTTTATAACAAATTGGGAAAGAGATATGGAGGTGGTGATAGATGAAGATCAACAGAATAAGATATTTAGATTAGTTCACGAGAGTGTTAGTATGAGAGACGTTGAGATTAATTATAAATGTCTGACACGATGGCATATTACACCGAGCACTGAGCACAGGATGAGGGGGGAGAATTCAAAAATGTGTTGGAGAGGATGTGGGGAGGAGGGCACGGCTTTTCATATATGGTGGCAATGTCCAAAAATTCAGGTTTTCTGGAGGACAATAGTTAAATCAATAGAAATAATAACTGGAAATGACATAGGGCTAGACCCAACCATGTGTCTCCTACATAATGTTGAGACAACCGTAAATAAATATAAAGAATCAGGCGTATGGTACTACTTAAGTGCTGCAAAAGGGTTGATTCCCAAGTTTTGGTGGAAGACGGAGGTGCCGACGGAGGAGGATTGGATCAATAGGGTAAACCAGATTAGTAGAATGGAAAAATCTTATTATACTCAGGAAGACAGGTTGGATCTATACTATTAGCGATGGGAAAAAAAGGAAAAATCAGGATTGAAAGAGAAATATAGAAAACTTTAAACTAGGAAGTTATTTAAAGTTATTGGGCCTTGAGAGATTGGAGATCTTGCAGAGGGGAGGGAGGGGGGAAGGGGGGTAGAGGTGGGCTGGGAGGGTAGGGAAAGAAAAGAGGTAAAATAGAAGGGGCAAAGTAGAAATGTATTGATTATTTATATGTATTGTGTCTCTTCTTGTGGAATTTTTGTAATAATATGAAAAATTAATAAATATTTAAATTAAAAAAAAAAAAAAATACAAGAGGGATAGGAGGGCCCTGCTTCTTGGAGCTTACAATCTAGGAGTTACTCTATGGATGTGTGCACAGCTGGGACAAGAGGTGGGCAGGAGGGACAGATGCCCTGGGCGCTGTGCGGATTTGGAGGGTTGTGCTAGACTTGGTGATTTAGAGGTGGTTGGGGGGTTTATACTAGGAGGGTGGATTTCTGTTAAGAAGGTGGATTTGGGAGGGGAGGATTTGTGCTATCAGTGATGATTAGGGGGATTTGTGCTAGGAGGGGAGATTGGGGGGGGGAATGATTAGTGCTAGGAGAGAGGGATTTAGAGAGGGGGAGAGGATTTATGCACCGAGGGGACATTTGAGGAGTAGAGGATTTGTGCTAGGAGTAGGATTTAGGGAGGGAGAAGATTTGAGCTGGGAGGGGTGATTTGGGGAGGGAGAGGGTTTGAGCTGGGAGGGGTGATTTGTATTGGAAGAGGGGGAATTTTTGTTTGTGGAGAATTTTGGCTTGCAAAGATAATTCATTCTTAGGGGGTAAGTGTGAAGATTAAGGCTGGAAAGTTTTTGAAGGGGGGGGGGGATTTTTGCTGACACATAATGCTCATACAATATGGGGGGGGGGGGGAGGTGCCGTTTGACATCTTCGCTCTGAGCACTAGATGACCTTGTCCCGGCACATCTGTACAGCCACTGCATCTGTCAGCCTGTCATTGATTTTTAACAAGCTGCTGGCAACAGCTATAATGTACATCTGTCACTCCCAGGTGCCTACAGACATGTATAAATATGATATACGGACCTCTGCCACTATGTGAATGAGCCCAAATAGATAAGATTGTGTCAAATACATAACATGCAGAACAAAACATCTGAAAAGAACATTCAATAGGTGTTCATAAAAAATAAAAGGTAGAAATAAAATGTAAGGTAAAAACTAAAATATTGTACTAAGGTACCAGCAGGGCCAGTGCTTCCACTAGGTAAACTAGGCGGCTGCCTAGGGTGCACTGCGGGGATGCCACCAGGTAATGAATGAACCTCCAGCTCAGGGAAGGGGCAGCAGATGGGAGGAAGAAACGAGAGAGGAAGATGCCGGGTGTCTGGTGCCAGTGTAGCAGCTGAGCTGCCACTCCTTTCAGTGTTCCTCTCAGACTCTGTCCCTTACTGCAAGCCGGCTGATGGCTGCTGATCACTGTGGTGTTCCAGCTCTTCTCTTCCCATTCAACAGCAGAAGCAGAGCTGCGCCTGCAGAGGAAGGTAATGTCTGATTCTGATGTCTCGTGTCTGTGTGAGTGTGACCCGGCAGGTCATCCATCACATGTGTAATGTGATGGAGTGATGACATCAAGACAATCCCAAAACCTGCTCCTCTAGTGCCTGCTGAGCCTGCTGATCTGTGTGTGTGAGGGGGGGGGGGGGGGCGGGCTGCCTGCTGTCACAGCATTTTATCTCCCCCCATTGCCTTGGGGAGTTCCAGCCTGGGATCTGTCAGAGTGTGGATCCATCATCCTCCACTCACTGCAACTGTCATCCTGCCACTGCTAGCCACAGACAGTCCGTTCGTGTCACTGATTTTGTCTTTGATATTGGTGCTGGTGGCATCTTATAGCTTTTATTTTTGCAAATCAAAAGAAATTTAGCAGTTTCATGTTTTGTTTATTTAATATTTTCTGTTTTAAAAAAAACAGGGGGGCGGGGGCACAAGTAGCTGGTCTTGCCTAGGGCACAAAATAGTCTAACACCGGCCCTGGGTACCAGTGCATCTTATATACATAGATTCTTTTGGTACATGCTGTAAATAAATGCATATAGCATTAGCAATCCTGGACTGCATCGTACACACAGTTAAAAGGAGTAGGTAATGGTGATGAACTGAAGTATTGAAGTGTGGACCATCCAGTCAATGTGCCTGGAGAAAAAAAAGGCAAATTCTAGTCTAGCCAGCTGTGTATTTATTATCAATACTGCTGAAAAAATCTCAGTGTCTACTGTGCCTGCAGCAAGTAGACTATGACCCGATTGACTGAATGCAGAAATGTACAGATCCTATTCAGCCATTCTCAAGACCAGCAGGAAGCGAGAAATCTGCAGTAAACATCTGTTATATAGAATTGTAACTGCAAGTTAGCATTCATCATGACATGTTTCTGTGCCAAGCAACCTTAACAAAATTGGTTGTCTATAAGAGTTATTAAAGGGAATATTTCTGTAGCACTCCACTCTTCTAATAAAGAAGAAGTATGGCTTTGCTTCAAACGATGTATTTGCAGGGCAGATCTCTAGTATTTTTTGCAACTATAACTCTTTTTAAAAATGTACAGATTTTTTTATATATACTCTTGTGTTCTGTAATCTGGGAGGCAGAGAGTTATAGAGTTATAGTTATAGAGACCTTTATTACCAATATCAGGCATCTGTAATACGCATGCAGACTTCAAAGTATATAATACAAGGAACAAGAACTGGAACTAACTTTATTTACAGAGTAGTTATAGAGTGCTTTATTACCAATTTCAGGCATCCATAATATCATGCAGACTTTGGAGTACATTATAACAGTGTCCCCTATAAATGGGATCCTCTGTCATCCACTGAGTTCCACCTATTATTGGGGCAGTACAGTGGTTAGCACTTCTGCCTGACAGTACTAGGGTCATTGGTTCCAATCCCAACCATGGCACCACCTGCCTGGAGCTTGCATGTTCTCCTTGTGCCTGCGTGGATTTCCTCTCGCACTCCAAAGACTTGTTGATAGGTTAATAGATCCTGTCTAAATTGTCCCTAGTATGTGTATGTATGAATGGAAGTTAGGGACTTTAGACTGTACACCCCTTGAGGGTTAGGGACTGATGTGAATGTACAATAAATATATATATACAGTTGCAAGAAAAAGTATGTGAACCTGTTGGGATTACGTGGAGTTTTGTTGAATTGGGCATAAAATGTACTCTGAACGTCATCTAAGTCACAACAATAGAAGAACACAGTCTGCTGAGCATAATACTACACAAACATTAGATGTTGCCATGGTTAAATTGCACATAACATGTAAACATTCACAGTGCAGGGAGGAAAAAGTATGTGAGGATCTAGCTTAATGACTTCTCCCAGAGCTAATTGGAGCCAGGAGTGAGCCAACCTTGACTCCAATCAGTGTGATGATATTGGATGTGTTGCTGACAGCTGTCCTGCCCTTAAAAAACACACACCTGTTTTGGGTTTACTGGTTTCAAGAAGCACTGTCTGATGTGAACCATGCCTCGCAGAAAAGAGCTCTCAGAAGACCTACGATCAAGAATTGTTGACTTGCATGAAGCTGGAAAGGCTTACAAAAGTATCTCCCAAAGCCTTGATGTTCATGTGTCCACGGTAAGACAGACTGTCTACAAATGGAGAAAGTTTAGCACTGTTGCTACTCTCCCTAGGCATGGTCGTCCTGTAAAAATGACTGCAAGAGCACAGCGCAGAATGCTGCATCAGGTAAAGAAGAATCTCAGAGTGTCAGCTAAAGACCTACAGAAATCTCTGGCACATGCTAACATTTTTGTTGACACATCTACAATAAGGAAAACATTAAACAAGAATGGAGTACATGGGAGGACATCACGGAGGAAGCCATTGCTGTCCAAAAAGAATATTGCAGCACGTTTGAAGTTTGCAAAAGAGCACCTGGATGTTGCACAGCACTACTGGCAAAATATACTGTGGACAGATGAAACCAAGATTGAGTTGTTTGGGAAGAACACACAACACTATGTGTGGAGTAAAAAAGGCACAGCACCCCAACATCAAAACCTCATCCCCACTGTAAAACATGGCGGAGGGAGCATCATGGTTTGGGGCTGCTTTGCTGCCTCAGGGCCTGGACGGATTGTTGTCATTGATGGGAAAATGAATTCCAGAGTTTATCAAGACATTTTGCAGGAAAACGTACGACCATCTGTCCGCCAACTGAAGCTCCGCAGAGGATGGGTGATGCAACAGGACAATGACCCAAAGCATACAAGTAATTCAACAAAACAATGGCTGCAACAGCACAGAATACGCCTTCTGGAGTGGCCCAGTCAGAGTCCTGACCTCAACCCGACTGAAATTCTGTGGCATGACCTTAAGAGAGCGATTCACACCAGACATCCCAAGAATATTGCTACACTGAAACAGTTTTGTGAAGTGAAGTGATCCAAAATTACTCCAGATTGTTGTGCAGGTCTGATCTGCAACTACAGGAAACGTTTGGTTGAGGTTATTGCTGCCAAAGGAGGGTCAACCAGTTATTAAGTCCAAAGGTTCACATACTTTTTCCTCCCTGCACTGTGAATGTTTACATGTTATGTGCAATTAAACCATGGCAACATCTAATGTTTGTGTAGTATTATGTTCAGCAGACTGTGTTCTTCTATTGTTGTGACTTAGATGACGTTCAGAGCACATTTTATGCCCAATTCATGCAAAACTCCACGTAATCCCAAGGGGTTCACATACTTTTTCTTGCAACTGTATGTAAAGCGCTGCGTAAATTGACAGCACTGTAATAAATAAAAATATTATCTTCTGCTCCTCAAGGCCAAAGTATCAATGACAAAACAAACACTCCATAGTGCTTTATCATTTAACCACTTGCGGACAGGTACAGGTACAATGACCCAGCCCATGACTCCCGCTGTGATTGTACACAGCAGATTTATTTAGCACTTCCTGGCCAATGATTCATGGCCATGATTGGCTGTGTCCAATCACAGCCCAGAGCCCTGTGTGCTGACAATCAACACAGAGCTCTGTACAGAGGTAAAAATCTCTCTGTTTCTTCTCCCTGCAAAGCAGGGAAAAGAAACAAAAAGATTTTTACTAAAAAGCAGCACATATTATTTATTTATTTATTTCAGGTACTTATATAGCGCCATCAATTTATGCAGCACTTTACATATATATTGTACATTCACATCAGTCCCTAACCCTCAAGGGGCGTACAATCTAAGGTCCCTAACTTACATTCATACATACACATACTAGGGCCAATTTAGACAGGATCCAATTAACCTACCAGCATGTCTTTGGAGTGTGGGAGGAAACTGGAGTACCCGGAGGAAACCCACGCAGGCACAGAGAGAACATGCAAACTCCACGCAGGTTACACAAATCAAAACTTCTTAGACACACACTTAACCCCTTGATTACCTGAGATGTTAATATCTTCCCAGCTAGCGTCATTAGTACAGTGACAGTGTATAGTATTATCACTGATCACTGTATAGTGTCACTGGAGATGTCAGTTAGTTCCCATCCAGTGTCAGTTAGTGTCAGACTGCCTGCTGCACTATCACAGTCCCATTATAAGTTGCTGATCATTGTCATTAGTAGTATACCATAATTTGTTATAACTTTCATGCAAACCAATCAATATACACATATTGGGATTTTTTATTTACCAAAGACACGTATCAGAATACATTTTGGCCTAAATTTATGAAGAATTTTTTTGTTGGATATGTTTTATAGCAGAAAGTAAAAGAAATAGTTGTTTTTTCTTTCAAAATATTCGGTCTTCTTTAATATATATAATAAAAGCTAACAAACCCAGTGGTGTTCAAATACTACAAAAAGAAAGCTCTATTTGTGTGAAAAAATTATATACATTTTGTTTGGGTACAGCATTGCATGACTGCGCAATTACCAGTTAAAGTAGCTCCATGCTGAATAGCAAAACATTGCCTGTTCATGAAAGGGGGTAAAACCTTCTGGGGCTGGAGTGATTAAAAAACATTTATTCAAACCCACTGCTTAGAAAATTACTCACATTCTATAGTGCATTTTAGTGCACCCACATATAACATTACAGTACATAGCTTTGCCAATTCTCAGCTCCGGCCGATTGTACATACACATAACTTCCTGGTAGATGCCGTGCATGATGATGTCATCCAAGGCTCTGCTCCAACACATTTCATCAGTCAGACAGGTGAATTCCCTAGGGGGATCATGATCACACTGATTGAGCAGCTTTTATCCAAGTGGGCGATTTCATTTCAACTGCAGTGGCCACAAGTTGATTGAAATTTGGCCAGTCCCTGCTGAACCGGCCAAATCCCGATCCATCTATGACCACTTATGACCACCATGCAACATCCTGTTTGATCTCCATTGTATCACTCACTGTAACCAAGCCACGTGTTTGCATTTACTCTGCATGCTGGTGAGCAGATAGAATGGTGTACCTTTTTCAGATATTTTACAGTTTAGCATCCAAAACATCTAACTGATCATTATTTTTTCTAAATTAATTCAACTGGACATTTTCATTCTCAATAAATATCAACACTGGGAAGGTGGGGTGGAATTAAGGGGTTCCTCATGTTCAATGTGAAATTGTAGAGCTGTACTTACTGTCTGTTTTACATAAATGATGTAATAAATATAGCGGACAGGAAAGGGAAATAAGAATCCATACAATGATTCCACACTTTATTATATGGACTACAATACTCTTATTCACGAGGCAAGTATGAGGAAGGATGTTCATTTAGAATTTACATCTGTAGCAGAGTAGAAAAAGCAGCAAAATGTGCTACTGTGTGTTGTACTTATATATTGTAGACAGAAAGTGTACCCAGACAGGTTATAGTGAGGTGGACCTAATAAGATAACTTCACGCTGTCAATCAACATTAACTATTTTTAATCTTTAGTATTACTTATTAGTAAATAGACAGGAAAGTATATTATATTTTCTTCTTTTCATTTTTTTTTACATTTCCTCAGTTAGTCCCTGGTTTCCAAGCCTAGGCAAATGATGTCATACATCTCAGGAGTCTTCAGGAGGGGAGGAGGGTTTTTCTCAGCTAAGCACATCCTCCGGCCTGCATGCCTGAGCTAAGGGCAGACAGATATCAGGAAGTAAATGCTACATGACTCATCTGCCCTTACTCAAGATGGTGAAATGCTGTAGGGGGGGGGGTCAAAGTTATTCCTCAGCAAAATAAAGTATGGAGACATGAATGGATGGGTAAGTTTGTTTTACCCCTTGGCGTCGAGCATGCACATATATGCGACCCCACTGGACTGGGCTTTTTTCCGTGGGCCGCTTATATGCATATGTGTCTTTGTGGTGGGAGTGCGCTGCACAGCACGCACCCAGCACAGAGACCAGGGTCTCATCAGGAGCCCCAGGTCCCGTACTAACGATCGGGACCCGGAACTCCTGGTTCCGGGTCTCCTGATAGCTGTGATAGCCTCTGATTGGCTTTCACAGTGATCAGTCACTGTGAAGCCCACTCCTGTGTTTCTCTCTATGTAAATAGAGAGGAAAGATACATTCTATCTCTCAGAAAAATAAACAACAGTGTGTAAAAAAAATATTATTATTATTAATAATAATAATAATAATAATAATAACAATAATAATAAAAAGTTAAATTAAAAAATAACAAAAAAATACCTAAATCAAGGATAGATCTTGCTTAGTGACAGGGTTAGTGTTTGGGTCATGTATGGGTCAAAGGTCAAGTTTAAAGGTCAAGCTCAGTATTTTTTGACAGGCTTTAAAAAAAAAATAAATTAGTATCAGTGTCAGTTGGTGTCAGTGTGTTTTAGGTAGGATAAGAAAAAGCAAAATGCGCACTATTGTTTTTGGGCTGTACCACGGGTACATACAACAAGTAACATACACATACAGTGGGGATCGAAAGTTTGGGCACCCCAGCTAAAAATTTGTATTAATGTGCATAAAGAAGCCAAGGAAAGATGGAAAAATCTCCAAAAGGCATCAAATTACAGATTAAACATTCTTATAATATGTCAACAAAAGTTAGATTTTATTTCCATCATTTACACTTTAAAAAAAACAGAAAACTAAAAAATGTCGTCTGCAAAAGTTTGGGCACCCTGCAGAGTTAATATCTTGTACTGCCCCCTTTGGCAAGTATCACAGCTTGTAAACGCTTTTTGTAGCCAGCCAAGAGTCTTTCAATTCTTGTTTCAGGTATCTTTGCCCATTCTTCCTTACAAAAGTCTTCCAGTTCTTTGAGATTTCTGGGCTGTCTGTCACGCACTGCTCTTTTAAGGTCTATCCATAGATTTTCAATTATGTTGAGGTCAGGAGATTGTGAAGGCCATGGCAAAACCTTCAGTTTACGCCTCTTGATGTAATCCCCCGTGGATTTCGAGGTGTGTTTAGGATCATTATCCATTTGTAGAAGCCATCCTCTCTAACTTCAGCTTTTTCACAGATGGCATCAAGTTACCATCCAAAATTTGCTGAAATTTTATTGAATCCATTTTTCCTTCTACTCGTGAGATGTTCCCTGTGCCACTGGCTGCAACACAACCCCAAAGCATGATTGATCCAACCCCATGCTTAACAGTTGGACAGAGGTTCTTTTCATTAAATTCTGTGCCCCTTCTTCTCCAAACGTACCTTTGCTCATTCCGGCCAAAAAGTTCAATTTTAACATCATCGGTCCACAGAACTTGTTTCCAAAATGCATCAGGCTTGTCTATATGTTCATTTGCAAAGTTCAAACGATGATTTTTGTGGTGAGGACGTAGAAGAGGTTTTCTTCTGATGACTCTTCCATGAAGACCATATTTGTACAAGTATCTCTTTATAGTGGAATAGTGTACCACAACTCCAGTGTCTGCCAGATATTTCTGGAGGGATCGTGCAGTCAAACGTGGGTTTTGAATTGTTTTTCTCACAATCCTGTGAGCTGTTCTGTCTGATATTTTTCTTGGTCTTCCAGATGTTGCTTTAACTTCCACGTTCCTGATGACTGCCATTTCTTAATTACATTCCGAACAGAGGATATTGACATCTGAAAACGCTTTGCTATCTTCTTATAGCCTTCTCCAGCTTTGTGAGCGTCAACTATTTTCAGTTTCAGTTTTCTAGACAACTGCTTAGAAGAACCCATGGTGCTGATTGTTGGGGCAAGGTCAGATGAGTCTGGGCATTTAAAATCTTTGAGATTGACATCACCTGGTCTTCCCAGACGATGATTGAGAACAATCCATGACACTGGCAGGTCTCAGCTTGGCAAAGGGGGCACTGCATGCTATAAATTCTGCAGGGTGCCCAAACTTTTGCAGACGCCATTTTTTTCTTTTCTGTTATTTTGAAAGTGTACATGATGGAAATAAAATCTAACTTTTGTTGACATATTATAAAAATGTCTAATCTGTAATGTGATGCCTTTTGGAGATTTTTGCATCTTTCCTTGGCTTCTTTATGCACATTAATACAAATTTTTAGCTGGGGTGCCCAAACTTTCGATCCCCACTGTATGTAGTATTGCTGCAATTGACGGGAGCAGGAGAATTTATTTTGGATTGTTCTTTGGTGGTAGGTTATAGTAGTAACAAGAAGAAAACCCTAAGTGGATGACATTTGGTTTATTAAAGCACTGTATAGCATAAACAGTTACCTTTTTTTTTTTTTTTCAGAAACTACTGTGTTCACCTTTTTGCATGACAGTCAAGACCATTGACAGTACTGGCAACTGCTTTCAGCCTCTTTGCAGTCATGTCTTGTCTACATGTATGAGCTCCAGTGGCGGCTACACATCATTGCTTAAGGTGGTGATACTCTGGGAAGGTGACAATGCCAGAACATGTCTGTGCATTGGCACGGCTGTTTTTTAGTCTCTACCAAAAATGCATCTGAGAGGGTGACAACTCAGGAGAACAACTGGGAGACTGGGAAATTGTGTTTTCACTCTATAATAGAAAGTACCAGAACAAGAATCTTCATGGCAGGATTGCCAAGTGTTTATTTGGTGTTTCCATTTTAGTTATAATGTTTGCATCTACTTTATAATTAATTTTCTTCTTCATTTACTTGTTTATGTATTTGTGCACAAAAACCTCTCTGTGCCACAGAAAGAATTCAGGCAGAGTTTAGGCTTGGGCTAGGTGGCAGGGCATATACCTATAGAAAAATATCTGCCATATAGCTTGGATGGGCACTGATACACCCTAGCTGTATAGAAAATGAAGGTATTTTACAGGAAGGCTATGGCCATAACTGCTAATCGATACTTTAGTTTGGATCAAAGCTTGTCTTTAAGACATATTCTAAAATAAAATAACCTCTAATGAAAACCAACAAATGTTGGACAAGTGGGACCAAACTCCAGGATCTACCACCATAATATATTTTTAGTAGTATATTACAGATGTTCCATCTTTGCAAGTTTGTTTTTTTTTAGTCTTTTTTGTTTTATGCAATCATTCCTATTCGATGTCCATTTGTCATATATTGCATTGAGAGCCCCTTTAGTACTGATGGGGAAAAATATGCTCCCTATGAAATGGATGAAGACAGTCAGACTAAGAGCTTCCTAATGGTCCCACCGGACGGACTAAATCCGGCTCATCGAATGTCCCTTAATAATTCATTAGTAAAGCTAAGACAGCATCCTGCAATAACAATGTATATCTGTGTCTGTATTTATTCTACCATCTCCAGCTCGACCAGTTCCTTCATTGTTGTGGATGTTTTCCACTCTCATGCTTTCTGAGCTATTAGAAGTGACCTCTTGTGCAGACAGCAATCTCTGGCTCAGAGAAGACAGTTTGGGAGATAGAAGCAGCTGCATGTGAATGGGATCTTAAAAGTTGGGTAGCCCCCCCCTTCTACCTTCACACACAGCTCCTCAGTATCCTACATGCAGCTGGCAAATTATTATTCACTGGAATATAAAGGCCGGAACTGTGGTTTTAATTCTCATGTTGCCAGCAGTGGCAAATCTATTCCTTCTCTAAAGTGGCTATGCACTGCCAACAAATCAGTCTCAAATTCTCATCTCCTGCAGTGCCATGTGTCTTATATTCCCATAGCAGGGATGAAGAATGCTTCCTAGCATGTAAAGATCAGAAAGAACAATATTATTATTATTATACAGGATTTATATAGCGCCAACAGTTGGATCAGCGCTTTACAATATAAAGGGAGACAATACAGCAACAATACAGTTCAATACAAGAGGGATAGGAGGGTCCTGAACAATATATTATATGCATATGTGTGTTTGTATACTGTATGTGTATATATATATATACAGTGGGGATCGAAAGTTTGGGCACCCCAGCTAAAAATTTGTATTAATGTGCATAAAGAAGCCAAGGAAAGATGGAAAAATCTCCAAAAGGCATCACATTACAGATTAGACATTCTTATAATATGTCAGCAAAAGTTAGATTTTATTTCCATCATGTACACTTTCAAAATAACAGAAAAGAAAAAAATGGCGTCTGCAAAAGTTTGGGCACCCTGCAGAATTTATAGCATGCACTGCCCCCTTTGCCAAGCTGAGACCTGCCAGTGTCAAGGATTGTTCTCCATCATCGTCTGGGAAGACCAGGTGATGTCAATCTCAAAGGTTTTAAATGCCCAGACTCATCTGACCTTGCCCCAACAATCAGCACCATGGGTTCTTCTAAGCAGTTGTCTAGAAAACTGAAACTGAAAATAGTTGACGCTCACAAAGCTGGAGAAGGCTATAAGAATATAGCAAAGTGTTTTCAGATGTCAATATCCTCTGTTCGGAATGTAATTAAGAAATGGCAGTCATCAGGAACAGTGGAAGTTAAAGCACCATCTGGAAGACCAAGAAAAATATCAGACAGAACAGCTCACAGGATTGTGAGAAAAACAATTCAAAACCCACGTTTGACTGCACAATCCCTCCAGAAAGATCTGGCAGACACTGGAGTTGTGGTACACTATTCCACTATAAAGAGATACTTGTACAAATATGGTCTTCATGGAAGAGTCATCAGAAGAAAACCTCTTCTACATCCTCACCACAAAAATCATCGTTTGAACTTTGCAAATGAACATATAGACAAGCCTGATGCATTTTGGAAACAAGTTCTGTGGACCGATGAGGTTAAAATTTAACTTGAGCAAAGGTACGTTTGGAGAAGAAGGGGCACAGAATTTAATGAAAAGAACCTCTGTCCAACTGTTAAGCATGGGGTTGGATCAATCATGCTTTGGGGTTGTGTTGCAGCCAGTGGCACAGGGAACATCTCACGAGTAGAAGGAAAAATGGATTCAATAAAATTTCAGCAAATTTTGGATGGTAACTTGATGCCATCTGTGAAAAAGCTGAAGTTAAAAAGAGGATGGCTTCTACAAATGGATAATGATCCTAAACACACCTCGAAATCCACGAGGGATTACATCAAGAGGCGTAAACTGAAGGTTTTGCCATGGCCTTCACAATCTCCTGACCTCAACATAATTGAAAATCTATGGATAGACCTTAAAAGAGCAGTGCGTGACAGACAGCCCAGAAATCTCAAAGAACTGGAAGACTTTTGTAAGGAAGAATGGGCAAAGATACCTCAAACAAGAATTGAAAGACTCTTGGCTGGCTACAAAAAGCGTTTACAAGCTGTGATACTTGCCAAAGGGGGCAGTACAAGATATTAACTCTGCAGGGTGCCCAAACTTTTGCAGACACCATTTTTTTGTTTTCTGTTATTTTGAAAGTGTAAATGATGGAAATAAAATCTAACTTTTGTTGACATATTATAAGAATGTCTAATCTGTAATTTGATGCCTTTTGGAGATTTTTCCATCTTTCCTTGGCTTCTTTATGCACATTAATACAAATTTTTAGCTGGGGTACCCAAACTTTCGATCCCCACTATACACACACGGATCAGCCATAACTAATATTCATTGACAGGTTACTTGAATAACATTGATTATCCTGTTACAATGGCATCTGAAAGTCAGTGGGGATATATTAGGCATGAAGTTGATGTGTCAAAAGCAGAAAAAATCAGCATCACAGTTTTTTGTGTATGGGGCTGCGTAGGGTGCGAATGCCACAGACAAAAGAGCCCACAATGGTCACGTAAGCTTTAGAACTGGTCCTCAGAGCAATGGAAGTAGGTGGCCTAGTCCAATTATTCATGTTTTCTTTTACATCATTTGGATGCCAAGGTGCAAGGGCGTCACTTACCTGGGGAAGAGATGGCACCAGGATGCAGTATGGGAAGAAGGCAAGCTGACAAAGACAGTGTGATGCTTTGGGCAATGTTCTGCTGTGAAATCTTGATTCATTTATGTGGATGTCAATGTGAACGCACAGCAAAATATGTTTCCATAGGTAATACATTTAAAAGGCTAAAAATAAAGCCTATGTAACTCATGACCAAAGTTTAAAAAAGCTATAACTAATAAGAAAAGAGCTCTTAAAGAGCTTTTAAAAAAGTATAAAAAATTAAGGAACACTATCATCTTTTAAATGTTACAACGAATATAAGAATATGTAAAACGGAAATCAAGGCCGCAAAAATTCAAATGAACGACAGATTGCGAAAGAGAGTAGGACAAACCCCATAAAATTCTTCCAATATGTTAATACTAAAAAGGTCAGGTCTGAGCATGTAGGCCCTTTAAAAGAATAATCTGGAGGGAATAAACAGAAGCAAAATGTCTTAATTACCATCTTTAGTTCTGTGTAGGAGAATGGGGGAGCTCATGTCTATAATGAGGATGCTACTGACACAGCCCCAAATGAACCACTATGGCTCAAACTTAAAGGTGAATAAAGGTGAATAAAGCCCCTGGACCAGATAGCACACGCCCACGGGTCCTAAAAGAATTGAGCTCTGTTATTTCAAAGTCATTTTGTCAGGAAACTAGTGCAGCTAATGCTAATTCTTCTACAGTTAAAGTGGAGTTCCACTCATCCTGTCAAAAATAAAAGTCAGCATCTACAAAAACTGTAGCTGCTGATTTTTAAAAAACAACCACTTACCTGTCCCTCGGTCCCATGGTGTGTCCCCCCAGCCCGTTTCACCTGCCGTCCTGGATTCCTGGAGGCCTGCATCTTCAGTGTGGGCACCCGGCTGTGACTGCTTGCGGCTTCACAGCCGGGTGCCCATAGCGCATGCGCGAGTAGAGCTGTGCTTCATGAATGGTCCTGTAGTCTTCTGGGACCTGTCACGTGTCCCAGAAGACTACGGGGAGGGAAGGAGTGAGGACACCTTCCTTTCCGATCACCTAGGTGGTCGACTGCAATTGGGAGCCGGTACCTGTCAAATTCGGGTACCCGCTCCCCCCCGCCCCCCAAAGGTGCCAATCGTTAATGGGGAGCGGAGGAGCAGTCCTTAAAGAGGAACATCCACTTTAATGCTAATTCTCATGCAGATAATACTAATTTTTGTGCAGCTACTGCTCATTCCTGTGCAGCTAATGCTCATACACATGTACCAGCACAGAGACGCAGGTGCATTTCTATGCGCCGTCGCAAGTCTTCCCGTATTGGCATCAAGCTGCCTATTTAAAGGAGACTCTGCTGTTTACTAATCGCTGGATGTTCTTCAGCTTCCTGTGACCTGTGTTTCTGTTTGTACTGACTGATCTTCAATTGCTGACCCGGCTTCCTCCTGAGCTTGCTCTGTGGATTCTGGATTCTGACCTCGGCTTTCCTTAGACTACTCTTTGCCTGATCTCCTGGTGCTGACCTCTGCTTGCCTCTGACTATTCTCTGCCTGATCTCCTGGTACTGACCTCGGTTTGCTACTGGAGCTCGCTTTGCTTACTAACCTGGTACCAACCCCAGCCTGCCTCCTGACCACACTGCTGTCTCACTTTGTATGACCCTGCGTCACCTTGACTACATCCCTAACCATGGCAGTCACATGCTATCAAGCTATCGGCACCACATTCAAGGGTGCTTGGACCAGAGCCGCAAGGGAAGCCCTCTCATAAACTCGGCCTTCAACCAAGGTATGTGACACATTGTTTCTAAATTTTAGGGACTCTTTAATGACTGGCAAAGTACCACGGGATTGGCGTAAGGCCGACGTGGTGCCTATATTTAAAAAGGGATCAAGAAACTACAGACCAGTTGATTTAACTTTTATAGTCAGGAAGATACTTACAATTTTATTAAAATACCACATAAATGAGTTCTTGCCAGAAAAAAAAACATTTTAAGCAATAGACCGCATAGATTCATGAAAGACGTTGTCAAACAAATCTGATTTCTTTTTATGAAGAGGTGAGCAAAACCTTGGACAGAGGGGTGGCGGTGGACGTGGTATACTTGGATTTTGCAAAAGCGTTTGACACAGTTCCCCACACACAGCTAATGTGTAAGGTAAAGTCTACAGGCTTGGAAAAATCAGTTTGCAAATGGACAGAAAACTGGCTAAAAGATCGTATTCAGAGAGTAGTGGTAAATGATTCATACTCTGAATGATCTGGGGTCATCAGTGGTGTACCCCAGGGTTCAGTGTCGGGACCCTTACTTTTTAATATATTTATAAATGATATAGGGTCTGGTATTATAAATCCCATTTCAGTCTTTGCAGATGACGCCAAGCTGTGCAGTGGAATAACGTCCTTACAGGATGTCTCCAACTTACAAACCGATCTCAATTCTCAACTGTTTAAATTGGGCAACTATGTGGCAAATGAGGTTTAAAGTTGAAAAATGTAAAGTTATGCACTTGGGGGCTAAAAACACACATTCAACATACATACTAGGAGGAGAACAGCTGAAGGAATCAATGGTGGAGAAGGATCTGGGTGTTTTGGTAGATCATAGGCTTAATAAAAGTATGCAATGCCAAACTGCGGTTTCCAAAGAGAGCAAAAATCATTTCTTGTATTAAGAGACTCCAGAGAGAGGTATCATTTTAACCCTGTACAAATCATTACTAATACCTCACCTGGAATATGAAGTTCAGTTTTGGGCACCAATTCACAAAAAGGATAGAACTGGAGAAAGGGCAGAGAAGAGCAACCAAACTGACAAGAGGCATGGAGGAGCTCAGCTATGAGGAAAGCTGAACTGAATTGATTCTCTCTTGTGAAGAGGAGATTAAGGGTGGGTATGATCAACATGTGTAAATGCATACAGTAAGAGGTCTATATAGTGAACTTGGTGTATTCACTTTAAGGTCATCACAGAGGACAAGGGCCACTCTTTACAGATGGAGGAAAAGAGATTTAACTAAAAATACGGAAAAGCTTCTTCACAGTAAAAGCTGTGAAAATGTAGAATAGATTCCCTCAAGAGCTGATTCTAGCCAGGTCAGTAGATTGTTTGATAGGATCAGGGGCAGACTGACAACTCATGGGACCCCCGGGCAATAGGGGATCATGGGGCCCCTATGTTCTTGCCCAAACTCAAAAAAGCCTATGAAAAAGGTACCAGGGGCATCTCATGGGGCCCCCTACTGACCCTGGGCCCTCGGGCAGTGCCCCAGTTTCCAAATGGTCGGTCCGCCCCTGAACAGGATATTGATATTTATAGTTAAAGTTGTTTGAACCGGATGAACATGCATGTACTACCTACCTAAACATTGTTGTTGACAATACCTCTTGGTCACCTCTTGGTGGAGACAGTATTCCCTAAATGCAGAGGCTTCTTTCAGCAGGATAATGCACCCTGCCACACTGCAAGAATAATTCAAGAATAGTTTGAGGAATACAACAAGTTCAAGGTGCTCACTTGGCCTCCAAAATCGCCAGATCTCAATCCAATCAAGAATGTGTGGGATGTGCTGGAAAAAAAGTCCAATCCATGAAGGACCCTCCTCGCAACTTACAGGATTTAAAGGATCTGCTACTGACGGCTTGGTGTCAGATATAACAGCATACCTTCAGAGGTCTAGTGGAGTCAATGCTTTGACGGGTCAGTTTGTATGTTCATTTCTTCATTGTGCTTTCAGCTGCCAATACAATGTAGTTCAAACCTTTAAAGCACAAAATATCCTCCTGTAAGCTGCCTATACTCTGTCTTGGTAAAACAAACACACTTTTAGTGCCAGCTGTCTGTGTTGTCCCACCAAGAATCCAGCTTGTACCAATGCAAGTATGCAGATATCATACCTGAACAATTCCTTTGTAAGCTGCAAATCCAATTCACTGTAGTAGGCGCCAATACTATAGTGATAGCAGCAGTCTTTTGGGTCCAGCGCTGAACATCTGCAATTATGCATTATAACCACAGGGGGTCGCTCCCTCAGCACTGTCACCATTCACAGAAAGCCTTGTATTTTTCTGATTTGACCAAGTGTGAAGTCATGTGTGCATACAAGAAGCAGTAGATATATTACACAGAGCAGCAGCTCTGAGTGATCATTTACTATTGTGAATGAACAAGCAGTGACAGATCACTCAGCACTGCAATGCTGTGTGTATATCAGTGGCTGCTTTCACACATACACGGCTGTAAGCTTTCACTTATAAATGAACAATCAGCAATGTTGGGCCGGGGCTGTGTATAACAGAGTCTGAAACCGTGAGCATTAGATTGAGAAACAAATCAAACACAGCAATTATTACATACATTTGAGATTAGTGTGGGATTTGTGAGGTCCTTCAGCCCTGGTTCACACTGGTGCGTCTTAGGGTGCGACATGCGATTTACAAATTGCATCTGAAGTTGCATCTAATGTATTTCTATGGCATCAGTGCGATCTGAAGTAGCGTGATTTCAAAAATAGTTCCTGCACTACTTTTTCAGATTTTATTTTGGCTTGCATTGAGTTCTGTTCTCTTCTGTTACATGTTCCACCTGTTTTTAGGATGGCACATGTAATATGTTCCCACTGCTGCAGCCACTGCCCGATCCCCCCTCTCCCTATGACAGCAGCTCAGGGAAAAGATTCCTGCACTAGCTCTGCGCACACAGCTGAATCATTCATTTACAGAGTTCTGTGAATGAATGAACTGCAAGTCCCAATAGCCTTTGCGGCTGTCGGCTTGTAGTTCTCAATGAACTACCATGGCACTGTTGAGCGCTGTGGTTAGGGTTGCCAACTCATCCCTTTAAAACCAAACGTATTAATTATACAGGTTCTGTGGCTGATTAAGGTGATAATTAAACTCGGTGCTTTATCGGCATTCAATTAGCCCCAGAACCTGTGTACTTAATATGTGTTCGGTTTTAAAGGGATGAGGTGGCAACCCTAGCTGTGGTAGTTCATTGAGTCTTCCTGTCAGACTGTATCTGCTTGCCCATACAGAATGTATGGGTAAGCAGATACACTAACAGCTTGCAGGAGTCTTGCATGGCACTGGTGATCTGCTGATCGCTGGTACAATGCTTTTCAGGCTCAAAAAAAAAAATAGTAAATGCACTTTTTTTTGCCTGCAAAAAACGGGCATTTATTATTATTATTACTATTATTATTATTGTTGTTATTATTATTATTATTATTAATAATAATAATTCATTTTTTAAAGTGAACTTATCCTTTAAATGAAGTCGCAAGCAGCAGTGAAATCGGAGGTACAAGTCACACAAATCGCTACTTCAAGTGAAGTAGAAACAAGATATAACTGTGCTCAAACTCCAATAGCTTGCACATGCATTTATCTATTAGGGGCTAAAGCGGCGTGACCACGTTAACGCTAGAAATCCTGAAAGAACCCTCTGCACACTACAATATACCCTTCCTAGTAAACTTTGCAATAAAAAAATAGGGATTTTTAGTTCACACATATTGCAATACATGTTTAAGCTGGCCAACTGTGTCAAAGTAATTCCTTTTGGCCAGTCCTACTCTGCTCTTCCAATGCAAATACTACTGTGAACACGATGCCAACATGGGGCAAACAAACACAAAGTGGAAGAGAGCTACTAGGTTTAGGCTTCTAGGTGAACTAAAATCCCTTTTTTATTTTGCAAAATTTGCTGGAAAGGGTATATAGCAGTGTGCAGGGGGTTCTTTCAGAACTTCTAGCATTAACTTGTGGTTACGCAGAACCCAAGGACATCAAGTGAAGTAATGCGATTTCAAAGTCACATTTAGTGTGAATAGGCTTGCCACCTCATCCCTTTAAAACCGAACACATATTAATTACACAGGTTCTGTGGCTGATTAAGTTGGTAATTAAACTCACTTAACCACTTGCCGTCCGGCCGCTGTATATAAACGACAGGACGATGGCACTCCAGGGGCGGGTTGCCGTTCATAAACGGCACCCGCCATTATGAACTGTTTGCGCTCTGTGGGAGTGCGCAGCACCGCGATCTGGTGCCCGCTGTGTCCGGAGGACACAGTGGAAAACCAATCGTCATACGGGACCTCTGTGTGAGGTCCCGATCATGTGATCACTGATTGGCCAATCAGTGATCACATGCAGAGTAGTAATTAAGATGTCACTTCTGACATTATTGCTTACTAGTTGTGAAATCTGTGAATGATCACAGAGGCACATGGTACAAGGCTATTCACAACAGCTTTGTACCATGTGACAAGCTGTGACCAATCACAGCTCACACAGTAGTTCTCAATGGCTGCCAGAAAGAAGGAGAAATGATTGCTTTTACAGCCTTTATGGGTGTAAAAGCAATCAGTGTAAAAAAAAAAAAAATCTTCATCACCCCCCACAAGTAGTACAGTGTCACCACGGTGACACTGTACTGCTAGGGTGACAGTATGTAGAAAAAAAAAAAGCATGAATAATAATATAAAAAAATAAATAAAAATGTAAAAATGTTTTTTTTTAAATTATAATTTTTGGTTATAAACTAATTTGTTTTTTTTTTTACTAAAAAGATAACTGAATAAATTTTGGCCAAGATTTATGATGAAATATTATTTATTTGCAAATTTTTATAAGAAAAACACTTTGTTTCAAAATGTTTGGACTTTTTCATTTATATAGCAAAAAACTAAAAATCCCAGTGGTGAATAAATACCACTGGGATTTTTCAAATCAAAATAAAGCTTTATCTGTCCCAAAAAACTTCATATGGGTACAGTGTTGCATGACCGCGCAATTGTCATTCAAAGTGTGATAGCGCTGAAAGCTGAAAATTGGCCTGGGCAGGAAAGGGGTAAAAGTGTCTGGACTGGAAGTGGTTAATGTCTTATCTGCATTAACCACTTGCCCTCCTGAGGATTTACCCCCCTTCCTGACCAGACCATTTTTTGCGTTAAGGCACTGCGTTACTTTAACTGACAATTGTGCGGTCATGCAATGCTGTACCCAAATGAAATTTACGTCCTTTTTTTCCCATAAATTGAGCTTTCGTTTGGTGGTATTTGATCGCCGGTGCAGATTTTATTTTTTGCGCTATAAGCAAAAAAAACAGACATGTTTGCGAACAAAACAATATTTTGGACTTTTTGCTATTAAACATATCCAGTAAAAAAATTTAAAAAATCAAATTTCGTCATAAATTTAGGCTAAAAAGTATTCTGCTACATGTCTTTGCTAAAAAAAAATCCCAATACATGTAAATTAGGTGGTTTATGTGAAAGTTATAGCGTTTATAAATGGTGGACATTCTGGCTGGGGGGAACTAACTTGGTGTCACTGACATCTCCACTGACACCAATACAGTGATCAGTGCTAAAAAAAGCACTGACACTGTACTAATTGCACTGGGCAGGAATGGGGTTAATGTGAGGGGCGATCAAAGGGTTAACTGTGTGCAGGGAGTGTTTTACTAGGGGGTGGGGGGGTATACTTTACTGAAAGCATACTGATCGGGATGGCTGTGCTGTACACAGCCATTCTGAGCAGTGTGCCCGAGCTGACAAGGAGGAAGACTGTTTGTAAACATAACAGTCTTCCTCCCCATCGGTGATTTTCTGTAATCACTGGGTGCTGGCGGGTAATTTACTGGCTGGGACCTGGTGATTGACATCCGTGGGGGCGAATGGTGGCGCAGGTAGGGCGCGCGCATGCCCCCTACCCGAAAACGCAAAATCACGTATATATGATTTTGCGCACCGCTATATATCTGCTATAGGGCGGTCCTTAAGCGGTTAAACTAGTCTCAGAATCTGTGTAATTAAATATGTGTTCCGGTTTAAAGGGATGAGGTGGCAACCATAAGTGTGAACACGGCTCAGACTTGAACTCACATTAACCCATATGGGGAAAAAAGTGGTTCAGGCACAGTAGAACAGGACATGCTGTGTTTACTCAAATGCAAAGCAAATGCAACAGTAAATGCAAGGGAAACTGTACTCAATGATTCAACAAAAACTGACAAATACTTCTCTGCAAGCCATTACTATTGATTAATCTATAGGCTGTGTTAGGATGCATGCTGGGAAATCAACAAATCTCAACAGAGAAAACTTACATCTACATTCATCAAATAGCCATGTTAGCAAACACACCTTGCAGGCTACAGCTGTCATTGTATTTTTTTTTTCTGTGCACAGAGAAAGAAATACATTTTTTTTAAGACAGTACAATTAATGACAGTTGCTACCCTTATGTATATTTATCATCCTACAATAATAGACAGGGTAAGGTACTGTCATTTTATAACACTGAACCAAATTCAAGCCTTACATGTCGCCATAAAATAATGTACAAATTATTAAGAAATTAAAATTAGTTAACAAGTTATGGTCAGGTCATTCATGTCATTGTGTACTAAATGGGTTATAAGCTGCTAATATAACTGCCCCCAGCTGCCCACCAAAAGTGTGAAAGGGCACTGGAAGTGCACACTTTATGCAAAATGCCGAACTGATAGGTGCCACAACCAGTTAATCTCAGCCAGTCAAGTAAATGATGCCCTACTGCAACCTCGTGCTCATTAGCCCCTTGAAAAAAAACAGGCATTCAGGGGGTGGTAGGATCACCTTCTGCATTCAGGAGGTGGCAGGATCACCTCCTGAGCACCTGACAATGGCTGCTTAGCTGTTCTCTGAAAAGGAATTCACTGTGGGTCACTGTTCATGGCACTGGTTAGTGTGAACTTAACCTTACTGCTTGAAAATATTAGCATTACATAAACCAGAAGATATTGGTGACACCAGGTCTACTTACATTCAGCAGCGGATAACTTTATTACCTACCTACTAGGGATTTCCAATTCAGGGATGACAAACAGATATATATTTACAGGATACATGAGCATATGGTCTTTGCTGTGAATTATTCATGGAATTCGTATTGCTAACTGCTCACTTTGTGCATTTTATTAGCAATCAAAGAGCTGGAGTATTGCTTGTGATGTACAGATCTTGAGTTGGACTACTTGTGTATTATGCTACTTTAAACAAGCTGTAAGTCACATAAATTAAGTAACAGACTATCTGTATAGCGATTTTGTATTCTATGCCCTTTTAATAAAGTACATTACATGGAACAAGAAATCATTGCAAAAACTCTTTCAGGTATGTGTTACCTGGGGTCCTCAGTTCAGATCCTGACTTTGCATGGCTTTTCTCTGGATCCACTGATTTCCTCCAACACTCCAAAAACATGCTAAGGCTCCATGCACACTAGTGTTTTTTTTTAAGCTGGATAAAAAACACTGGTAATAGCGTTTATATTAGCTCTTAAGAAGCATTTTAGTAGCATTTAGCATTATTTTGCTGCTGGAAAAATGCTCCAAAAAAACTCTACAAAAACATTTTTTTTAGATGCTGAAGCTCAAAAAATGCTAATAGCTTAAAGTTGTGTGCATGGACCCATAGGATAACACTATTTAGCTTCTAGGAGCAGAAAAACTCTAATAACAGCTTGTAGGAGCTTACAAAAACATTAGTGTGCATGGAGCCTAATAGTTTAATTGGCTCCTATCCAAATTGTCCCTCTCTCCACACAGGTAAGTACCACTCTTCACATAGGTTAGGAATAATTCAAAGTTTTTTGGAGCATTTTTCCAGCAGAAAAAAATGCTAAACGCTGCTAAACCCACAGTTGATCCAGAGGAAGGCAAAAAACCCAGAAAAGCATGATTCAATTTGCTCCTGCAGGGGAAAAAAAATCCTTCCTGATTTCCCTGAGAGGCAATCAGATATTTTCTGGATCAACTTTACCTATAAATGATATGCCCTTCTCTGCACTTTTTCCAGTTCCCCAATGTTCTTTTTGTGAATTGGTGCCCAAAACTGAACTGCATATTCCAGATGAGGTCTTACTAATGATTTGTACAGGGGTAAAATGATATCTCTCTCTCTGGAGTCTACACCTCTCTTAATAGGATTTTGCTCGCTTTAGAAACTGCAGCTTGGCATTGCATGTCATTATTAAGCTTGTGATCAACCAGAACTCCCAGATCCTTCTCCACCATTGATTATGGTCACTGCTACCCAGATGTTCTTTTATATGGACATTAGTAATAAGCTCTGCCTGGTTTGAGATTGCCAGGTCTAGCAGAGCATCATTCCTGTACTGTACTGAAATGTACTATAAAATTGTCCTGTGGTAGGTGTATACATTCTTGCCCTTTAACTGTTCCTGCAGTGCCATTACTCCAGTCAATTTCCGGGTAGTAAAAATCCCACATTATTATCACTGTCCCAGCCCTTGCAGCCCTTTTGATCTGTGCAAGGAGCTGAGTCTCCACCTCCTCATTAACACTGGGTGGCCCTATAACAAACTCCAACAATTACCTTTGTAGTATGCACCCCCATATGCAGTTCCATCAATAATGCTTCAGCCTCATTACATTCTCCATCAACTAGGTCCTCTTTCACACTCGCTCTGAGATCACTTCTTACATAGAGACAGACACCACCACCTTTCCTTTCTACCCTGTCTCTCCAAAAGAGAACATAGCCAGGAATAGTAATTGCCCAGTCATGTGAAGAATGAAGCCAAGATTCAGCAATACCAATTAAATCATAGTTCTGTTCATGCACCAAAGCTTCCAACTCACCTATTTTGCTTGGCAGACTTCTGGCATTGGTGAACAAACACTTTAATTTACTGACACCTTTTGCACAAGTATTTGGTAAGTATGTTACCAATTCCAATGGTTGTTTGTAACATGGGCACCTTCTTATCACCTGCCATAGTCCCCCCATCTTTCCCCATTCTACCCACCAATAAGGATGGACACCTGTCTGATCTGTCTGCCCCATTATAATCTAATTCTCCACCCCCCCAATCTTAAATACTCCTCCAGCCGTCCCATAAACCTCTCCCTCAACACAGCAGAGCCGCCTACATTTAGGTGCAAACCATCTCTAGCATATAGGTTATTATTATTATACAGTATTTATAAAGTGCCAACAGTTCGTTCAGCGCTGTACATTACAATGGGAGACAGAACATGCAACAGTACAATAACAATACAATGCGATACACGAGGGGTTCGAGGGCCCTGCTCCTTGGAGCTTACAATCTAGGAGGGAGGGGATAGTGGTACAGAAGGAAATAGCTGTGGGGGATGGAGTGGTAGGAAGAGTGGAGGAATTAGCAGGGGGTGGGGTAGGCTTCCCTGAAGAGGTGGATTTTCAGGGTGCGCCTAAAGGAGAGGAGAGTAGGTGATAGTCTAATGGATTGGGGTAGGGAGTTCCAGAGTATGGGTGACGCCCTGGAGAAGTCCTGGAGGCGGGCATGGGAGGAGGAGACCAGGGAACTAGAGATAAGGAGGTCTTGTGAGGAGCGGAGTGTGCGTGTTGGGTGGTACTTGGATATTAGGTCAGTTATGTAGTTTGGGGCAGTATGATGGACAGCTTTGTATGTCAGTGTTAGGATTTTGAATTTGATCCGTTGGGCAATCGGAAGCCAGTGGAGGAACTGGCAGAGGGGGTGGCGGAAACGGAGCGGTTAGTAAGATGGATGAGTCTGGCTGCCGTATTCAGGATTGACTGAAACAGGGATAGCCTGTGGCGAGGCAGGCCAGTGAGGAGGGAGTTACAGTAGTCGAGTCGTGATATGATGAGGGAATGGAAGAGCTGCTTAGTGGTTTCTGGGGTTAGGAACATGCGTATTTTGGCGATGTTGCGGAGGTGGAGTCTGCATGAGTTTGTTAGTGATTGGACTTGGGGCTGGAAGGATAGATTGGAGTCAAGAATCACACCAAGTACTCTGGCATGCGGGGTGGGCCCGATGGTGGCATTGTTGGACGTGATGGAGAAGTCAGTGGGGGGTGGTGTGCGGGCTGGGGGGAAGACTAGGAGCTCGGTTTTGGAGAGGTTCAGTTTAAGGAAGTGGAGCGACATCCAATCTGTTCAGTAGGCTTGTGATTTGGGCGGAGACTGAGGGGGTGAGGCGAGGGGTCGAGAGATAGATTTGCGTGTCGTTGGCATAGAGGTGACAGTTGAAGCCGTGAGAGTGTATGAGTTGGCCAAGGGAGGAGGTGTAGATGGAGAAGAGAAGGGGCCCGAGGACAGAGCCTTGAGGGACCCCAACAGAGAGGGGGAGTGAGGGGGAGGTGGTAGCGCTATAGGCAACGCTGAAGGAGCATTGTGATAGGTAGGACGAGAGCCAGGAGAGAGCAGAATATTTGAGGCCAAGGGAGTGTAGTTTTTTGAGGAGGAGGGGGTGATCGACTGTATTGAAAGCCGCAGAGAGGTCGAGGAGTAGGAGCACTGAATAGTGGCCATTAGCTTTGGCGGTTAGCAGGTCGTTGGAGAGTTTGAGTAAGTCGGTTTTGGTGGAGTATAGGGGACGGAAGCCGGACTGTAGGGGATCGAGGAGGTTGTTGTCGTTGAGGTGGGAGCTTAGGCGATTGTAGACTAAGCGCTCAAGGAATTTGGATGTGAATGGCAGCAGAGAGATGGGTCTAAGGTTGTTTGGGTCAGTGGGGTCCAGGGAGGGCTTTTTAAGTATGGGGGTGATGTGCGCATGCTTCAGAGGGGAGGGGAATGCGCCAGAAGAGAGGGAGAGACTAAAGATGTGCGTGAGGGAGCATAGGATGGAGGAGAAGGGAGGTCGTAGGAGTTTTGAGGGGACAGGGTCGAGGGGGCAGGTGGTGGGACGGGCTTCAGAGACGACCTTGGTGACCTCCTCAATGGTAGTAAGGTCGAAGAAGTGGAGTGTTGAGGGGGCTTCAGTGTGAGGAATGTTAGGTGAGGTGGAGGTCTGAGCAGTGGTGAGGCAGAGGCAGAGGGGTGATGAGGGGGTTGCTGTGTGAGAGGGGATGGGTGGGGAGGAAGTTTGAGCAGCAGCAATGTCCTTGCGAATTGCGTCAATCTTGTTTTTGAAGTGATTGGCAATCTCAACGCCGGTGAGTGAGGTGCTGGGTGAAGGTGGGGAATAGAGAGTTGAAGGTGGAGAAGAGCCGGCGAGGATTGGAGGAGAGGGTCTTAATGAGGGTCAGGAAGTAGGCTTGTTTGGCAGCATGGAGGGAGGAGGTGTAGGTGTGGAAGGCAGATTTATAGCGGGCGAATGCTAGTTGGGATCTGGTTTTGCGCCATAGTCGCTCCAGCGCACGACTGCGTCGTTTGAGAGTTTTGGTGTGATCAGTCTGCCAGGGCTAGAGCGGTCAGGGTCTGATGTTTCGTGTGGTTAAAGGCGCTAGCGAGTCAAGGGCGGTTGACAGTGAGTTGTTATAGGCGGTCATGGCCAGGTTGGGGCAGGACAGGGGAAGGATGCTGTCGTAAAGTTGATCAGCTGTAGAGTGGAGGGGGGCAGGGTTCAGGTTGCGAAGGTTACGGCCGGTAGTAGTATGACATTTGGAGGGGTAGGCGTTGGAGGACGAAAAGACAGAGGTAATAAGGTTGTGGTCAGAGAGAGGGAAGGGGGTGTTTGTGAGGCTGTGGGGAGTGCAGAGATGGGAGAAGACAAGGTCCAGGATATTCCCGTCGGAGTGGGTGGAGGATTGTATGCACTGTGCGACTGTGCAAAGGAGGAGGTTAAGTGGAGGAGTTGGGATGTGGCCGGGTTGTCGATGTTGACAGGGATGTTGAAATCCCCAAGGATGATGGTGGGTAGCTCAGAGGAGAGAAAGAAGGGTAGCCAGGCGGAAAAGTCATTAAGGAAGCGGGATACGTGTCCTGGAGGCCAGTAGATTACAGCAATCCTCAGGGGGGTTGGGGAGAATAGTCGGATGCAGTGGGCCTCGAAGGAGGAGAAGGATAGAGAGGGGGGGTTTGGGAGGACTCGGAAGGTGCTCAGTGGTGACAGGAGCAGACCAACCCCACCACCTTTACGATCGTTGGGTCTGGGTGAGTGGGTCCAGATGAGACCTCCATAGGAGAGAGCTGCAGAGGAGGTGGAGTCACCCCAATGAACCCCAATGAACAGTCAGCTCAGTGCTCTAGAAACCCAAATCCTTCCCTCTTACACATGGTCTTTAGCCATGCATTGAGTTCTATAATCTCCCCCTGTCTTTCCTGAGCTGCACATGGCACAGGTAATATTTCAGAGAATATCACCTTGGAGGTCCTTCCCTTCAACTTGCAGACTAGTTACAGTATTTAAATTAAGGAGCCTCCACCTTCCATGTATTCTGTCACTGGTTCCAACATGGACCAAGACAGCTGGGTCATGCCCAGCCCCTCCCAGTAATTTATCAACCCGGTCCACCAAATGTCGAACCCTGGCACCAGGGAGATAGCAAACCAGTCAGTTGAGGTGATCCTGGCAACAAATTATTCTATCAATCCTTCTGATCATAGAATCCCCTATTACCACCAGCTGTCTAGGCCTTCTTGCACTACCCTCACTACCCCTCCCAGATGGTCTGCCCTCTCGGCTGTTAGGGATAGCAGTGATATCCAAGGCTGCCATCCCTGAGTTTGCCACCCCCACATCTTCACCCAACTTGGCAAATCTGGGTGCACGAACCAGGGGCCAGCCTTCCTTTTCTGTGGGCCCCTACCATTCCCTCTCACTACAGTAACCCATCTTCCTACCTGATAATCCTGACTAGCCCCTCCATCGACGGCATCAAGACCCCTTTCAACCTGCCCAATGTTGCAACTTGCTCCTCCAGATCTCTAAAGCGAGCTTCCAGAAGGACAACCCACTCACATCTGTCGCAGCGGTATCCATCCTGGAGCTGTTGCTCCATTGTTGAATACATGCGGCACACTATCATTATCCCAGTTACAATATTATTGTTACAAACAGGAAATATCAGTGGTCACTTACAGGTTAGAAGACTCCTGTTTTCAACTCCGGTTTTGTAACTCCACTTAATCAAATGTCCACTTGATCAAAGGTCCAGCAAGCAAAATACAGGCAAACTCAAGAATGAGCAAGCTCAGAGTGAGCTGTACAGAAAGTGGTATAGTACCTGGAGCACCTGTAACCAATAAAACCCTCCCCTTAATCAACAGACTGAAGAAAGGAAAGAAAAAAATGCTATTTAAAAAGTGACAGAAAAAGTGATTTAAAAAAGTAAAAGCTGCTAGCAAGACCCCAAAGAAAATAAAACAACTACAAGCCGCAGCAATCACCAGCAGTCAAAAGCAAAACTGTTTTTCACTCTCTACTCAAATTTCCCCCTTTTTTTAGCTTCCAGCCAGCAAAATTTGCCAGACAATGAGCGGTTAGAGAATATAGCTTAATGTAGCTTCACCTATAGCAGCCCCCATTCCTATAAGTCAAGCAAGCCTAGTCTACTGGTACATGGCTTTCCTAGAAATTTAAACAATGCTATGTTCACTGGCCAGGAAGAATGGGAGGCTGAACAAAGAATGAACAAAAGAGTTCCTGTGATTCCAGAAGTGCAGTTGTTCACAGAGGATAGCTGGGACTGGTGTCTTGCAGGATCAGTGGGGTATGCAGATGGGTTCATTCAGGTGGCAGGTAGGGATGTGATCAGAAAACAGGAAAAGATTTGTCCAGGTAGCAGGCAGAAATGTGGTCAATAAACAGGCCAGGGTCAGACTCAGTATACTCAGAAGGCAGAGACAAAACTCATTGGTATGACAGGTATCAGGAACACTGTTGCTGGCTGCACTTGTTTGGTCACAATGACCCTGATGTAGCTGAAGATCAGGAACACTGTTGCTGGCTGCACTGTTCTGGTGACAATGGCACTGGTGTGTCTAGCATTCGGGAACACTGTTGCTGGTTGCACAGGCTCTGGTTACACCATCACTGTTGTGGCTAGTGATCAGGAACACTGTTACTGGTTTACACTGTTCTAGTGAAACTGTTACTAGTGTGTATACCGATCAGGAACACTGTTGCTGGTTTACACTGGTCTAGCGACGCTGTGACTAGTGTGGATACCGATCAGGAACACTGTTGATGGCTTACACTAGTCTAGTGACACTGTGACTAGTGTGGATACCGATCAGGAACACTGTTGCTGGCTTACACTAGTCTAGTGACAGTTGGACTGGTGTGGTTACTGATCATGAACACTGTTACTGGCTTACACTGGTCTTGCAACACTGGGGAATGGTGTAGTGTCAATCAGGAACACTGTTGATGGTGTACACTGGCCAGGTAACACTGTACTGGGAGATTTGTATAGTATGCACATTTACATGTCTAAATGTGTATACATGCTTACAAATTCTCATAGAATAGCAAATATTCAAATAATATAGTTATATTCAAGGGAGGAGGTGTAATTTACATGTGTATGCATACGTATTTGCACATAAAATACTGACCAGTTTCACATTTGTTTGTTACTGATCTAAATACAGCACTGGTTTCCTGATATTTATGCACCTGTAAGTATAGACCCATTGAAATCAATTGGCTGCATTGAGATCAGTAAATAATAGTGCCCATGTTAAAGAACACTAAATGTCATCCAGTTATAGTTTACATCATGAAGTTAAGAGTTAAGGTTACAGGCTAATGGTAAAGTTCAGTTTTAGGTTAAATGGTAGTTGTAATGGTTTTATTTAAGAGGTTAGGCAAGGGCAGGGGCGGACTGACAACTCATGGGCCCCCCGGGCAATAGGGGATCATGGGGCCCCTGTGTCCTTGCCCAAACTCAAAAAAGCCTATGAAAAAGGTACCAGGGGCATCTCATGGGGCCCCCTACTGACCCCAGGCCCTCGGGCAGTGCCCGAATTTCCAAATGGTCAGTCCGCCCCTGGGCAAGGGTAACCTGTGCCAATAAAGTAGAGAAGCTGTTTTTGCCAATATCTTCTAGGAATTTTCCTTGTTTTACTGTTATTCTCAATCAATGACTTCAGCACTTTGTGTCACTGACCCATAACTATAATACAGATTAGAAGTTCATATTTTACTTAGAAGTCAGAGACAGCCAGACGACTATTTTCAGACATAGATCAGCAACAACAGCCCGCATATGTCTATCAGTATGCATATTTATCACTGTAGTGCTCACCCTGGAGGGCCACTGAAAATAATGCAGGTCTTTACCTGTCCAGAGGCTGCCAGCCCAGGTACCAGTTCCAAAGTACAGCAACAAACTATCAGCTCAGTCTAGGCATGTCATTTTGAAGATTTATTGCAGTACTTGAACACAGACAGGTAGATGGATCAGGGTGTAGGATACTCCAAAATCAAAGACAGGAACAGGTGGACAGATTCTCAAGCAAAGTCCTTCAGTAGTGGCCAGCTAGAGATTCTGTAAGAGCAGTCAGTCTGAGTAGCACCTTCTGGTGTCTAACCCTCAAAGCACAAGCACCCTTGAAGCTCTAGGCAATGGGGGGCTTATCAAGTCACAATCCCAATCTGGATTGCTACATTTCATGGAGGATGGGCACAAGCCTGGCCAGCCAGACTCCATACCTGCTTAAGGGTCTGGTATGAATTTTGGGTGGAAACCATGCCAGAGGGTCTTCAGGGGGGACGTATCTGAATCTGGAAACCTTAAACTAAAGGGAACCAAGAGATCCCACCCTTTCCTTGTTACTTATTCACATTTTTCACCTTTAATAATGATATAAGAATTTTTCTCAGAGGTGCATTTGTGACAGTGAGGTCCAATGAGATAGTGCTGGGGTCTAGCACTGTCACATGACTTGCAGAGTGATGTCACTGCTCCCATTAGCTCCCTACATTGTGGATGTCAGTTCTGCGGGAGAGGCAGAAGCCTGAAGAGATCACTGGTAAGGTGAGTATAACTATTGTAGTGGGAACATTATTAATTTACACAGTTTACACGTTAAGGTCCCTATCTAACATAGACACACTATGTCTCAATTAGACAGCAGCAAATCAACCTACCAGCATGTCTATGGGGAGAAACTTGAGTACCCAGAGGAAACGCATGTTACAAGTTACAAACACACTTTGCACTGAATAGGCCTGAATTAAAATATGAATATTTAAGGAGACACTGTTGTCTTGCCCTGAATGAGCTAGGTGACATTGTCTCTTTAAATATTCATGTTTTAATTGCCTCCCAAGCATGGGACAGTTCTCCATATGTTGTGTAGCACCTTAAAATCTGATGCCAATCTGCATATCCTTTCTTATCACACATAGTGTTTCAAGCACACCTGTCATGTACACATAAACGTCAAAGTATCCCTCAAGGCGTATAGGTGTTCTATGTATAAAAAGACTTCCAATTCTGTGCAGCCACTTTTGTGATCCAGACCTCCCTGCCTGACAGCACAGATCGTTGACCTCCACTGCAGCAGTACAGCCTGAAGAAAAACACACCTTTTAATTATTATTGGCCACAGAAAAAGAACACTGTTGAGGTCAACCCTATGCTCACTGCTTTTTCCTCCTGCCAGCACCACAGCAGAGAGTGAATGACTCCTAGTATTGACCCATAGACAGCTGATATCTAGACAAGTTAAGGTATCTACAATTGTTACATTTAAAATGCACATTTGATACAACTGTCATTCAAACTCCCCCTTCCCCCCTCTTAAGTTTTGCCCACCTGAACAAATAATTTTCTTCTTTTTTGACCCAACAATCTTTGTTGTATGGATCTGACCAGTGCTGCACAGCCTGTCCAGTGAAGAAATCCTTTTCTTAGTGTGCATGTGTTAGCAGGGCCCCAATTTACCACCAGCAACAGCCATGCTGGCCAGGATTCCTCCTACTATCCTCCTGCAACAGAATCAAGATAGGGCACCACACGCCAGTGACATGGTAGAAACTCATCATCTTGGTCGCTCACATTATCCTGGCCCACCTCCAGAAATAAAAGAATGTCCACTCATTCAGTCTTTTTAACATTTTAATGTAGCAGTTCATGCTCAAAACACAGATTTGCCTCTACCTCTTTGTACCCAACATCATTAACACTGCCCAGTCAAAATGGAACATTGACATGACACCGGGATGCCGTTCAGCACTTCCAGTACTCTCACTGTAGATCCCTGTAGGTGGGTTCACCCTCGGTGCCTATACCTGGCCTTCCCTGAAGGGCTCACTACTGTGGACTACAAGCTTGCATGTTCTGAAGATAACCTTTTCCCATTAACCTCTGCCCCAAGCTCTTCTGTCCCTAGATTAAAAGGGAAGAAGCTAGCCCCAACCAAAATATCCACCTAGGGGAGTGGTTTCCCTAAAAGGGGTACTAATCCCTACCTAAACATATGTGCATTGCCCTGTTAATTTAAATGGGTAAGCCATACTCTCCTTGTGCACTAGAGACTACCAAGAGTACACCTTACCTATAGGAATGAATTGGGCCATGGCACACATGTGCACTGAGAAGAGGTCCTGGCAGGGATGCTTTTGCATAAAGGCTGCCCAGCACAAGGCACGGCTACACAGGAGAGATCCTTGAATCTAGGAAGAAGATATTTGTCCAGGTGAGCAGGCACTAAGGGAGATGGGGCAATTGATATAAGAACAATACAATTGTCCATTAAAGCAAGCCTTCTATGGCAAGAGGAAGGTCCACCTTTTTGGCAGCCTCCTGCTCCTTTCCCCTTTTCCTCCCCAACATAATTTACTTTTTTTCTAGGATTTCAGACTGCAAAATAATTTTCTAGGTGTACAGTATGGACACCAAATCTTAATTTTTATAATGGGTTATTTGCTGCTATACTCAGGTAATTGGATATTGGCAAAAAAAAGGTGCAAGGACATTTCTTTTATAACCCCTTCTGCTCCCAGCAAGCCTCAGTTTTGTAGTTCATGGACAACAGAGGGGAAAGACCTGTGTCCTGAACAGTAGGCATAGAAAGACTAGCAAGTAAAAAATCCTATTTTCTTTGTCATACACTACAGGACAGAGGTGCTTAGTCTTGACCTTGGGAAGTCCAAATGTAGTCCAACTGAGGGGTGGGAAACACAGGAAACAAGTGCTAACAGACCCATGTAACAATGGGTCAAAGAATGGGACAACAGAACTCAGAGATTACCTTGTCCATTTCAGAAGAAAACCCTCCTCAATAGAATACTGTTGGACAAAACCTTTGAGGGGGCAAAAATTTTTTCAGGGTAAGGCCAGCTATCATACAAGACAGACCAAGAGCGAGTGAACGGGGAAGGTCCTAGCAAGTTCGGGCATCTACGGATAGCTTAGGGTGAGGCCCGGCCTAATGCTGAACATCAGCAAATCACATCAATAAGGGCTTGTTCACACTTGGCTAAAGGCGTTAATGAGCTTTAGTATGAGCGTTAGACTGGCGTTTTACAAGCATTAAAAATTCTCCCCAAACACCCTATATGCGGTTTTGACACATTTTATAAGCATTTTACAAATGCCTATAATAAACGGTACTGTTGTTATGCAGAACATCACCATTGGAGGCATCGAAAGGCTTCAAACTCCTCCAGAATTGACATGAGGCTTCAATTTTAAAGTAACATAATGCCAGTGCTTCATATTTTGGTAATGTAGTGTGTAGGTAGTGTGCTATCCATAGTATCATTTCCATAGGCATTTGAAGAATGTTAAAAATGCCCCTCAAATGCCTGCTTTCAATGCCAGTGTGAACTAGGCCTAAGGGTAGCAAATACTTTCTTAGCAGAATGCTTCTCTTCCTGAGAGACTATCACCCCCCTAAGCTGTTAGATGAGTCTGAGCTAACAAGGCCCTCCCCCCTGCGTAGTTGATCTGTAACCTGCTGATCACAGTCACAGTACTGAGTTCTGTGTTTACAAATACAAAGAAATCCTGTATAATAATAACTGTTTACACAGAACAGGAATCTGGCTGTTTCTTCCCCCTGATAAAGAGGGAGAAAAAAACAGTCAGGTCTGTGAGTAAAGGCAGTATGCATTACACTTGTTGAGCACACAGTTAATCCCTTCATAGCCCCTTGATCTTAAAGCGGAGATCCACCTGAAAAGAAAAATAAATGTCAGCAGCTACGATAACTGTAGCTGCTGACTTTTCAAATACAGACACTTACCTGTCCCAGGGTCCAGCGGTGTCCTCACCATGGCTGGTTTCACCGGCCGTCTTCTCTCCCTGGCGCTGGCATCTTCAGTGTGGGCACATGGCGATGACAGCTTGTGGCTTCACAGCCGGGTGCCCACTGTGCATGCGCAAGAAGTACTGCGCTTTGTGTTTGTCCCCGTAGTCTTCTGGGACCTGTCATGTGTCCCACAAGACTACGGGGAGGGAGGGGGGGAGAACAACTTCTTCCGACCGCCTGGGTGAACGCAGTGGAAATGGGAGAGGGTATCTGTCAAATTCGGCTCCCCAAAGGTGCCAATCCTTAATGGGGAGCAGTGGACAAAGGCTTAAAGCGGAACTTCCCCTTTAGGGTGGAGCTCCGCTTTAACCACTTCCCAGCCAGTACAGTATTAACACTGATCACTGTATTGGTATTACTAGCAACGTCAGTGTCAGTTAGTGTCCCTCCCAGCCAGTGTCGGTTAGTTTCAGATTGCCTGTCACACGATCACAGTCACATGATCACAGTCACACTTTAAAGCGGAGTTCCACTCTTATAAGGCTGACTCACACCTATTCAGTTTAGGATATAAGAGCCCATTCTAGACCAAATCGCCCTCCCTCATATACAGCCAGATCTGGCTGCTGGACTTGTATGGACACTTTAGTACAGAAGTCCTTCCAAACAACCAGGTTGTCTCTTTAGAAAGAACTCAGTCCAAGTATGAGCAACAACATGTATTGGCCCAGCAGAGGATTTCTAGGAAGCCCTGGGGACATTGTTCTCCTCAATATGTCATGGCATGTACAAATACTCAGTGTAGGTATTTATATATGCAATTATTCCGGAGGAGGAATCCCAGCAAGCCGGCGATGAGGAGCATGAATGAGCCTGGGCGGCTGAGCTGGCATGACAAGCTGGCAATGAGGAGCAGATGGCATCACTACAGGGACTGCTGTGGGAATGTCATCCACCAGGACATATAATGGGTTACTGACAAGCCACATCCGCTAATCTGCCTCTAATGGAATGAGTGTGATTGTCTATAATCCTAATAACGGGGAATGAAGCGAAGGACCGTCCTAGGGACTGTTCATCATCATCATCTTCATCATCACTCCTCCTGCAGCTGCTACAAGCATCTATTCTTATTCTAATAGCACCGCTCAATGCTCAGCCAAGTCCCCTCCTGTCTGGTCGGAGTTGAGGATCTCCCCAAACTCTCTCCATTGTGCACCCCTCCTCTCTGTCTCTCCCCTCTCTCTGTAGGCTGTCTGTGCCCCCCTTGTTCTGTAGGCTGTCCCTGCTTCTGACTCCTCTCTGTAAGCTGTCTCTGACCCCTCTACATAGGATGTCCCTGCCTCTGTCCTCTCTCTGTAGGCTGTCTCACTCAACCTCCCCTTGTCATGTAGACTGTCCCTTCTTCTGCCCCCCCCCCCCCACTCTGTAGGCTGTCCCTGCCTCCCTCCCTGTAGACTGTCCCTGCCTGTGCCTCCCTCCCTGTAGGCTGTCCCTGCCTCTGCCCCTCTCCCTGTAGGCTGTCCCTGCCTCTGCCCCCCTCTCTGTAGGCTGTCTCAACCCTCCTTGTCATGTAGATTGTGCCTTCTTCTGCCCCCCAATCTATAGGCTGCCCCTGCTTCTGCCCCCCTCTCTGTAGGCTGTCCCTGCCTCTGTCCCCTCTCTGTAGGCTGTTTCAACCCCCCTTGTCATGTAGACTGTCCTTTCTTCTGCCCCCCCCCCCACTCTGTAGGCTGTCCCTGCCTCCCTCCCTGTAGACTGTCCCTGCCTGTGCCTCCCTCCCTGTAGGCTGTCCCTGCCTCTGCCCCTCTCCCTGTAGGCTGTCCCTGCCTCTGCCCCCCTCTCTGTAGGCTGTCTCAACCCTCCTTGTCATGTAGATTGTGCCTTCTTCTGCCCCCCAATCTATAGGCTGCCCCTTCTTCTGCCCCCCACTCTGAAGACTGTCCCTGCCTCTGCCCCCCTCTCTGTAGGCTGTCCCTGCCTCTGCCCCCCTCTCTGTAGGATGTCTCTGCCTCTGCCCCCTCCCTGTAGGCTGTCCTTGCCTCTGCCCCCCTCCCTGTAGGCTGTCCCTGCCTCTGCCCCCCTCCTTGTAGGCTGTCCCTGCCTTCGCCCCCCTCTCTGTAGGATGTCCCTGCCTCTGCCCCCTCCCTGTAGGCTGTCCTTGCCTCTGCCCCCCTCCCCGTAGACTGTCCCTTCCAAGGCCCTCTTCTCTGTAGGCTGTCCCTGCCTCTGCCCTCCCTCTCTGTAGGCTGTTCCTTCTTCTGCCCCCCTCTCTGTAGGCTGTCCCTGCCTCTGCCCCCATCTCTGCAGGCTGTCCCTGCTTCTGCCCCCCTTGTCCTGTAGGCTGTCTCTGACTCTACCCCCCTCTCTGTAGGCTGTTTCTGCCTCTGCCCCCCCTCTCTGTAGGCTGTCCCTGCCTCTGCCCCCTCTCTGTAAGCTGTCCCTGCTTCTGCCCCCCTCTCTGTAAGCTGTCCCTGCTTCTGCCCCCCTTGTCCTGTAGGCTGTCCTTGTCTGTGCCCCCCCCCCTTCTGTAGGCTGTCCCTGCTTGTGCCTCCCTCTCTGTAGGCTGTCCCTGCCTGTGCCCCACCTCTCTGTAGGCTGTCCCTTGCAATGCCCCCCTCTCTGTAGGCTGTCCCTGCCTCTGCCCCCCTCTCTATAGGCTGTTCCTTGCAATGCCTCCCTCTCTGTAGGCTGTCCCTGCCTCTGCCCCCCCCCTCTCTGTAGGCTGTCCCTTGCAATGCCCCCCTCTCTGTAGGCTGTCCCTTGCAATGCCCCCCTCTCTGTAGGCTGTCCCTGCCTATGCCCCCCTCTCTATAGGCTGTCCCTGCTTCTGCCCCCACCTCTCTGTAGGCTGTCCCTTGCAATGCCCCCCTCTCTGTAGGCTGTCCTTGCCTCTGCCCACCTCTCTGTAGGCAGTCCTTGCCTCTGTCCCCCTCTCTGTAGGCTGTCCCTGCTTCTGCCCCCCTTGTCCTGTAGGCTGTCCCTGCTTCTGCCTCCCTTGTCCTGTAGGCTGTTCCTGGCTCTGCCCCCCTGTCTGTAGGCTGTCCTTGTCTCTGCCCCCCTCTCTGTAAGCTGTCCCTGCTTCTGTCCCCCTTGTCCTGTAGGCTGTCCTTGTCTGTGCCCCCCCTTCTGTAGGCTGTCCCTGCTTGTGCCTCCCCCTCTGTAGGCTGTCCCTGCCTCTGCCCCCCCCCTCTCTGTAGGCTGTCCCTTGCAATGCCCCCCTCTCTGTAGGCTGTCCCTGCCTCTGCCCCCCTCTCTGTAGGCTGTCCCTGCCTATGCCCCCCTCTCTATAGGCTGTCCCTACCTCTGCCCCCCCTCTCTGTAGGCTGTCCCTGCCTCTGCCTCCCTCTCTGTAGGCTGTCCCTGTCTCTGCCCCCCCCCCTCTCTGTAGGCTGTCCCTTGCAATGCTCCCCTCTCTGTAGGCTGTCCCTTGCAATGCCCCCCTCTCTGTAGGCTGTTCCTTGCAATGCCCCCCTCTCTGTAGGCTGTCTTTGCCTATGCCCCCCTCTCTGTAGGCTGTCCTTGCCTCTGCCCCCCTCTCTGTAGGCTGTCCTTGCCTCTGCCCCCCTCTCTATAGGCTGTCCCTACCTCTGCCCCCCCCCTCTCTGTAGGCTGTCCCTGCCTGTGCCCCACCTCTCTGTAGGCTGTCCCTTGCAATGCCCCCCTCTCTGTAGGCTGTCCCTGCCTCTGCCCCCCTCTCTATAGGCTGTCCCTTGCAATGCCTCCCTCTCTGTAGGCTGTCCCTGCCTCTGCCCCCCCCTCTCTGTAGGCTGTCCCTTGCAATGCCCCCCTCTCTGTAGGCTGTCCCTGCCTATGCCCCCCTCTCTATAGGCTGTCCCTGCTTCTGCCCCCACCTCTCTGTAGGCTGTCCCTTGCAATGCCCCCCTCTCTGTAGGCTGTCCTTGCCTCTGCCCAACTCTCTGTAGGCAGTCCTTGCCTCTGTCCCCCTCTCTGTAGGCTGTCCCTGCTTCTGCCCCCCTTGTCCTGTAGGCTGTCCCTACTTCTGCCTCCCTTGTCTTGTAGGCTGTTCCTGGCTCTGCCCCCCTGTCTGTAGGCTGTCCTTGTCTCTGCCCCCCTCTCTGTAAGCTGTCCCTGCTTCTGTCCCCCTTGTCCTGTAGGCTGTCCTTGTCTGTGCCCCCACTTCTGTAGGCTGTCCCTGCTTGTGCCTCCCTCTCTGTAGGCTGTCCCTGCCTCTGCCCCCCCCTCTCTGTAGGCTGTCCCTTGCAATGCCCCCCTCTCTGTAGGCTGTCCCTGCCTCTGCCCCCCTCTCTGTAGGCTGTCCCTGCCTATGCCCCCCTCTCTATAGGCTGTCCCTACCTCTGCCCCCCCCTCTCTGTAGGCTGTCCCTGCCTCTGCCTCCCTCTCTGTAGGCTGTCCCTGTCTCTGCCCCCCCCCCTCTCTGTAGGCTGTCCCTTGCAATGCCCCCCTCTCTGTAGGCTGTTCCTTGCAATGCCCCCCTCTCTGTAGGCTGTCTTTGCCTATGCCCCCCTCTCTGTAGGCTGTCCTTGCCTCTGCCCCCCTCTCTATAGGCTGTCCCTACCTCTGCCCCCCCTCTCTGTAGGCTGTCCCTGCCTGTGCCCCACTTCTCTGTAGGCTGTCCCTTGCAATGCCCCCCTCTCTGTAGGCTGTCCCTGCCTCTGCCCCCCTCTCTATAGGCTGTCCCTTGCAATGCCTCCCTCTCTGTAGGCTGTCCCTGCCTCTGCCCCCCCCCCTCTCTGTAGGCTGTCCCTTGCAATGCCCCCCTCTCTGTAGGCTGTCCCTTGCAATGCCCCCCTCTCTGTAGGCTGTCCCTGCCTATGCCCCCCTCTCTATAGGCTGTCCCTGCTTCTGCCCCCACCTCTCTGTAGGCTGTCCCTTGCAATGCCCCCCTCTCTGTAGGCTGTCCTTGCCTCTGCCCACCTCTCTGTAGGCAGTCCTTGCCTCTGTCCCCCTCTCTGTAGGCTGTCCCTGCTTCTTCCCCCCTTGTCCTGTAGGCTGTCCCTGCTTCTGCCTCCCTTGTCCTGTAGGCTGTTCCTGGCTCTGCCCCCCTCTCTGTAAGCTGTCCCTGCTTCTGTCCCCCTTGTCCTGTAGGCTGTCCTTGTCTGTGCCCCCCCTTCTGTAGGCTGTCCCTGCTTGTGCCTCCCTCTCTGTAGGCTGTCCCTGCCTCTGCCCCCCCCCTCTCTGTAGGCTGTCCCTTGCAATGCCCCCCTCTCTGTAGGCTGTCCCTGCCTCTGCCCCCCTCCCTGTAGGCTGTCCCTGCCTATGCCCCCCTCTCTATAGGCTGTCCCTACCTCTGCCCCCCTCTCTGTAGGCTGTCCCTGCCTCTGCCTCCCTCTCTGTAGGCTGTCCCTGTCTCTGCCCCCCCCCTCTCTGTAGGCTGTCCCTTGCAATGCTCCCCTCTCTGTAGGCTGTCCCTTGCAATGCCCCCCTCTCTGTAGGCTGTTCCTTGCAATGCCCCCCTCTCTGTAGGCTGTCCTTGCCTATGCCCCCCTCTGTGTAGGCTGTCCTTGCCTCTGCCCCCCTCTCTATAGGCTGTCCCTACCTCTGCCCCCCCTCTCTGTAGGCTGTCCCTGCCTCTGCCTCCCTCTCTGTAGGCTGTCCCTGCCTATGCCCCCCTCTCTATAGGCTGTCCCTACCTCTGCCCCCCCTCTCTGTAGGCTGTCCCTGCCTCTGCCTCCCTCTCTGTAGGCTGTCCCTGTCTCTGCCCCCCCCCCCCCTCTCTGTAGGCTGTCCCTTGCAATGCTCCCCTCTCTGTAGGCTGTCCCTTGCAATGCCCCCCTCTCTGTAGGCTGTTCCTTGCAATGCCCCCCTCTCTGTTGGCTGTCCCTGCCTATGCCCCCCTCTCTGTAGGCTGTCCTTGCCTCTGCCCCCCTCTCTGTAGGCTGTCCCTGCCTATGCCCCCCTCTCTGTAGGCTGTCCTTGCCTCTGCCCCCCTCTCTATAGGCTGTCCCTGCTTCTTCCCCCCTTGTCCTTTAGGCTGTCCCTGGCTCTGCCCCCCTGTCTGTAGGCTGTCCTTGTCTCTGCCCCTTCTCTGTAGGCTGTCCCTTGCAATGCCCCCCTCTCTGTAGGCTGTCCCTGGCTCTGCCCCCCTGTCTGTAGGCTGTCCTTGTCTCTGCCCATGTCTCAGCCTCTCTCCCCCCTCTATCTAGCAGCAGGAAGAGAGTTGGCCTCCTATTTGCAGGCTGTGTGAGCAGACGAGGATCAGTGGTGTTCCTGCCTCCATCCCTTCTGTCGGTTGTGTGCTGTCTGCATGCAGTGGATGCTCTGTGGCTGGCTCCTAGTATACAGTGTGTGCCTGTCTATGCATGGATCCTGAACAGCCTATCTCCTCCCCCCTCTCTGATCCGTCTGTGCTCCTTCCTATTACAACACTCCCTCTGTAGAAGTCTCCCTCTCATCTACCCATCGCTGCTGAGTTTCTATTTGATGCTATTTACTTCTACTTGGCTTTTGTATGGCTGGCTGTGGAGCACCCTGCCTGCATCACTTGGTGCCCACCCCCACTCTCCATCCCTGACTCTGCCTGGATTTATTGATGCATTTGGGTCCCCCTAATTCCTAAACACTGTGCCCATCCTGATCACACCATTACATCTCGCTGCCCTCTTGGCTCTTTCAGTAAACAACACTGTGGAAGCAAGTTTCTGCTCATCTGCCTCCCTGCCCCCCTCCTCCCCAGCAGGCAGACTGTTGCTTTTGTTGTCCCTGTGTTGGTAATCCTGTGGTGTGGCCCTGGATAGAAGGGGACAGAGGGATCATGTGGCTCCAGGCTCCCTGCTAACTCCTGAGCACCATTTGGGCAACTGGAGGTGGAGTGTGTGTACAGCTGCAACAAGGGGGCTTCTGCTGGCCTGGGTGACATCCTGCTGGAAACATGGACGCTGGCAAAATGGTGAGTACATCTTAAATACCATGCTGGGGGGAGGCGACTCTTTGGATCATTGTTTTGCAACTTTTGTGATTTTTTTTAACCCTTTAAATTTTTTATTGGCCACTCTCCCACAGGTTTACATCTGATCTACTGTACCTCCAAAAGTGTTAAAATGTAATGACAGTTCTATGATAATTTAACTTCATTTTTTAGTTCATTCATATAATGGCAGCAAATTCCAAAGTATTTATACCCTTGGATCTGAAATCCATGCCTGAAAGGAGCATACAGTTTGATGCTACAAAAGAGATTTACACTTCTTGTGTGTTTATAAACAACTAAATATGTTTGAGTTTTGTGTTGATTTTGATGTCAATATTTCATGAAATGTGAAAACAACAGACACGAAGAGTATCTCTAGCTACATTGTGTATCATGGGTTAAATCGCTGAGATTAACAACCTCTTGCTTTTGAATATTTGTAACATTGTTAACAGTCTACTGCAGTTGAAGTATTTGGTAACAAGTGGTTAACTTCATGCTAGTGAATCAAAATGTAAAAATGTGTTACATTTGTGTAGGGGGCAGTTTAGTGTTGCTTGGGAAAAATGTGCCCCAGGAAAAAAGTATTCGACTAGCAGGACGGGTACATACAAGTTGCACAGTAAACTCGGATTGGGAAGATGTTTTTTGTAAATTACCTTCACTTTTTTTTTAGTAACCAATAACAAAAAAAGATACCAGTATGCAGTTATTATATGAGATTATTTTATGATCTTATTGTATAAGACACCAGCTGTGTGTAAGAGCAGATAGAGTCACACAATATACATACTATCAAATGTGCATTGGTATTATAAGGTGGGCAAAATAGTGAAGTTAGAGAAGCATATAAAGTGTATTAACCCCCCCCCCCCCCAAAAAAAAGGAAAAAAAAATGCTATTTACCCCAGTCCTTAGATGTGGTGCTTCCAATAATTTATGTTTGTTTTGGCACAGTGATCCCCTGCCAGTAAATCACTTCCTGTCCTAGGGTGACAACATTTCCTTGCAACATTATTGCCCTGAGAGAGGACCACAGAACCCCTTTGTTATATTCATAGCATAGAGGGGTGCTCTATAGTTCAAAGAAGACCGTTTAGAAAGCTGATACCATTGAGTGAGCCTTCAAGTGATATTAAAGGCTTGTTTTTTTTAAATTAAGAAACATGTCATACTTACCTGCTCTGTGCAATAGTTTTGCACAGAGAAGCCCCAGTCCTCCTCTTCTTGGGTCCACCGTAGGTATTCCTGGTCCCTCCCCTCTGTTGAGTGCCCCCAGAGCAAGCCACTTTCTCTGGGGGGTACTTGAGCGTGCTTGTTTCTAAGCCCAGCTCTGTTTGTCTATAAGCCCATTGCTCACTACTCGCTGGTTACAATTGACAGCAATAGGAACCAATGGCTCCCGTTGCTGTGTCTCGGCCAGCGAGGAGAGAGAGATCCAGGAGAGTCAAGGCTCCCAAGCACAGTGCTGGATTGAGATCAGGCTGAGGTACTGTTAAGTGTTATGGGGGGCTGTGATGGGAGGAGCACACAGAAGATTTTTTAGAATGCATGAAGGTAAAAAATAACCTTCAGCCTCTACAACCGCTTTCAGTTCTGTGCTTAAGGACATTGGGTTTTTATCAGGATCAACAGTAATTTTTCTGTATTTGAAGAAAATATATTTAGCCCCCCCAAAAAAGAAAACTGACACAGCCATAGAATAGGGATAGGACAACTGTAATCTATTTAATTTTATGTTTTTGACTTTAGATACATTTTAAAGTGTTAGTTCTACAGAAAAATGCAAAGGTGACCTAACACTGCGCACCCTCTCCTCCCAGTACCCCAGTCCCTGTTGTACTTACCTCTGATGATGCTGAGCTGTCAGTGCCCTGGCAGCTGGTCAAGTGGTCCAGGAATTTGAAATCCTCACTCTTCTTTTTCTTTGTGCACCACTTCCAGGATGCACCAGGGCAATTCTGGTTGGTTAGCATCTGTACAGTGAATCACTATGGTCTGTCCCAAAAGCACTGCGCAAAGAAGAGGGGGAAGAGCGGGGATTTCACATTCTTGGACTATTGGACCGGCTGCCAGGGCACTGACAGCTTGACTTTTCTTAGTTAGGTTCCAGTCAAACTAGTTATTGCACCAAATATGGCAAGGAAGCAATAGAACCTCCATAAGATTTTTCACCAGGACAGGACAGTAAAAAAAAAAATCTTCCCTATGTTATCCATATTTAAAGTTTTATGCGGCGTTTCACTTTTATTATTGATTATAGATGTCCAAGAAGAAAGACATATACCTGTACAGTAAAGCAAGTAGACTGATGTGATTTATTTTTAAAGACAGCTCCCTTGAAAAGTGCTTCTTACCTTGTACTGTCAATGTCAATGTGTATATTTCTTCTTTAATGACTATCTTTTACAGATGTCCATAGAGGTGTAAGTGCCGTATGTATTGTAAATTAAAACAAGGATTCATAAATTGCTTAGCTGTCGGTCTTTGGGTACTCAGTAGTGGTTAAATATATTTGTCCATTTTTTCATATCTTACCAATCAAATTGACCTAACTGATCTGTGGCACTTGAGTGTTGAGAAGAGTAGGGGTCCATCACCATAATAATATTTGTAATTCTATGGCTTCCAGCCAAGCCTCCTGCAGCTAGAGCAAATGCCTGGATTACCAAAGGGCCAGGCTGGTCTATACAAACACCAGTTTTTATGTGAAACACCGACAGGGTCCCCCCAGCTGGCTAAAAACTGAGAAAGGACCAGAGTTTAGTATGGTGCTGGTGGACCCATCCATTTACTGTACAGCTAAATCCTGTTTCTGTCTTAGCTGATTTTTCCACAATGCATACAGCATTTGCAAGCCTATGGAAATTCATAATTGAAGGTTCTTTCAAAAGAAAAGAAATTGCCTACATTGATCACTGCATGTACAATCATTGTACAAGCACAGACGACAGTTAACAGTTTCCATTTGTGTTGTTTCATTATTTTCACTGTTGCACTGACAGAAATTCACTTATCAAATTCTTTAAAGCGACACTAAACTCTGGTTTTTAAAAAAAGGAGATCTCTGTAAGTATGTGCTCTTAACTCAGAAAAGTTCCTTCTATTGCTCTCAGCCTCCTCCAAACCTCCTAAGTCAATTTTTGTGTTGCTGTGATCCGACTTCCTGCAGGAGGGTGGCTGTGTGCATTCTCCGTGGTGCCATTGTATGTGGACACATAGCCACGCTTTCTGGTTCGCTCCCGAGAAGAATTAAGGACTATGGACTACAGGATTTGTAGTGTACATAGAGCAATGCCCAAGTGCAACTATCATGCACTGCTTGTCCCAAACAAGTGGAAATGAAAGGGAAAAGGAAAGGTTCAGGAGCTTGTGGAAGATGTTACAAGGTAGCAGAAAAACACAGTAACAATTTCATGAAAGATGGATTACAGAGTCATTAATAAGTGGAGAAGTATTGATTATTTTTGAAGAATAAGGATATCGTTTCGTGTCCCTTTAAATTGTGGAATGAATACAAATATCAACAACCTAGTGGGTCCCCCAGTCCAAATGTGGCCACAGCAGAAGGGGGTGGAGCTGGGAACTCGGGTCAGGCGTCCCCAAGAGATGGGTGTACTCAGAATACCCTTTATAAAGTTCTCATGGCTCTAACAGTCATACTCTTTTTTAAGTTTTGGCAAGACTTTGGAAAAGTAAATACTTGTACTAATTTATTTGCAGAGCCCAGACCTTGGATAGAGTAAGGAAGGGTCGTAAATATTATTTATTTATTTGTATGTGTCCCTGCTGGCAAACTCCACCATTGCTGTTTGTCCTGGTGGCCATTGTGACAGAAAATAATGGAAAAACCTCAAATTTTAATGTTGTCACCAGAACAAAATTGGGCGAGGGAGGGTAATGGAACCACCTTTTTCTGGTAACATATTTGGGAGGGAATTCACTGCTCTGGGTTTTCTCTCACTTCCTGTTGCATCTCCAAGACAGGAAGTGAAGGGTAATCTTCATTATGGGACACAGATGGCAGAAAAGGTTTTAACCCTTTCCTGTTCTATCCAAAAGAGAAAAATGTTTTGGTTGCATATACACTTTAAGTTTTAATTACTGTCCTGACTTACAGTTCCCATGACACCAAAGAAATAAGGGTAGAGATTGTCACTGGGACAGGAAGACATAGATAGCAATAAAACACTGACTGCCCCAGAATGTGGGTAGGTCCTGAACATCACCCCATACAATGCAGGGCAGGTGATGGCTGCTGGTAATGCACTGTATGTGATGGCACGGCTGCACAACTGGAAGAGGAGGAGCTGCTTAGTGGGAGTGGTAGTACATCCCAAAACTGGAGGGGAAGGTAAGTTATCCTTTGCATTACTCCCCTCCTCCTAGAAATGTAAGAGTAGTATTATGAAGGGAATGGGGCCGCCTATGACAAGTTATTATTGCTGACTAGAGTTCAACTTTAATTTATGTGAGAGTAGAAATCTCAAAATCCAGGCATAATAGGCAGGCTCTGTAATAAATAAATCATGGCTCTTACACAGTGCATCACTTAACAATAATAAAAAAAATATAAATGTAATATAAAGTGTAGTATACCACTAAATAATTGCATACAGTGATACTAATAAAGAAATCTCAAAAACTATAGCCTACTGGATCTAGGTAAATATCAGAATTCATCCATATCAGTGAAAGTGTTGTTTTATTTTTGCTCATTTTGTAGTGCTGCTTTTTATAGGTATTAGGTGTAGGTCAGATCACAAAACAGCTTGTTGTCATTTAGATTCTGTAACAAGCAATGTGAAAACCCTTATGTACATATATAAGTACAAACTATATATAGCAGCAAGGTATAGAAACATTAAACATACTGATGGGATTATTTATGTTAATTTGATCCCATTCATGCAGTATGTGAGTACAAAACACATTATCACTGTAGTTGCACTTTATAACATAATTCTTTTTAATTAGATTTGAATGCCTCTTTAATGGCTCAAACCATTTTATGTGGCATGTTGATGTGTTCAAATGCATTCTTGTAAATTAGATCCTATCTCCAAAGAACTCTGAAAAGTTGTGTTTGCTTGCAGCTTATTATAAGTTGCACAGAATGTAACTAAATTTACATTTAAAAAATAAATAAATAAAGTTAGATCGCATTCACACAAACTATTAGGGCTAGTCTGGGAAATCACAGACATTTGTGTTTAGCTCTGCTCATTTAAATGAATGACAAACTGACAGCAGCTGTGGCTGTCCGTGGGTAATCGCATATGCAGCAGTTACCAACAGCTAGGGATGGATGATCACCACTGGACACAGAAAGATGCATCCAGGCACAGATATTTGTCCATAAACGCAGGTAACCACTACATGTGTGAATACATGTGAACAGTGACAGCTTCCCCCAGCCTGTCATTGCTTAGTATTTGCTGAGTGCCCGCTGCAGTTCCCATACCTATGTAGTGCCAGCCACAAGAATCTCCTGATTTGCCTGTGTGGAGGAGGCCTAATACCACCACCAATCACTTTGGACATGATTCTGTAACATAAATAAATGGTATGAACATATTGTGACAAAACATTGTTGGTAAAGGCAATAAATAACTTATAATATAATTATACAAATAAATAAAATATATTGCTTATGGATATTATATTGTCATAGGCAGCCAGCAGGTAGAGCTCTGGACTTTTTTCACATATTTTTCATTTCCGTTCTTTACTGTAAAAAGCCTGTTGTTTGCAGAGTTCAGTAGCTCAAGGTGACATTTACACACACACCAAAGTAAGTCATGATAGTGACTCATCCCTTCTAGGACGCATATGTAGTGGTGGATTTAGGTTTTGTGCTGCCCTAGGCAACACAAAAATTGGCCACCCCATCCTCCCCTGCAGAGAGATTGACATTGACCAACAACACCCCTGTCCCCTCTACCATCTTTCACTACCATCACCCCCTATGCACCAGACATCCAACCCCCCAGCAAGAGAGAGAAAGACACTCACTTTCACAGCTCCGGGCATCCCCAGGAACGAGAGTCAAGCTCCACTTACACTGTCAAGCAGTCCGCAGTCTCTCTTGGTTGCCACCTGGTCCCAATGCCAGGCGTGTCCCTTCTTCCAGGGAGGGGCACTGCCCCCCTCTAAAAAATGCCACCCTAGGCAAATGCCTTATTTGCCTTGTGGTAAATATGCCCCTGCAATATGAGCATTTCTTATAAAGGTATCATTTTTTAAGGACAGTCTAGAAAATACAAAATAGATCCTGAACGGTTGGCAGTGCTAATGCCTGTGTCTTTCTGGCAAACTTTAGCCAAAGCATAGGAAATGGGATGAGGCTCAGCCAAGGTAGCAGGGGTTAGTATTTGCATACCAAAGCATCCAGGGTTTAAAAGCAGGTAGACAGCTTAATAGGACAACTGATGTGGAGGCATCTCCAGTGTGGTGCCAGTAGAAGGTTAGATTAGTTTTTTCACTTCAAATGTATGTATAGTCAAAACATTTTTGTTTATTATAGGTTTGGATACAGTAGGGAAAGGATTAAAGGTTTTAAAGGTTCAAGGTTTTTTACCTTCATGCATTCTATGCATGAAAGTAAAAAAACCTTCTCTGTGAAGCAGCTCCCCCAGCCCCCCTAATACTCGCCTAAGCCCCTTCTCGATCCAGTGATGTGCAGTGGAGTTTTGGCAATCCCAGGACTCCTTCTCCTCATTGGCTGAGACTGCAACTGCAGCGGGAGGCATTGGCTCGCTGCTGTCAATCACAGCCAGTAAGCCAATGAGCAGAGAGAGGGGGCAGGGCCGAGCCATGGCTCTGTCTGTGAATGGACACACGGAGCAGCGGGTGCCCCCATAGCAAGCTGCTTGCTGTGGGGGCACCCGGCAGGAGGTAGTGGCCAGGAGCACCAACGGGGAACCTGAGAAGAGGAGAATCTGGGTTGCTCTGTGCAAAACCACTGCAGAGAGCAAGTAAGTGTGATGTGTTTGTTATTAAAAATAATTAAGCCTTTAATATTGCCTTAAAACCCTGTCAGTTAATTTTTGCTGTTTGGTCCCTTTTGGGAGATCAACCTTACATTGAAGCAGAACCTAGGCATTTACTTTGCAATTTCTTTAGTAAAGTTAGAGAAGGCATTTGCACTATTTTGCTAAATAGACCATTTAATAATGATTATTTTATTAGTTGCAGTTATCCAGTTAGAATATATTTACAAAATTCAGAGCTACAAGAATATGTTCCATTTCTAAATTACATCACAGTTGTACATGTCATTCCAGCCTACTATAATTTTCTAAATGAATTTACTTGATGCAGATGGAAAGGGGTGTGAAACTACTTTTGTTAAAGAGGCTTTGCCCCTTAAAGTGTATCTATGGGCAAAATATAAATTAATATATTAATTTATATATTTTATTTAATTTATTTATAGCCTACTCCTATTAATCTGAATGATCTTGACGTTTGTAAACTTTGTAAAGATTTCCTCACATTTAGTTTCTTGAATTCTGTGATGTGTATTCACTATGCCCTGTAAGTAGGCACTGCTGCATTACACATTTCACAGAACCTGCCTTCTGAACTACAGAGGTGCTGAGAGGAGGAGTTTCAGGAGGCAGAGTCAGTACAGGAAGCACTGCTTGCAGGCAGAAAGGTACCATGGGATATGTAACCCTTAGAAATTGAAAGTCAATAGTAGAGAAGAATCTGCAAAGCATGTAGACGATCTAGGAAGTTGTGAAAACATGATGTGCTTACCTTCTGTGTGCAATGGTTTTGCACAGAGCAGTCCCGATCCTCTCTTTCTCGGGTCCCCCACCGGTGCTCCTGGCTCCTCCCCACATGCCGAGTACCCCCCCCCCAGCAAGCAGCTTGCTAAGGGGAGTGCTGTGCAGGCTAGTTCCCACTGCCTGTGTCCATAGACACAGACAGCCCACCCACTGCTCCCCTGTGATAGGATTGGAGGCATTGCTGTTGTGTACAGAGCTGGATTGAAATTGGGCTCAGATGAGTATAAGGGAATGCTGGGGGGGGGGATGCTTGGAGCTAAATGCAGAAGGTTTTTTTCCCCCTTGCAGAGAATGCATTAAGGTAAAAAAACCTTAAGCCTTTAGAACCATTTTATGCATTTCCTGATTGTGTTAATGATATTGTCTTACTTATGCTGATACTGTTGCAAAATCTGTAGCAATACTTTACTATTTCTTCTTGAGCTGATTCCTTGGACAAACATGGGATCTTGGCTAACAATCTCTTGCTACGTGTGGCTGTCTTTAGCACTTTGGCCTTGTGTGAATGTGTTGAGCCCAGAGGAAATTTTTATTGAAGCATCATATTAATATTTTTAGACTGGGAGTATTTTGGTACATGAATATTTTCCCTTGTTTTTACTAGTTTTGTTGGCTTCTATAAAAAGAACCTATAAATAATAAAATACCATTTCTTGTAACTGTTCTGGAAGCGTTAGTGGAAAATAAAACTTTTTTTTTTAACACTTTCAGTTCATTATGATCCAGTCCGTACTGGGATTGCAGAATAATTCAGAGTACCATACAGTGGAGTAGGAAGGATCAGCACTTCTGTCAAACTTTGATGGTGAAGATCCATAATTCCCTAGGATGTCACAGACAGCTATGTTATTGTAAGCATTGCTACAATCAGGAGCACTACTTGTGAATATACAGCTATAACATTATGACCACCCAACTAATATTGAGTGGTTCTCTTTTTGCCACCAAAACAGCCCTGACATGTGGAGAAATGGACACTATTAGGCCTCTGAAGGTATGCTATGATATCTGGCACAAAGCCATCAGTAGCAGAATCTGGAAGTTGCTAGGTAGGCCTACAATGGATTGGGCTTGTTTTTGCAGCATATCCCACAGATGCTCAATTGGATTGAGATTTGGAGAATTTGGAGCCCAAGTCAACACCTCAAACACATTGTTGTGTTTCTCAAACCATTCTTTTGTAGTGGAGTGGAGGCAGTGTGACCATTTTTGTAGTGGAGTGGAGGCAGTGTGATGCTTTGGGCAATGTTCTGCTGGGAAAGCTTGGGTCCTGCAATTCACGTGGATGTTACTTTTGACACCTACCAGCTACTTAAACATTGTTTCTGACCAAGTACATGGAAATGCTATACCCTGAAGGCAGTAGTCTTTTCCATTGGGATAGTGCACTCTGCCACACTGCAAAATGATTCAAGAATGGTTTGAGGAACACAACAATGAGTTTGAGGTGTTGACTTGGGCTTCACAGCAAACAGGGTATACCATTTCCATGTACTTGGTCAGCAACAATATTTAAGTAGGTGGTAGGTGTCAAAAATAACATCCATATGAATGGCAGGACCCAAGCTTTCCCAGCAGAACATTGCCCAAAGCATCACACTGCCCAAAGCATCATCACGCTTGCCTTCTTCCCATACTTCATCCTAGTTCCATCTCTTCCCCAGGTAAGTGACGCACACGCACCTGGCCATCTACTGTACATGATGTAAAAGAAAAGGTGATACATCAGATCAGGCCACCTACTTCCATTGCTTTGTGGTCCAGTTCTGATGCTCAAGTGTCCATTGTAAGCACCTTTGTCTGTGGAGGCCAGCATGAGCACCCCAGGGGCGGACTGACAACTCATGGGGCCCCCGGCAATAGGTTATCATGGGACCCCTGTGTCCTCACCCACAGCCAAAAAAAGCCTATGAAAAAGCCAATTAAAGGTACCAGGAGCATCTCAAGGGGCCCCCTACTGACCCCGGGCCCTCGGGCAGTGCCCAAGTGCTCAAATGGTCAGTCCACCCCTGGGGCACCCTGATTGGTCTGTGGCAACAGAGCCCTATACATAACAGACTGTGATGCCTTGTGTGTTCTGACACTTTTCTTTTGGAACCTGTTTGCTTGCTGCCTAATACAGTTGTGTTCAAAATAATAGCAGTCAGACATCACTAACCTGATCAATCACTGTTTTTGGTAGAAATGATATTTCTACATGGCAAATAATTTACTAGCAGGTGTAGTAGAGTAATAGAAATCCAACAGACCCAACAGTCATGACATGCATGCTGCTGATTCTGTGTCATTGAATCACTAATTGAAAGGGACATGTTCAAAATAATAGCAGTGTGGAGTTCTATTAGTGAGGTCATTCATTCTTTGAAAAACAGGTGGCAATTATTGCCCTTATTTAAGGAAGGAAGGCAGCAAATGTTGTACATGCTGGTTACAGTGCATTTCTCTCTGAAATTCTGAGGAAAATGGGTCGTTCCAGACATTTTTCAGAAGAACAGAACAGAACCTTGATTAAAAAGTTGATTGGAGAGGGAAAAACATATAAAGAAGTGCAGAAAATGATAGGCTGCTCAGCTAAAATGATCGCAAATGCTTTAAAATGGCAACCAAAACCTGAAAGACGTGGAAGAAAGCGAAAAACTACCATTCGAATGGATAGATGAATAGCCAAAATGGCAAGGACTCAGCCAACAATCAGCTCCAGGAAGATCAAAGAAGGTCTAAAGTTACCTGTGAGTACTGTTACAATTAGAAGACGCCTATGTGAAGCCAAGCTATCTGCAAGAAGCCCCCGCAAAGTCCCACTGTTGAAAAAAAGACGTGTTGAAGAGGTTACAATTTGCCAAAGAGCACATTGACTGGCCTAAAGAGAAATGGCGCAACATTTTGTGGACTGATGAAAGTAAGATTGATCTTTTTGGGTCTAGTGGCCGGAGACAGTTTTTTGGACGACCCCCAAACACTGAATTCAAGCCACAGTACACTGTGAAGACAGTGAAGCATGGTTGTGCAAACATGATATGGGGATGAGGATGTTTCTCATACTACGGTGTTGGGCCTATTTATCGCATACCAGGGATCATGGGTCAGTTTGAATACATCAGAATACTTGTAGAGGTCATGCTGCCTTATGCTGAAGAGGAAATGCCCTTGAAATGGGTGTTCCAACAAGACAACGACCCCAAACACACCAGTAAACGTGCAACATCTTGGTTCCAGACCAACAAGATTGACGTTATGGAGTGGCCAGCCCATTCCCCGGATCTTAATCCAATAGAAAACTTCTGGGGTGACATCAAAAATGCAGTTTCTGAGGCAAAACCAAGAAATACAGAAGAACTGTGGAATGTAGTCCAATCATCCTGGGCTGGAATACCTGTTCACAGGTGCCAGAAGTTGGTTGACTCCATGCAACACAGATGGACAGCAGTTCTCAGAAACAGTGCTTATACAACTAAATATTAATGAAGTGATTCAAAGGAAAGCAAAATCTTCAAACATTTTTCAGTTTATATAGTGAATGTTTGAGTTTGTAAAGAAGAATACAAACACTGCTATTTTTTTGAAAAATCTAATATTCACTTTTCTTCAATTATTTTAGAGGAACAACACAAATTTGATATATTTTTCGTCATGTTTTGATTTGGAATAGAATGTGTAGTGTTCCCAATGCATTTGTGTGTATGGAAATAAAAGCTATTAGAAGGAATTTGAGCTTTATTCACTTTTTTCAACACACAGCTATTATTTTGAACACAACTGTATATCCCATCGACTTTCAGATGGCATTGTATCAAGATAACCAGTGTTATTTTCTTTACCTGTCAGTGGTAATAATGTTATGGGTGATTGGTGGAAGTTTCTCTGTGACCACTCTAACCATAACAGCCAATGAGCAGTCATCTTTTCTATCTAGATAAAATTCAATTGGTTGCTATAGATTGGTAGTTATAGTACATCATTCTGGCTCGTTCTGTATGCTTGCAACAAGTACTCAACAAAAACTTTTTCTATAGAGTCTTATAACAGAGATGATGGCCATACACGGTTAGTTTTATTTTTTTTTCATTCAGCCTGATCGATTACTGTGGATCAGAGGTTGAAATTCTTCACAGATACACAGATTGAAATTCTTCTGATCTCTGCTGAACCAGTCACATTTTGATCAGTGAATGGCCAGCTGGTAGTTGTGTGTTGATTTGACATATCTGAGCCCATCCCCACCATTCCTCCATCATGACTATTACAGATGCAGAGGAAGCAGGAGAGATTTTCTTGTTTTGGACCAGACCTGCAGAGCTATAACAGGTGGTTAAAGAAGAGTGGCCTCATGCAGGTCCCAGTTTTTTAAATTGTTTAGCATGTATATGATTGTTGAAACCATGGGACAAAGAAATGAGGGGAAATCTCCTCAGCAAAATATTTCCATTTTCGCCATTGTCTGTTTTGTTGGATATCTTTGCTGGCATTAGTCTTTAAAATTAGTTTTTCTGCTTATGGATTTACTGGCCTCCTCCTGGAACTGAAATATTTTGGTAGTTAAAATGTACTAAAGTTGCACTGTACATATGTTGATGCATTGCCTTGCCATTCAATTTAAATAGCACTCCAACATGCTGCGACACACGACAAAATTCCATAGAGTATTTTGGTAAAAAAAAATGTAACATGTTCAATATTGGTTTCATTGGAGGCTGCCTTAATTGAACACACATAATGCGTAAATAATGCACAAGCACTAAAGCTAGATATAGACTAGTAATGAAAATTAATACGAAAATTCTCAGCAAATTGAAATGTAGTTCAAAAGTAGTTCATTTTTTTGTTTGCTTTTAACATTCAATTTTGGAATAAATGTACTTTTCTGAACAAAAACTACATAGACTGTTAGAAATCCACACATTTGAAAAACATTTCCATCCTTCTTCTTTGAACTTTATTCTCACTGCGGTCTAAAACAAACGTTGATTTTATCCCATTAGTGAAAAATGAATGAATGTTCTACTAGTGTATACCCTGCTTCACACAGCACATAAATGTAAATGGAACCTTAAGTGGACCTGAGCTCAAAAAGTGAAGATTGGTACCTTTTTCTTAAATTCCTCAATAAAAATAGCAGTGCATCTCCTGTGCCTTTAGTCTCATAGCTGAATATCGGCAGTGTGATTTATAAGATACTGCTGTCTCAGATTGCTTTGGTGATGTCTCTACTGTGCTGCTTGTTGGAGAGAAAACTGTACCAAAGGACATGCAGTGCAAGGATCCACATGCTTTAGCTCTACCTATTGTGTGAGCCTGTCTTTTCCTCACCTCTACCGCTGCTTCTAGATCATTACCCCACTAGTCATCAGATCATCAGTCATCTGTTACATGAAGAGTTGAAAACTCTGCTCCTCTATCCAGATGGCTGACTCCACATACAGACACGGTGCAGAACAAGGCATGATTCATCAGTAACAGTGAAAAAAGAGCAGCATGGAGCCTACAGGCAATACTTGTTCTTTGCCTATTTCTCTTTACAGACTGACTTACATACACTCAAATATACACTGCTCTGAAAAATTAAAGGAATGCTTTTTAATCAGAGTATAGCATCAAGTCAATTAAATTCCTGGGATATTGATCTGGTGAGTTAAGTAGCAGACTGTTTTGGTGATGGGTCAGTGATGGTCTGGGGAGGCATATCCATGGAGGGATACACGGACCTCTACAGGCTAGACAATGGCCCCCTGACTGCCATTAGGTATCGGGACCCATTGTCAGAGCCTACGCTGGTGCAGTGGGTCCTGGGTTTCTCCGGGTAAACAACAGTGATCGGCTTCATGTGAGGAGAGTATGCAGGCAGTTCCTGGAGGATGAAGGAATTGATACCATTGAATGGCCCCCATGCTCGCCTGCCCTAAATCCAATAGAACACCTCTGGGATATCATGTTTTAGTCCATCCGACACCGCCACGTTGCACCTCAGACTGTCCAGGAGCTCAGTGATGCCCTGGTCCCGATCTGGGAGGCAATATCCCAGGACACCATCCATCGTCTCATTAGGAGCATGCCCCGACGTTGCATACAAGAAAGTGGGGGCCATACAAACTACTGAGTATCACTTTGAGTTGCTGAAATGAAATCTCAGCAAAATGGACAAGCCTGCTGCATCATTTTCTCACTTTGATTTTCAGGGTGTCTTTGAATTCAGTCCTCTGTAGGTTGATAATTTTAATTTCCAATAAACCAGGGGTCTCCAAGTTTTGGCCCACCAGGTGTTGATGAACTGCAAGTCCCATGAGGCCTTGCAAGACTCTCACAGCCACAGGCAAGACTCCCAGAGGCAGAGGCATGATTGGACTTGTAGTACTTCAACAGCTGGAGGGCCACAGTTTGGTGACCACTGCATTAAACAATAGAGAATCCTTACGTTCCTAACACATTACCCAGTCCATATCAGTATAGATATCCAGCATGATATTTTTTCCATTGAGATCTGATATGTTTTTGAAGTGTTCCTTTATTTTTTTTGAACAGTGTACCCAACAATATAAGTTGGTTAGAAAATATTAAGTCATTTGATTTCATTATTCCTTCACAGGGCTTGTTCAGACTTACAGGAGGGGGCTGTAAAAGTAGGTGGTTGATCTGTGGATTTACTGCTCCTCGATCACCCACCTAATACATGCAGCCACTCAGGGCTATACACATGCTGAAGCTCTGATACTTTGCTTCATGGCAAAATTTAAACCGCTACATTCAAGTTTATGTACGCAGTTGGGGCTCAACCTTTTGAAGGTTAAAATAGGCGGTGGGGAGGCAACATGTCAAGCATCCCAAGCGCAGGTCTGAAGGAGCCCTGATTGAAATCCCTCAGTCTAGTTCCATATATTTTCTGAAGATTTCTGTTCTAATGTGTAATAATATACTGTAACTATGTATCTGTTTTCCACCTAACATAAGTCTTCAGTTTTATTATGGAAAATAGAAAGCAGAGAACAAATGTTTTTACTAGTTTACATAACAGTTATCACAATATTTAGAAAGATCTTACAGTAAAAGGTTCATGTTTATCTCTGGGGACTGGGGACATAATACATGCTGCAGGAAACTTGGGGTCATTTTTTACAGTGCAGAAATTTATGGCCAGTACTGACATTTTGGGCATTTCCATGAACATGTATTACAATCTAATGCATGTGAATTTTTTTCATTGTTTTATTTAAACAGAATCAAAGAGCGTATTACTGGCCCACCACCTGGGAAGTCTGAGGGCCTGTTCACACCAAATGCAGTGCTTTTTTTTCTGCTTTAAAAACGCATGGAAAGTAGGTTATATGGGTTCCAATGGCATCATTCACACCAGTGCAGTGTGTTCCAGCTCAAGAAAAAAGAGTATAACGTACTGCTTTTTTCCTGCACAGAACCATAACCGGAATATGGTAAAATGCATAAAAACTGCACCAGACACATCAAAAACGCACCAGACGCAATAACAAGCAAGGAAAAAAAGCATCTGGAACACATCTGTAAACACATAAAAAACGCAACAAAAACGCACCGGAAAGCATAAAAAATGTGTAAAAAAGGCGCACACAGAGACGCATCTGGAATGGATCTGGAGTGCATTTTTGTGGTGTGAACTGATAGTCTAGTTAGATCTTTGCATGTGCACAGAGGTGCTTTTTTTGTAGCATTAGGAGGGCACAGTGTCATGCATCAACATGTATTTCCTATTTCCATTGGTGTGCATTTTCAATGTGTTTTTGAATTTAGAATTTGGAGTGGGATAGGGGTAACAGCCATTGACCCAAGGCTTCTTAATTGATGTTGCCAACTTTTGTTGTTATATCAGTTTGATGCACTGCCATTGACTTCTTTGGGCATCCTAACGCATGGATATATTTCCAAAATGCACTGCACTGCAACACTGAATTGGAAACAGACACTAGTTTTATTATGGAAAGCTGGGCTTGTGTTTCACTGCATTGCAAAGTGTAAATGGGCCCTGAAAGTCTGTGTGCATTGGGCTGGACACATGCCTGTCAATGTACCTGACAATATTCTGTCCTAACATTTTGCTGCTCAGGCACAAGGCATTGCGTTGTAATAGGCAGATCCAGGTAGAGCAGGAACGCAGTAATGGTAAGGGCAGGCACCTTGTAGGCAGGTGCAGTTACTCTCCCCACCTGTAGGGGGCCTTGTACCATTGCTGCAAAGAAAGAGGGTTCTCGTAGGGAATTGGTCCCTTAGTGATTCTGTTCAGTGCTCCAAGAAGGAGAGTTGTCTGATTGAACAAAGAACTCTCGAGATTTGGCAGCCATTTTGGGTGAGGGAAATAAAGGAACCCGCTTCACTTTGGCATGCTTTTGGCGAGTGTTGGACAAGGACAGGCGAGGTTCCAGTTGAGTAGGGAATGCTCAGGGAAGGCTCTCTCAACACAACATTCCCTGAAGCTAGCATAGTTTGCTGAAATCGCCCCTCAGATACTCCGTCAAAAAACGCCACACCCGTTAACTAAAGCCATCCTCCGGTAACACATCATGTAAGCGGAGACTGATTATTCACTGAACTATTGTAATAAGTGCCAAAGACTTGCTTATCAGTTGTACTAAGAAGCTTGTTCAAGATCAACATAAAATACCTCAATGCACCATACTGTATATTGTGTGGGAGTGATTCCTCATGGTGCTGTACAATTTGGAATTGCTTTTAGCCTTTTCGCTGCCAGAGCCATTTTTGCATTTTTTCCACACGTTTAAAAAATTATTTCAGGCCTGAAGATTACACAAACCCACAAAACATTATATATTTTCTGAAAGTAGACACCCTAGAGAATAAAATAGTGATAGTTTTTTATGTCACATGATATTATCGCAAAATTTCAGTAAAACACACTAAAGTGAATTTAAGGGCAAACAAACACAACAAATTACCCAAATTGTTGGTAAAATATAAAAGATGAGGTAAACAGATATCCAACACGCCAAACCTTATATTTGTGTGTGCCTATAAAATGGCGACAAACATCAATACCCTCTGTTTTCTATAGGCGATGCTTCAAAAGCCCCTACAGGTCATCAGTTTAGTGTTACAGAGGAGATCTTGTGCCAGAATTATTGCTCTCACTTTGGCGCGTGCGGCAGTGTGAAACGTGTATCGCAATCGACTTTATTTTTCTGCAATTAAAAAAAATATTTTCACTTAACTTTTTTTTCATCACATATGGGACAAATTTAGGTACCAGGTTCTCTTTATTGAGAAGTGCAGGGTCATGTTTCCACTGGTCTCCAGTAGATGTGTTGCAATGCAGATCTCATTGCAATACATGTATCCCCAGCTATTCTAACTGGTTATTGATTATGCTCTCCATTCAGAGAGTGCTGACCATTGTGGGAAGCGATCTTCTATGAATGGAGCATGCCACAGACAGGGCAGGCATACTCAGCAGTGGTGCAGTTGCAGATATTATCCCCTGCAGCACCAAAAGATCACTTCTGTGGGGGTTCCTGGGGGCCAAGGACTAAGGTTTTCAACAGGACACAGCAGCCACCAGCACAAAGGATTTACTTCATTCATGGTAAGTACCAGCCCTGATGTGCTTTTTTAGAGCTGTATCCCCTCACCTATCCCACAATGCGATGCTCAGTACTTTAGTGAAGAACCGCCAGCAATATCACATCAGAAAGGCAGTATTTGAGAGGTGCAGCAGCATTGTCAGAAAGAATATTGTTACAAAGGACATGAGATCAGACACCTGATGGTGCCTATTATACAGCTTCATAGTCATCCTAATATTTGGAAATGATTACATACCCTCCAGAATATGAGTCAAAAATCAGGTCTTATTGCAGAATGTTTGCTGACTAAGCAAATCAGGAATTTCATGGCTGGTACAGGGCAAGAATCATTTTGCTCTCTATGCTTTGTGATGCAGAATATCCAGCCTTTTAAAAGTTTCCTCTTTTTTATACCTCTAGGTAGAGATGAGCGAATCGAAGTATCCGAAGTGGAATTCGAGTCGAATATCGGAAAAATTTCGATTCGTGCCGAATCCGAAAAACAGCCTAATTCGGACGCGCGAATCGAAATTTTTCCGAAAATGGCGGCTGACATGTGCGGCGACGGAGCGGGGATGTCGGGGAAGGCGCGCAGACAAGGCGCGCTGCCCCATAATGCATTCCTCAACGACATGTGATCGCATCAGCCAATCAGCAGCCAGCCAGCCAGCACTGTGTAATGGTCGAGGTATATATAGCGGCCATTTTGGAAATCTTCATTTGCCTGCAGTCATTGAACAGAGGCAGACCGCTCTGTACTAGGGACAGGGACAGAGTTAGGGCCACAGAAACGAGAATTGGGGACAGAGAGAAGTTACTTAGGGACAGAGAACCATTACTCAGGGACACAGACTTGTTAATGAGGGCCACAGAATCGTTATTTAGGGACAAAGAAACGCTAGTTAGGGCCACAGAATTCATACTCAGGGACAGACAGAATTTTCACTCAGTGCCAGAGAATTGTTACTTAGGGCCACAGAAACGTTATTAGGGCCACAGAATTTTTACTCAGGGACAGACAGAATTGTTACTGAGTGCCAGAGAATTGTTACTCAGGGACAGACAGAATTGTTACTGAGTGCCAGAGAATTCTTACTCAGGGCCACAGAATTCATTCTCAGGGACAGACAGAATTGTTACTCAGGGACAGACAGAATTGTTACTGAGTGCCAGAGAATTGTTACTCAGGGACAGACAGAATTGTTACTGAGTGCCAGAGAATTGTTACTCAGGGACAGACAGAATTGTTACTGAGTGCCAGAGAATTGTTACTCAGGGACAGACAGAATTGTTACTGAGTGCCAGAGAATTGTTACTCGCACAGACACAAAATTGTTACTTGCACAGACACAGAATTGTTACTCGCACAGACAGAATTGTTACTCAGGGCCACAGAATTCATACTCAGGGACAGACAGAATTGTTACTGAGTGCCAGAGAATTGTTACTCAGGGACAGACAGAATTGTTACTGAGTGCCAGAGAATTGTTACTCAGGGACAGACAGAATTGTTACTGAGTGCCAGAGAATTGTTACTCAGGGACAGACAGAATTGTTACTGAGTGCCAGAGAATTGTTACTCGCACAGACACAAAATTGTTACTTGCACAGACACAGAATTGTTACTCGCACAGACACAGAATTGTTACTCAGGGCCACAGAATTCATACTCAGGGACAGACAGAATTGTTACTGAGTGCCAGAGAATTGTTACTCAGGGACAGACAGAATTGTTACTGAGTGCCAGAGAATTGTTACTCAGGGACAGACAGAATTGTTACTGAGTGCCAGAGAATTGTTACTCGCACAGACACAAAATTGTTACTTGCACAGACACAGAATTGTTACTCGCACAGACACAGAATTGTTACTGAGTGCCAGAGAATTGTTACTCAGGGACAGACAGAATTGTTACTGAGTGCCAGAGAATTGTTACTCAGGGACAGACAGAATTGTTACTGAGTGCCAGAGAATTGTTACTCAGGGACAGACAGAATTGTTACTGAGTGCCAGAGAATTGTTACTCGCACAGACACAAAATTGTTACTTGCACAGACACAGAATTGTTACTCGCACAGACACAGAATTGTTACTCAGGGCCACAGAATTCATACTCAGGGACAGACAGAATTGTTACTGAGTGCCAGAGAATTGTTACTCAGGGACAGACAGAATTGTTACTGAGTACCAGAGAATTGTTACTCAGGGACAGACAGAATTGTTACTGAGTGCCAGAGAATTGTTACTCGCACAGACACAAAATTGTTACTTGCACAGACACAGAATTGTTACTCGCACAGACACAGAATTGTTACTCAGGGCCACAGAATTCATACTCAGGGACAGACAGAATTGTTACTGAGTGCCAGAGAATTGTTACTCAGGGACAGACAGAATTGTTACTGAGTGCCAGAGAATTGTTACTCGCACAGACACAAAATTGTTACTTGCACAGACACAGAATTGTTACTCGCACAGACACAGAATTGTTACTCAGGGCCACAGAATTCATACTCAGGGACAGACAGAATTGTTACTGAGTGCCAGAGAATTGTTACTCAGGGACAGACAGAATTGTTACTGAGTGCCAGAGAATTGTTACTCAGGGACAGACAGAATTGTTACTGAGTGCCAGAGAATTGTTACTCGCACAGACACAAAATTGTTACTTGCACAGACACAGAATTGTTACTCGCACAGACACAGAATTGTTACTCAGGGCCACAGAATTCATACTCAGGGACAGACAGAATTGTTACTGAGTGCCAGAGAATTGTTACTCAGGGACACCTAATCGTTGAATTAAATAGTATGTCAGACAACATGCAGAGGAGTGGCAGAGGAGGCAATGTTTTAGGAGCGAGCAGACGTGGCAGCAGAGGAAGGGGTCGAGGCAGCAGTATTCGCAGCCAGAGGCCAGTGCTCCCGGTGTCATCCAGCGGTCGTGTCTCCACCGACAACCCTGCCGTCATTGATTGGTTGGCTCGGTCGTCTTCCTCTTCCCAGGTCACCTCTGACACCTACAGCCAACGGTCGGTGGGTACGTCAGACACAACCGTTAGTTGGCATGGCCCGGGAGCAAGCCCACTGAAATCACGTGTCCTCTACCTGCCCCTGTCCTTTGCTGTTCCCTCACCAAGCGAAGTATCGCATGCTGTGGGCTCAGCCCCACTGTACAGTGAGGAAGAGCTAACAGAGGGCGGTCAGGAACGGGGGGAGACATCGGCCTTTTCAGCAGCCAAGCGAACAAGTACTGGCGAGGAGAGTGGCTCGGTAGCCGGTCTAGAGACAGGTCTGTCTCCTGACCCAGACGCAGCCGAGGGGGCTAGTAGTGAGGCGGAGACCCTACTTGATGATGAGGAGGTTGATCGCACTTGGCAGCCTCGTCGTCATCAGGCAATTTCTTCCGCATCATCAGGAGAAGAGGGTGGCAGCTTGGCAGCGAGCAAAACAGTCGGTGGGTTGCCCAGGAGACAGCAGCAGGGTCGCATCAGTGTCAGTGGAGCCAAACGTCCACGGAGTAGAGCACCAGCTCCACTGCAGCCTACCACCACGGCCAGTAGTGGTGCCGGTGCGCACGGAGGAAGTAGCAGTCAGCCAGTGAAGAGTAGCGGGGGCAAAGTTTCCTACTCGGTGGTGTGGCAATTTTTCCTCAAGCCGCCCGAGGAAGTAAACGTAGCCGTATGTCGACTATGTGGCCAGAAATGCAAGCGTGGCCAGGGGGCCCATGTTGGGACTACAGCGTTGCGTCAGCATATGCAGCGTCACCATTCGGTGGCCTGGGAAAACCGTGATAAACATACGGCGGTTCTGCCTGCCCCAGCCCCCGCTCCATCACCCGCTCCGTTACTTGCTCCATCACCCGACGTCGTCAATCGCCCTCTATCAGCCAGTCAAGGCTCCAACACCTCTGCTGAGGGGAGTTGTCGCTCGTTGGCATCTTCCGCTCGTTCAGATGCTCCTTCTCCTGCTACTCCTCTTCTCGGATTCCGTCAACAGTCTTTCTTGGAATCCGTATCCAAGAGACAACAGTTTGCGAGCACGCACCCGACGGTGCAAAAGCTGAACGTCCTCCTGTCCAAGTTGCTGGTGCTGCAGTCCCTCCCTTTCCAACTGGTGGACTCAGCACCTTTCCGAGAAATGATGGCTTGTGCCGCGCCGCGGTGGAGAGTGCCAAGCCGTCATTTCTTTGCCCAAAAGGCAGTGCCAGCCCTGCATTCACATGTAGAAGAGATGGTGGGCCAGTCTTTGAGCATGTCGGTCTCTGCCAAAGTGCACGGCAGCGCCGACGTGTGGAGCTGTAACTACGGTCAGGGACAGTACATGTCATTTACGGCCCACTGGGTGAACGTGGTGCCGGCACAGCCGCACCAGCAACTTGGACAGGTCACGACGCTTTTGCCTCCACGTTTGCACGTCCTTGGTCCAGCAAGCATGTCCGCCTCTACCACCTCTTTTTCCGCCGTGTCCTCAGCCGCCACCCCCGTGCCAAGTCCCATTACCCGACCGGCATATCACATGTGCAGGGCGCAACGGTGTCACGCTGTGCTGCACCTGGTATGCCTTGGCGAACGTAGTCACACAGGGGAGGAACTGCTGAGTGTAATGAACAGAGAAATCGACAGATGGCTGTCTCCGCGCAAACTAAAAATCGGAACCATGTTGACTGACAACGGAAAGAACATGGTGTCTGCTCTGCGTCAAGGAAGGTTGTGCCATGCGCCATGCATGGCTCACGTGTTCAATCTGGTTGTCAAGCGGTTCCTAAAATCCACCATCCCACTGCAAGACATCCTTAAAATGTCACGTAAACTGTGCATGCATTTCAGCCATTCCTACACCGCAAAGAACACCCTCATTGAGCTGCAGCGGCAGAACGGAATTCCACAGCATCGCCTGATCTGCGACGTTGCAACAAGGTGGAATTCAACCCTACACATGTTAGACCGCCTTTACGAGCAGCGAAAGGCCATCACCGATTTCCTGATGTTACAAGCGGATAAAGGTACTCCCCTGTGTAACTTAGATGTCAGCCATTGGCAGCTCATGCGTGACACCTGCCGCTTGCTCAGGCCCTTTGAGGAGGCCACGCTATTCGTGAGTCGGCAGGACTATGGGATGAACGACGTCATTCCTCTGTTGCACGTCCTGGAACAAATGCTGTTAACAATGGCTGGTCAGGGTGCGGTAGACGTGGCGCACAGATCTCAACGCCACATGACCCCTGTGGGGGCAGGACAGGAAGAAGAGGAGGAGGTAGAGGAGGACATTTGTGCTCAGTAATTATTGAGTGAAATGGGTGGTTTTTCCACTCAGCGGACAGGAGTGGAGGAGCAGGAGCATCTGGTAGAGGAGGAGGAGACAGAGGACCCAGACGCACCGTGGCAGTATGCTGTGGAGATGGAGGCAGGGAGTCCCTCGCATTCCTTGGCACAAATGGCCCATAGCATGCTCGGTTGCTTGCGTAGCGACAGCCGAATAATAACCATCAGACAGAGGGATGACTTTTGGCTGTCCACCTTGTTGGACCCTCGCTACCGGTCCAAAATGGTGGCCTTTTTCACACCTGCTGAGAGGGAGGCCAAAATTACGTACTATAAAAACCACCTATGTAGTCAGTTGGTCTCTGCCTTTGTGCGCCAACGTCCATCCTCAGACACTGTGGGCCCTGTGCGCTCGCGTTCCGCTGGCATGGCAGCAGGGGAGGGGTGGGGTGGTAGGAGCAGTGGCAGCTCCACCAGCAGTGGCTGCCTCAGTCTGCAGTCGATGATGAGTAGCTTTCTTCACCAGCGCAGTGAGGAAACTACTAACCAGCCGCAGCAGCAGCAGCAGCATCAGGTGGACCTGGAGCAGGAGCTCAAACAACAGGCTTGGGCCTACTTGGACAGCACCCTGCCAACCGAGGTAGACAATCCCCTTGACTACTGGGCAACGAAACTTGACCTTTGGCCCCAACTAGCTGAATTTGCCCTTGAAAGGCTGTCATGCCCGGCCAGTAGCGTGGCATCGGAGCGCGTGTTTAGTGCGGCAGGAGGTATTGTAACTCCGCGGAGGACACGACTGTCCACCCAAAGTGTGGAGAGACTCACGTTTGTGAAAATGAATCAGGCGTGGATTAGTCTGGATTTCAAACCACCAGTTCCTGACACAACTGACTAAATCCGCCATGAATCATGCCTCAAACATGTGCCACTTTCAGGTCTCCTCACACTGCTGGTGTGTTTAATTTTTTGACATAGGGTGCTGGCAGATTACGGGCCTCCTATAGCTGCTGCCAGGCCCCTAATCTGCCATAGGCCCCTATATACCGCCTCCTCATGCTGCTGCTAGGTCCAGAGTCTCTCATGGGTCCCTGTACGGCCTCCCATTGCTGCTGTCTCCATCGCCACACTCTGCTGCCATGTGCCACTTTCAGGTCTCTTCACACTGCTGGTGTGTTTAATTTTTTGACATAGGGTGCAGGCAGATTACGGGCCTCACATAGCTGCTGCCAGGCCCCTAATCTGCCATGGGCCCCTATATACCGCCTCCTCATGCTGCTGCCAAGTCCAGAGTCTCTCATGAGTCCCTGTACGGCCTCCCATTGCTGCTGTCTCCATCGCCACACTCTGCTGCCATGTGCCACTTTCAGGTCTCTTCACACTGCTGGTGTGTTAAATTTTTTGACATAGGGTGCAGGCAGATTACGGGCCTCACATAGCTGCTGCCAGGCCCCTAATCTGCCATGGGCCCCTATAAACCGCCTCCTCATGCTGCTGCCAAGTCTAGAGTCTCTCATGGGTCCCTGTACGGCCTCCCATTGCTGCTGTCTCCATCGCCACACTCTGCTGCCATGTGCCACTTTCAGGTCTCTTCACACTGCTGGTGTGTTAAATTTTTTGACATAGGGTGCAGGCAGATTACGGGCCTCACATAGCTGCTGCCAGGCCCCTAATCTGCCATGGGCCCCTATATACCGCCTCCTCATGCTGCTGCCAAGTCTAGAGTCTCTCATGGGTCCCTGTACGGCCTCCCATTGCTGCTGTCTCCATCGCCACACTCTGCTGCCATGTGCCACTTTCAGGTCTCTTCACACTGCTGGTGTGTTTAATTTTTTGACATAGGGTGCAGGCAGATTACGGGCCTCACATAGCTGCTGCCAGGCCCCTAATCTGCCATGGGCCCCTATATACCGCCTCCTCATGCTGCTGCCAAGTCCAGAGTCTCTCATGGGTCCCTGTACGGCCTCCCATTGCTGCTGTCTCCATCGCCACACTCTGCTGCCATGTGCCACTTTCAGGTCTCTTCACACTGCTGGTGTGTTTAATTTTTTGACATAGGGTGCAGGCAGATTACGGGCCTCACATAGCTGCTGCCAGGCCCCTAATCTGCCATGGGCCCCTATATACCGCCTCCTCATGCTGCTGCCAAGTCTAGAGTCTCTCATGGGTCCCTGTACGGCCTCCCATTGCTGCTGTCTCCATCGCCACACTCTGCTGCCATGTGCCACTTTCAGGTCTCTTCACACTGCTGGTGTGTTTAATTTTTTGACATAGGGTGCTGCAAGATAACGGGCCTCACATAGCTGCTGCCAGGCCCCTAATCTGCCATGGGCCCCTATATACCGCCTCCTCATGCTGCTGCCAAGTCCAGAGTCTCTCATGGGTCCCTGTACGGCCTCCCATTGCTGCTGTCTCCATCGCCACACTCTGCTGCCATGTGCCACTTTCAGGTCTCTTCACACTGCTGGTGTGTTAAATTTTTTGACATAGGGTGCAGGCAGATTACGGGCCTCACATAGCTGCTGCCAGGCCCCTAATCTGCCATGGGCCCCTATATACCGCCTCCTCATGCTGCTGCCAAGTCCAGAGTCTCTCATGGGTCCCTGTACGGCCTCCCATTGCTGCTGTCTCCATCGCCACACTCTGCCATGTGCCACTTTCAGGTCTCTTCACACTGCTGGTGTGTTTAATTTTTTGACATAGGGTGCAGGCAGATTACGGGCCTCACATAGCTGCTGCCAGGCCCCTAATCTGCCATGGGCCCCTATATACCGCCTCCTCATGCTGCTGCCAAGTCCAGAGTCTCTCATGGGTCCCTGTACGGCCTCCCATTGCTGCTGTCTCCATCGCCACACTCTGCTGCCATGTGCCACTTTCAGGTCTCTTCACACTGCTGGTGTGTTTAATTTTTTGACATAGGGTGCAGGCAGATTACGGGCCTCACATAGCTGCTGCCAGGCCCCTAATCTGCCATGGGCCCCTATATACCGCCTCCTCATGCTGCTGCCAAGTCCAGAGTCTCTCATGGGTCCCTGTACGGCCTCCCATTGCTGCTGTCTCCATCGCCACACTCTGCTGCCATGTGCCACTTTCAGGTCTCTTCACACTGCTGGTGTGTTTAATTTTTTGACATAGGGTGCTGCAAGATAACGGGCCTCACATAGCTGCTGCCAGGCCCCTAATCTGCCATGGGCCCCTATATACCGCCTCCTCATGCTGCTGCCAAGTCCAGAGTCTCTCATGGGTCCCTGTACGGCCTCCCATTGCTGCTGTCTCCATCGCCACACTCTGCCATGTGCCACTTTCAGGTCTCTTCACACTGCTGGTGTGTTTAATTTTTTGACATAGGGTGCAGGCAGATTACGGGCCTCACATAGCTGCTGCCAGGCCCCTAATCTGCCATGGGCCCCTATATACCGCCTCCTCATGCTGCTGCCAAGTCCAGAGTCTCTCATGGGTCCCTGTACGGCCTCCCATTGCTGCTGTCTCCATCGCCACACTCTGCTGCCATGTGCCACTTTCAGGTCTCTTCACACTGCTGGTGTGTTTAATTTTTTGACATAGGGTGCAGGCAGATTACGGGCCTCACATAGCTGCTGCCAGGCCCCTAATCTGCCATGGGCCCCTATATACCGCCTCCTCATGCTGCTGCCAAGTCTAGAGTCTCTCATGGGTCCCTGTACGGCCTCCCATTGCTGCTGTCTCCATCGCCACACTCTGCTGCCATGTGCCACTTTCAGGTCTCTTCACACTGCTGGTGTGTTTAATTTTTTGACATAGGGTGCTGCAAGATAACGGGCCTCACATAGCTGCTGCCAGGCCCCTAATCTGCCATGGGCCCCTATATACCGCCTCCTCATGCTGCTGCCAAGTCCAGAGTCTCTCATGGGTCCCTGTACGGCCTCCCATTGCTGCTGTCTCCATCGCCACACTCTGCTGCCATGTGCCACTTTCAGGTCTCTTCACACTGCTGGTGTGTTAAATTTTTTGACATAGGGTGCAGGCAGATTACGGGCCTCACATAGCTGCTGCCAGGCCCCTAATCTGCCATGGGCCCCTATATACCGCCTCCTCATGCTGCTGCCAAGTCCAGAGTCTCTCATGGGTCCCTGTACGGCCTCCCATTGTTGCTGTCTCCATCGCCACACTCTGCTGCCATGTGCCACTTTCAGGTCTCTTCACACTGCTGGTGTGTTAAATTTTTTGACATAGGGTGCAGGCAGATTACGGGCCTCACATAGCTGCTGCCAGGCCCCTAATCTGCCATGGGCCCCTATATACCGCCTCCTCATGCTGCTGCCAAGTCTAGAGTCTGTCATGGGTCCCTGTACGGCCTCCCATTGCTGCTGTCTCCATCGCCACACTCTGCCATGTGCCACTTTCAGGTCTCTTCACACTGCTGGTGTGTTTAATTTTTTGACATAGGGTGCAGGCAGATTACGGGCCTCACATAGCTGCTGCCAGGCCCCTAATCTGCCATGGGCCCCTATATACCGCCTCCTCATGCTGCTGCCAAGTCCAGAGTCTCTCATGGGTCCCTGTACGGCCTCCCATTGTTGCTGTCTCCATCGCCACACTCTGCTGCCATGTGCCACTTTCAGGTCTCTTCACACTGCTGGTGTGTTAAATTTTTTGACATAGGGTGCAGGCAGATTACGGGCCTCACATAGCTGCTGCCAGGCCCCTAATCTGCCATGGGCCCCTATATACCGCCTCCTCATGCTGCTGCCAAGTCCAGAGTCTCTCATGGGTCCCTGTACGGCCTCCCATTGCTGCTGTCTCCATCGCCACACTCTGCTGCCATGTGCCACTTTCAGGTCTCTTCACACTGCTGGTGTGTTAAATTTTTTGACATAGGGTGCAGGCAGATTACGGGCCTCACATAGCTGCTGCCAGGCCCCTAATCTGCCATGGGCCCCTATATACCGCCTCCTCATGCTGCTGCCAAGTCTAGAGTCTCTCATGGGTCCCTGTACGGCCTCCCATTGCTGCTGTCTCCATCGCCACACTCTGCTGCCATGTGCCACTTTCAGGTCTCTTCACACTGCTGGTGTGTTTAATTTTTTGACATAGGGTGCAGGCAGATTACGGGCCTCACATAGCTGCTGCCAGGCCCCTAATCTGCCATGGGCCCCTATATACCGCCTCCTCATGCTGCTGCCAAGTCTAGAGTCTCTCATGGGTCCCTGTACGGCCTCCCATTGCTGCTGTCTCCATCGCCACACTCTGCTGCCATGTGCCACTTTCAGGTCTCTTCACACTGCTGGTGTGTTTAATTTTTTGACATAGGGTGCAGGCAGATTACGGGCCTCACATAGCTGCTGCCAGGCCCCTAATCTGCCATGGGCCCCTATATACCGCCTCCTCATGCTGCTGCCAAGTCCAGAGTCTCTCATGGGTCCCTGTACGGCCTCCCATTGCTGCTGTCTCCATCGCCACACTCTGCTGCCATGTGCCACTTTCAGGTCTCTTCACACTGCTGGTGTGTTAAATTTTTTGACATAGGGTGCTGGCAGATTACGGGCCTCCCATTGCTGCTGCCAGACATGTAATCTGCCATGGGCCCCCGTACCGACTCCTCATGCTGTGACGTTGCAACAAGGTGTAATTCAACCCTACATATGTTAGACCGCCTTTACGAACAGCTAAAGGCCATCACAGATTTCCTGATGTTAAAAGCGGATAAAGGTACTCCCTGTGTAACTTAAATGTCAGCCATTGTCAGCTCATGTGTGACACCTGCGCTTGCTCAGGCCCTTTGAGGAGGCCACGCTATTCGTGAGTCGGCAGGACTATGGGATGAATGAGGTCAAATCGGCCATGGGCCCCCGTACCGCCTGTTCACGCTGATGCTGGTCCCACAGTGTGACCTGGGTCCCTGTACGGCCTCCCATTGCTTCCACTCTGCCATGTACCTCTTTGAAATCTCCTTACACTCCTGCGGTTGTCCATTTTGTCATAGGTTGCTGGCAGATTAGCGGCCTTCCATAGGTGCCGCCAGGCCCCATATCGACCATGGGCCCCCGTACCTCCTGGTCACGCTGCTGCTGAGCCCACAGTGTGACCTGGGTCCCTGTACGGCCTCCCATTGCTTCCACTCTGCCATGTGCCACTTTGAAATCTCCTCACACTCCTGCGGTTGTCCATTTTGTCATAGGTTGCTGGCAGATTACAGGCCTTCCATAGGTGCCACCAAGCCCCATATCGGCCATGGGCCCCCGTACCGCCTGGTCACGCTGCTGCTGGGCCCACAGTGTGACCTGGGTCCCTGTACCGCCTCCCATTGCTCCCACTCTGCCATGTGCCACTTTCAGGTCTCCTCACGCTCCTGCTGGTTTCCATTTTGTCATAGGTTGCTGTATGGCCTCCCATTGCTGCTGCCTCCACCGCCACACTGTGGCTCCAAACACTGGTTTTGGCCCCGTGACTGGCCAAAGGAGTGAAGTGTGCAGTGATTCTAAGATCGACGGCACTCATCTGCATGTCATACTGACAGACAGTATTATTTCTCTTCCCCAGCAGACTCCAAGGGCATTTAAATTAAAGGTACAGTGTTCTGCACTAATATTAAGTCTCTCTGAAGCCTAGAAACACCCTTTTTTAAGTTAAATTCACAGCGAATTTATTCGACTCGAATCGAATATTGTCCACGAATTCGCCGAATCAGTCGAATCGAATTTTTCATTTCTTCGCTCATCTCTACCTCTAGGCTTTCTTTTTTCACTTTCATGGACAATTAGGAAGGCATTTGAATATTATCTTTTGTTTATGTGGGCTGCATTGCAGCATGTTTTTGAAAATAATCAACTTTTTGTCAGCTCTTATGTATTTTGAGGCCTATAGAAGTCAATGGTTTTGCATGAAAATGCTTATGTATTGCCTTTTGTATTTGTTTTGAGCCCCTAGTAACAAGCCTAAATAGTTTTTTGTTGGTCAACATGAAAAATGCATCAAAATACATTAAAAACGGACATTTTTGTATGTGTAGAACATACATCAACATGACTAAACTGTCTAATTGGTGGCTTAAAGCCTAACTCATTTAACTTGAAATAGTTTGTTTAGACCATCTTGTAATAGAGGGGAAATCTGCCAATGGGAACACTAGTTCTGGTGACTTGGGTACCATCAAGAAATTCCCTTAATTTGGAGGGATTTCCTCACACTTCTTGTTTTGGCTATGGGACAGGAAGTGAAGTTAAAGGGATAGTAAACTCCCCATTGTTGCTTTGTATCTAGCCTGTAATAAGGCTTACCTGTAGGTACCATAAATATGTGCACCGTTTTCCGATATATCTACATGTGTAGAAGCTGGTGATGTTACCGACACGTGTGCAGTGCACTCTCAATGGACAGCATGCCGTTTATGGAGAAAGCTGTGCCACAGCTATAACTCCTGTGCGCATGCACGGGAGTGACGTCATTGTGGCTCGGCCATTCAAACGGCCGGAGCCTGTGAACCCAGAAGGAAGACTGGGTGAAGACTGATTCCCTGTTAGCTTTGATAGTGCGGTGCGTGCTGCTGGAGGGATCTGTTTTTTAGGTAAGTCTGTCATATTGTGCTAGTATGCGGTGTATATTAGCATATTATAATTTTACCCTGCTGGGTAGTTTTTTTTTTTTTACGCTGTTTACTACCAGCACTTTAACCACATCCCGAGCACCCTATAGCAGATATATTGATACAGTGTGGCAGGGGTGCGCAAAATCACATATATCCGGGTAGGGGGCACGTGCCAATTACCTGGTGATCTCCAACGGGGAGGAGGGCTGCTTTGTTTACTAACAGTCCTCCTCCCTGCACAGCCATCCAGAGCAGTGTGCTTACAGTGAAGCACACACACGGCCCCCAGTAAAACACTCCCAGCACACAGTTAACCCTTTGATCGCCCCACATGTTAACCCCTTCCTGCCCAGTGCCATTAGTACAGTGTCCGTGCTTTTTTTTAGCACTAATCACTGTATTGGTGTCACTGGGGATGTCAGTGACACCAAGTCAGTTCCCCCCAGTGTCAGAATGCCTGCTGCAGTCCTGCATTCCTGCTATAAGTCGTTGATCGCCATTACTATAAAAAAAAAATCCAGTATATATACAGTTGTGTCCAAAATTATTCAACCCCCACTGAAATTGAGTGTTTTGGCCAGTTTGACATTGCTTTTGATCATTCAGTCATCTTGCTTACATTTACATTAAAGAGGCACTTGTAGGTCAGACAAATATAACATAACAGTTATAATGAAATAACCACAAATGTCTTTTCTGTGCTCACAGCATTATCAGTTTTATTCAACCCCCAAGTGACATTCAATCTTAGTACTTAGTACAGCATCCTTTTACAGTTATAACAGCTTTTAAACGTGAAGCATAGCTTGACACAAGTGTCTTGCAGCGATCTATGGGTATCTTCGCCCATTCTTCATGGGCAAAGGCCTCCAGTTCAGTCACATTCTTAGGCTTGCGCACTGCAACTGCTTTCTTTAAGTCCCACCAGAGGTTCTCAATCGGATTTAAGTCTGGTGACTGCGATGGCCACTCCAAAATGTTCCAGCCTTTCCTCTGCAACCATGCTCTAGTGGACTTGGAGGTATGCTTGGGATCATTGTCCTGTTGAAAGGTCCAACGTCTCCCAAGCCTCAGGTGTGTGACGGACTGCATCACGTTTCCATCCAATATCTCCTGGTACTGAAGAGAATTCATGGTACCTTGCACACGCTGAAGCTTCCCTGTACCTGCAGAAGCAAAACAGCCCCAAAGCATGATTGACCCTCCACCATGCTTCACAGTAGGCAAGGTGTTCTTTTCATCATAGGCCTTGTTCTTCCTCCTCCAAACATAGCGTTGATCCATGGGCCCAAACAGTTCTAATTTTGTTTCATCAGTCCACAGAACACTATCCCACAACTTTTGTGGTTTGTCCACATGGCTTTTGGCATACTGCAGTCGACTCTTCTTATTCTTTGGAGACAGCAAGGGGGTACGCCTGGGAGTTCTGGCACGGAGGCCTTCATTACGCAGTGTGCGTCTTATTGTCTGGGCTGAAACTTCTGTACCCACATCTGACAAATCTTTTCTCAGTTCCTCAGCAGTCACACGGGGACTTCTCTCCACTCTACGCTTCAGGTAGCGCACAGCAGTCGAAGTCAGCATCTTCTTTCTGCCACGACCAGGTAGCGTTTCAACAGTGCCCTTTGCCTTGAATTTGCGAATGATGCTTCCTAAGGTGTCTCTTGGTATGTTTAACATCTTTGCAATCTTCTTATAGCCATTGCCCTTCCTGTGAAGAGAAATCACCTCTTCTCTTGTCTTCCTGGACCATTCTCTTGCCTTCACCATGTTTGTAACCACACCAGTAAATGTCTAGAAGGAGCTGAGTATCACAGTCATTTTAAAGCTGCCTAATTGGTGCTTATTATGCTTGATTGCTGCTCGGTGACATCCACAGGTGTTTTCAATACCTGATGGAAAGCACCTGTATGAACCTCTGTTCTTCAGAGTGGTAGTCTTTAAGGGGTTGAATAATTGTGGCAATGAAGAAACCACATAAGAACCATTTACTACTGTATTACATAAACAATTGATGTCATTTTAGTTGCATTTGGGTAGTTACAACGTCCTTGTAGGATTTGATTCTGAATACAATTCCAAATGTACACTATAGTCCCTAAACCCCTTTACAGCATTGGGGGTTGAATAATTTTGGACACAACTGTACCGCCATTTGTAAACCCTATAACTTTCACGTAAACCAACTAATTTACACGTATTGGGATTTTTTTTTTAGCAAAGACATGTAGCAGAATACATTTTGATCTAAAATTATGACAAAATTTGATTTTTTTACATTTTTTTACTAGACATGTTTAATAGCAAACAGTCAAAAATATTGTTTTTTTTTCTCAAAAATAGCGGTCTTTTTTTTAATAGCAGAAATAATTAAAAACGCACAGGTGAATAAATACCACTGAAAGAAAGCTCAATTCGTGGGAAAAAAGGACGTAAATTTCATTTGGTTGGAGCGTTGCATGACCACACAATTGTCAGATACAGTAACGCAATGCTGTAACGCAAAAAATGGCCTGGTCAGGAAGGGGGGTAAATCATCAGGAGGGCAAGTGGTTAAATCTTCCCAATGGGACACAGATGGCTAAACAAATGACAGGGGTTATAACCCTCCCTTACTCATCAAAATGTAAAAAAATGCATATAGTTCTACTTTAGAGAGGAATTCCAGTTTTGGATATTTTATACATAGTTACATTGGTCCAGCTTGAACCAATATAACTATGTATATGCCATACCTGGTCAGTGCCCTGGAACCTGGAAATCACTGCAGTAGACACCATCACTCCAGTGATCTCCACTTGGTTTGAGGTCCCGTATTGAGGTGCTGGCCTGGTGAATTATGAACACAGGAGTTCGGTTGCTCAGCATGAGTGCCATTCAGAGAATGCTTTGCAGTGTCTAAATGAATGCAAAATGTTCTCTGGTTGGACTAGGTGGAGAGCTGAGGAGGTGACATCACACTCTCCACCTTGTCCAATCAGTGAACACTTTTCATTCATTCAGAAAATGCAAAGCATTCTCTGAATGGGCCCAAGCTGAACAGTAGACCTCATATGTTCAGATTGCTGTAGGCCAGCAGCCCAGCACAGGCCAGGTATGGTACATACATAGTTATATTGATTAAACCTGTACCAATGTAACTATGTAAAAATATACCATGGCTGGAGTAAACTTTCACCAGTTTTTTGTCTCTTGGGGATACCTTTATTAAGATCTGTGCTCCAGAGATTACAGTTCTGCCCTTCCCATACTTTTAAGGAATTGTGTCCCTCTCTGTTATTAATTTACATGGAGTGCAGACTTCTTGTACTGCTGTAGAAGGAATGAGACTCCAAGTCAATCCCCATGATTAAGCTCTGAGGGGTGGAGTGAAACACACTGGGGGTGTGGCTTGGTGAGAGCCCGGGCTGAGTCTGCCGTGCACTTTACTACAGTGGGTGTGCTTTGATGTGTGGCCCATGGGACACATCCTTTGTTACACTCCAAATTAAGGGTAGCAGAGTCAGAGGCAGCAGTTTCTCTACGTTGATGTAGTTCAGATTTCTCTTGTACATTTGTTTGTTCTTGTCCCCTATACAAGAAAATGTAAATTCAGCAGCAGTTTGAATTAGCTGCAATGCATCTCAGATATTAACCAGGTGTACCCATGTGTTGTCAGTTTTGGGTGTAGTGACCAGTGCAGTTTTTGTAGCAGGAATGATCCAGTGAAAGGGAGTCACCCGTTGTTAATTAGAATGGACGTGCCAGGCTGAGACAATGACAGTTTATCTATCGTTGGCACAGTTTCAGCAAAGTGAGCTGCTGGGCTCTGTGCTGTGTGATGCCCTTTGATACTGCTCAGATCCCTGGGGTTAATGATACGGCTGCTGCATCCTGCATTGCTGTTTTGTCTCTCCTGAACCAGACAGCTCTGGAACCAGACCTCATGTACATGTTTAGGAGCTTTTGGTGTTTTTTTGCCAAACAGGGCTGGATCTAGCCTGTCTGATATGGAGGTGTAGTAAAAAATGTCAGGGCGGCAGAAGATGGTAGGTCACCAGGGCAATGTACAGGGGGGTCAGCAGGGCAGAAGTTAGGATCATCAGTTTGTAGGGCAGTTTACAGGGCTATTAGTTTTTAGGACAGAATACAGGTGTTGGAAGGTCAGGGCAGAGGACAGGGGTCACCGTGGCAGGGCAGAGGACAGGGTTCGCTGTGGCAGGGCAGAGGACAGGGGTCACCGTGGCAGGGCAGAGGACAGGGGTTGCCTTGGAGGGGCAGAGGACAGGGGTTGCTGTGGAGGGGCAGAGGACAGGGGTCACCGTGGCATGGCAGATGACAGGGGTCGCTGTTGCAGGGCAGAGGACAAGAGTCACAATGGCAGGGCAGAGGACAGGGGTCACCGTGGCAGGGCAGAGGACAGGGGTTGCCGTGGCAGGGCAGAGGACAAGGATCGTCGTGGCAGGACAGAGGACAGGGATCACCGAGGCAGGGCAGAGGACAGGGGTCACTGTGGCAGGGCAGAGGACAAGAGTCACCATGGCAGGGCAGAGGACTGGGGTCACCGTGGCAGGGCAGAGGACAGGGGTCGCCGTGGCAGGGCAAAGGACAGGGATAGCCGTGGCAGGACAGAGGACAGGGAACACCATGGCAGGGCAGAGGACAGGGTTCACCGTGGCATGGCAGAGGACAGGAGTCGCCGTGGCAGGGCAGAGGACAAGAGTCACCATGGCAGGGCAGTGGACAGGGGTCGCCGTGGCAGGGCAGAGGACAGGGGTCACCGTGGCAGAGTAGAGGACAGGGGTTGCCGTGGATGGGCAGAGGACAGGGGTCGCCATGGCAGCGCAGAGGACAGAGGTCGCTGTTGCAAGGCAGAGGACAGAGGTCGCTGTTGCAGGGCAGAGGACAGGGGAGCCGTGGCAGGGCAGAGGACAGGGGTTGCCATGGCAGAGCAGAGGACAGGGGTTGCCGTTGCAAGGCAGAGGACAGAGGTCGCTGTTGCAGGGCAGAGGACAGGGGTCACCGTGGCAGGGCAGAGGACAGGGGTAACCGTGGCAGGGCAGAGGACAGGGATCGCCATGGATGGGCAGAGGACAGGGGTCGCCGTGGATGGGCAGAGGACAGGGGTAGCTGTGGCAGGGCATTCAGCATTGCTCCCATCCCTGCAGTTTACATACACAGCCTGAGCACAGGCAGCAAGATCTCTTCCTGGGTTCCTCCACAAACAACTAAAATTGGATTCCCTTACACACAGGTACAATCTGCATAGTGTGTAGTTAGTTACTACGCACACTTCTGACCTGTAAAATTCCCTGATCGGGACCTCAGCGTGGCTGCTAAACACTGTGCAGATTGTACCTGTGTAAGGGAATTGGATTTCAGCTCTGTGTAGTTTGTGGAGGAAGCGAGGCGGTCTTGCTTCCTGTGCTCAGGCTGTGTATGTACAGTGCAGGGATGGGGGACAGCCGGGCACAGCGTCAGGTGTGGAGTGGGGTTGTGGGTGGGAAGCTTTGGGGGGGGCATAGCCCACCCCTGCCCCACCCTACATCCGGTCATATTGCCAAAGCTTCTCAACTCAACTCAATAAAAACCTGGGTGTGCATGTACACATAGGCTTTTACCAGAGTTTAGCAGCAGCAGAGTTTAGGAGCAGCAGAGTTTAGGAGCAGCAGAGTTTAGGAGCAGCAGAGTTTAGGAGCAGCAGAGTTTAGGAGCAGCAGAGTTTAGGGGCAGCAGAGTTTAGGAGCAGCAGAGTTTAGGAGCAGCAGAGTTTAGCGGCAGCAGAGTTTAGGGGCAGCAGAGTTTAGGGGCAGCAGAGTTTAGGGGCAGCAGAGTTTAGGAGCAGCAGAGTTTAGGGGCAGCAGAGTTTAGGGGCAACAGAGTTTAGGAGCAGCAGAGTTTAGGGGCAGCAGAGTTTAGGAGCAGCAGAGTTTAGGAGCAGCAGAGTTTGGGAGCAGCAGAGTTTAGGAGCAGCAGAGTTTAGGAGCAGCAGAGTTTAGGAGCAGCAGAGTTTAGGGGTAGCAGAGTTTAGGGACAGCAGAGTTTAGGGGCAGTTAAACATTCCTCTCCTGAATGCAGAAGAATCATGTTCAGGAGAGGAATGTTTTAGGCACAAAGCGCTAAATGCAGCAAAATCGGGTGTAAAGACATCTAAATGCTAGCCATGTTTAGCGCTTGGGCGTTTATTCATGTCAATAGAAAATATTCTGACAAATCAAATAAATAAATGTCCAAAAATGTGTGTAACCGTGGTACCGCATTTACACACATTTTTGTCGTGTTTATCGTTTTTTTGCTGCCAGGAGAGCTAAACATCTAGGGGAGTTCATGTGTACACAAGGCCTACACTGAAAAATGTATCATTACTTTTTTATTATCACTTCCCTATAACATATAGTTAGAATCTTAATTTAGATTTCATGGTTGGTGCACTGTACTTTTTAATATCCAGTACTTTCTTTTCTCATTGTCCACATTGCACTACAAACCAACAGCGGTAGAAAGCAAGTGAATAATAAACACATTCCTGACCTCTACACTATGCCAAATGGTTAACCTGGCCTTATTGCTTAACCCTCTACCTATTGTGTAACCTAGCCATTAAACCTGAAATTTAAAGTGTCACTAAACCCACAACAGTAAAATCAGTGTGTATATGCAGTAAAGCATGATTGTTCTACTCATTGTGGAACCTATTGGGTTAATCCTCTGTATTGTGTAAAAACGCTGTTTGATCCTGACATCTCTGATCCTCCCCTTCTTCCAGTATCCCCCTCTTATCTCCTGATAAGACATATCGTGCGGAGACTCTCTGCACATTCTCAGTTTGGTCTGTATTGCTAGAGAGGTTTTTTTTTCTTGGGAGAGTGCATGTGATCAGCATAGGGCCAATCAGCACTACCCAGACAGACGACAGATGTTCTGCATCCTCCTAGAGAAAACTCCTCCTACAAGATTTAACATGTGCTCTGCTGGACACTGATAAAAGTCACAAGACTGCTCTAACTGCTGATGATAAAATGTATTTAGCAGTTTATATTTACTAAAATAATTGCATTTCCATGTTCTTTCTACTGTGAGAGACCAGATAGAGTGAATGCACGGTCCTGGGTTTAGTAACACTTTAAATCTGAACAACAGGAATGATCCATTTTTTAAAATGTAAATCAGTGCAGCTTGGTTACATCTAATTCCTCATAGCTCACTTCAGAAGGGCCAGTGGGGATGTAGACATTTACTTTAGTAGCCTTTGCTATGTACAGTCATTGCTAGTTTCTTTCAAGTGCTGCTCAAGGAAATTGCCTTCTGAATACAAGGGGTTGCACACTCAGCAACTAATTTTTTTTTCATTGAATACAAGGCATTCTCTGATTGGATGAGCCAGAGAGTGTGATGTCATCTGCTCCTCCTGTTCACCTTCTCTAATGAGTGAACGCCTTGTATTCAGTTAAAAAAATACAACATAGTTAGACTTAGGTTTTTCTTCCACTTTAACCTAGTCTTTAAAAACGAATAGGACCTATCACAGATATTTTTCATGTTAAAGTGCAACTAAAGGCAACATTTTTTTCCCAGTTTGAGGGGAGAGGGATTAGAACACCTGTCAGTTTTCTATGTGCCCCTCTGTTTGCCCTTTTTACCGTTATCATTGAAAGTGAAAGTAAAAGAAAATCCCACATTTTGGGTTGACATCAGAACAGTAACAATCTTCCTGAAGGATACACTAGTTATAGTGACCCTGGTGACTTACTAGGACTCCCTCACTTTGGAGGGATTTCTTGATAAAGTCATCTTAGCTTTTGACTTACTAGAAAGTTACAATGTTGCAGTTTAATCATGGTGCAGAAAAGACTAAGCTATTGCCTCCTTTTACCTGTGTAGACCAATGCCAGAGTGTAGGTGAGTAGAGGAGAGTGCCATCTGCCAGGGGAGCAGAGGATTGAGTAAGCCCGGTTCACACTAGAACACAGTGTGGGAATTCCATGATTTGTCCTTGCTATCTCTTAGATTGTAAGCTCCAAGGGCAGGGCCCTCCTAACCAGGGGCACACTGACCATTTATAAACTCGGGCACTGCCCGAGGGCCCGGGGTCAGTAGGGGGCCCCATGAGATGCCCCTGGTACCTTTTTCATAGACTTTTTTTTGGCAAGGACACAGTGGCCCCATGATCACCTATTGCCTGGGGGCCCCATGAGTTGTCAGTCCGCCCCTGCTCCTAACCCTCTTGTATTGAACTGTATTGTTGCTGTATTGTCTCCCGGTATATTGTAAAGCGCTGAGCAAGCTGTTGGCGCTATATAAATGATGTATAATAATAATAATCTGCACTTGGTGACAGTGCAATGTTAACAAAGCCCCAAATACAGGTCACAAACGCAGTGCGTTTGCCTGCACCGGATCACATGGTACAAAACTGTCATGTGATCCGGTTGCAGAGCATTTCTAAAAGTAGCGCATGCACTACTTTGGTGCGATGCAGTGTGATTTTAGCCCATTCAAAATGAATGGGCTCTGCACCACACCGAATTGTATGTGAATTGCACAGGAATGCAGTTTGCATTCCTGTGCAATTCATAGGTGATTCATAGATTGAACCTAGGCAAAGTAAAACTTTTTGCAGCTCCCTAAATGAGCATTTAATACTTGCAGTGCAGGGACAGCCCCTACTGCACAGGAGCATTTTTCATTCTCCTAGAGATGGATGGGGTTCCACTCAAAATCGGAAGCCCTGCTTATTTGCCTCCTTCCCCCCTCCACTGCCTTTTGGGGGGAGGAAGCGGGTACCTGGTTTTGACAAGTACACGCTCCCACTTCCAGCTCAGTTCGCTGCGGCAAAGTGACCCGGAAGTTCAGCCCCCTCTTGCTTCCGCAGTCTCCTGGGAACTTTCACAGGTCCCAGGAGACTGCTGGACCAATCAGGAGGTGAGGTGCGACTCGCGCATGCGCAGTGGGCACCAGGCTGTGAAGCCACAAGCTGTCAAGCCTGGTGCACACAGTAGAGATGCCAGCAGATGGAGGACAGAAGGAGAGAAGGGACTGTGCGGGTGAGTACATCGCTGCACCCCGGGACAGGTAAGTGTGTGTTTATTAAAAGTCAGCAGCTACAGTTTTTGTAGCTGCTGACTTTTAATAAACACAAAAACGGCTGGAACTCCACTTTAACAACAATAGGTATTTCCATTCCCATTCTTAACCTTCTCTTACCTTTACCATACTACTGTGTAGTGATGCAAGGCATTAATCTACAGCTCATCTGTGTTGCATGCATTGCATTGCACATTACCGTGAAGAAGAAAAAAAGATGCAGGCATGTTTATCTTTTAGGATGGTGCTTTGACAGCCCATTAAAAATGAATAAGCTGCCTTAACCCAACACATGTTACTGTGTAATTTAACACAGCACACCAGAGTGAACAGGTGTGAATAGGCCCTCACTGTAACACTTATCCCCCAAATACCAGGTCTAATACAGTGTACTGATTCAAACGGAGGGGGGGGGGGGACGTTTGGTGTTGTAGGAGCTTGAATAGTGTATGCAATGGCCCCAATGCAGCTGTCTATAGATTTGATGGTTCTGGATGGTGCAAACAATGAGCATTGCTTTGTATGTGTAACCAAAGTTGTTTTTTTATAGTTTTGGATAGAGTAGGAAAAGGTTAAATCCACTGTCATGCTTTTTTTTGCCTATGTACCATTGGGGCCTGTGTACCATTGGAGAGAAATCCCATACCCAGTAGAGATGGAGCAGATGAGGGGGCTCCACTTGTACCTCCTGCCAGTCAATCCTGAAAGCAGTGACAGAGAGTGTAGGCATGGCACGAGTTGTAGGCAATACCAGATCTGTGTTGCTGCCAGATGTATGGAGCAGAGGACCGAGGATCCGCAGGAACCAAGCACAGGAACACCAAGGCATCAGAGCAGGTGATGGGAATTAGGTTCAGGCCCTCAACAAGGGTGGACCTGACCAGGCAGTGGGGTACCAGATCCAGAGACAAGTGGGGGCACAAATCAAGGTCAGCAAAAGCGTAAAAGAGCAAACTGTGCAGACATAGTGTAGTTGGTGTATAAACATTTATTAAAGGAAGACAATTAGCAACTGACATGAAGTAAAATGAATTACGATCAAAAGGATTCCCAGTTGGAGAGGACACCAAGTAAACTGTCACACTGGATACGATGGTATGGATGGCACCTGCAATAGCTAAGAGAGACAGCAAAGGGGCACCGATCTAAGTGAAGCAAGGTAGAGAGGTGGACACAGCACACAATAACTAGCAACTCAGTGTATGGATGATCTCATGCACTACAGTCATTGGTGTATCTGCAGCTGTGAGCAGGAGGCATTCAGGATCCCAAGATGGAGCTGCTGTTGCAAGGGGTGGAGTGTTGTAAGTGGGGTGACCAGGCAGCCTTAAGGCAGGAAACAGGATGCAGCAAATGTTGATTGAAGGAACACAGACGAGGACAGTGATCACTTCCTGTCCTCGCCTGTGCTCCCTCGATCCGCACAATTTTCTGCCTGGCTCTTTTGATTTTTCAATTGAGGGATATCAGGCAGGAGGCAGCTAACAGGACCACCTACTGTGCGAATTTCATCTGGTTTATTGGGAACTGGATGAAATTTGAAAGGTGTATGGCTAGCTTCACGCCACCGTCATACCATTGGATTATAAAAACAGTACAAAAAATAAATATAATACAACCCCAGGGTTCCAGTGCCTTTAACCCACATTCTTATAAAAACCCTACAGGGGTTCTAACACTTCATGTCTCTATTCAAACCTAGGAAAAAAAGTTTACACTTCAAATGCTGTTCTGTATCCAAATTCTGAGCAGATGCTGGTGGATTAAATACACCGTGGACTTAATACAACCCTTGGGGACTCTGGAAGTCGCACAAACAGCACCCAAAGTCACCCATCTACTTCAGCAACTAAAAACACTTAAAAAGCTTTGAGACTTCACTAGTTACAGCATGGAGGGTTAAATATTGAAGCGATGCAAAACAGTAGAGGACAAAAGTGGCTGAGATAATATGTCACTTAGTAACAGGTTTGCTGCCTCTTACAGAGATGACCTTTTCGGGGAACACCACTGTTTAATGACATCAAGTCTGGAATCAGGGCTGAGCCTTCAGCAGGAAAAGGGATCAAGCTGGGAAGCAGTAATGCTGTGCAAGGTGCACAAACGGAGCTGTGCGGAGACTAAGGAGTGGTGCTTCCTGTCTGGCATGGGAGTCTCACATTGCAGTCTAAAAATAGGCCCCTAAACACTAACACCCACACCTTCAGCCAGCCTCCAAACTCTGGAGTTTGGAAAAAAACACATTCCTTGGGTACATCTAATTGGTGTGTCAGACAGTAATGTTTTTGATTTATCCCACAGAATCATTTTAAAGGGGAATCCCAGCATATACCAAGTTGTTTTCAGTACAAATTGCCCAGACTGTTGTGAAACAAAATAAATGACCCCATCGGGAAGTCTAAAAGCAGTACACTGTCATACTTATCTATCCGTTGACCGATTTCAGAAGAGACGTTTGGGGTATTTAAAAAAACAAACGTACTGTATACTTACCTCTATGCTTCAGCATTTGTCTGATGCTGCGCTGACCCCCAACGACACTAAGACTTGAGAACTGAGCGAACACAGTCATAGCCACTGATCATTAAGTTCTTGGTCTTCTCGGAGCGGAGAGCAGTAACTGTCAGTCACTGTTCTCCACTCTGACCTGCCAGGCTGGAGAAGTGGCAGGCACATCTGGCTTTGGCTCTCAGCTATGCACTCCAAGCCAAAGCCAGCTGTGAAACAGGCAACTGGTTGGATCCCAACAGTATGGTCAGGATCCTTTCAGAGCCTGGAGTAGCTCTGTGATGTTAGCTGACAGGGCGCTTTAGCCCACTCTGAGCTGACTCTGGGTCACAGGAGAACAAAAGTAAATTTACACCTCTGACCCAGAAGAGAAGTATAAGAAAAAAAGCTATGACCATACCTCTCTTCGAAGAAACCTCTCTCTAGCCAAGCACCTGAATCCAACCAATCCTATATAATTTCTCGGGTTGACCCGTATTGTGGGTCAACTCACTGGCCACTGTAGTTCCTTCTGATGACTCCTACTCACTGCAGGACATTAGATTTGCCAGGAAGAACCACAACAACCATGGAGACACAATTCTTCACACCCAGAAGAATAGGATAGCTCTGATATACTGCCAAGTTTTTGCAAACCCCCTGATGGACAGATAAGCATGAAGCTGTCTTCATCATAGGATACTCCTTTTGGCCTCCTTGACAGGGTCATTTTAAAGTAGACCTTCCCATTTAGGCTACCCTTGATAACATAACCCCACCCTCACCATATACTTACATCTGTCTTGGAGTGGGATGCTCCATAGTCCCAGTGGCAGCTACCTCATTTACCTTTCCTTCTGTTAGCCCCATGACAAATCGGATCCATGTGAGACAGGGGCTCTAACTAACTTCCAAACTGGGGATCCAAAACAAAATGTAAGCACAAATTAAAGTGAAACACCTGGCTAGTAAAAACACATGGGGGGTCTTTTTATTAATAATTTCCATAGCAATATATCCAGTGAATTTGCATATGCATTCATTCTGTGCAAAGTGGGCAAAAATGATGAATGAGAATGTTATTAGGCTACTTTTTCTTTGTAATAAATGTTTTATTATGGTCAGTTGTAAATCACCACAATATGGCCATTAGATAGAGGTGAGAAGTATAGGGAATACATTTGTCTTTGTAACAAGAGATAAACTGTCAGGATTCTAGGGAATTTACAAATAAATATAACCAATTGTTATGGTTATTTGCTCATTCCAACTAGTATTCTCTAGAATTTATAAAAAATAATGATTTTTTTAAAAATACAGCTGGCATAACTGGATGAAAGAGCATAGCAGAGAACAAAGGAAGTTCTAACAGCTGCTCTCAAAACAATCCACTTTATTGAACCAAGATAAAACCAATACAGGCGATGGAAATACAGTGGGGGACTGGCAGGTAAACGCGTTTCATGCTAAAGACAGCGCTTATTCAGACCCCATTATCTGTATTGGTTTTATCTTGGTTCCATAAAGTGGATTGCTTGGAGTGCAGCCGATCGGGCTTCCTTTGTTCTCATCTATGCAGCACATGAGCTGGGCTAGCACCTACAGTAGGAGTTGTGCTTGGAGATTGGGAGTCTCTCTACCTTGAGCCGCAGTAAACATAAAGGCCCCATGTACACGGGACATTTCTGAACGATGGAAACTGACTGCTGGAAAACGTAGGTTAAAAAATGTCTGTTTAGCTGCGTTTGCATAACACGTTTATGCTTGTTTGTGTTTAGAAGCTTTTTTTAAAGATAAGCACAGGAGAACCTCCCAAATGCCCAGAATGCACTGAAAAGTGATAAATTATTAACTATTTCAGACTGTTTCAGAAAAATACACACAGTAGAAGCAGACACAGCAGCATGTGTTGAGATAATTAGGTGTGAGTTGCTCATTAACATTTATTTTGTTTCCAAGGGTGGGAAAGGTGTCTGGTGGAGGGAGTCATTAAGGTCACCTGGCAGGGGGTCTTCATGAGGAAATTGAGGTGTGAATGTGCATTAACATATCTTTTGTTTCCAAGGGTGGGAGAGGTCTGAGGTGTGAATTGGTCATTACTATGTGTGACAAGCTTCTTAGGAACATCCTGTTTTAAGTGTTTTGTCCATCTGAGCACCTTGAAAACTCTCTGCATGCATTTTTCATGATGAAAAAAGGCTCTGGACAGTGTTGGGAACTGGAAGGGTTAAAAAAAAATTTCAAATGCTTATAAGTGCGATTTGCTGCATTTAGCCACGTTTACAAGCATTTTGCGTTTGAAATGCTGATAAAATCAACGTCTGAACGCAAGTTTGTTGCGTTAAAAAAAACGAATGTAAACTCAACTGCCTGTAAACAACTGTAAACGAAGATGTGTACATGGACACATAGGAAAACATTAGGGTGAGTTCAGGGGCTGCTGAAAAAATTGCTGAACAGCTCCTAAACATGAGTTTAGCAGCTGCAATGTACATGAGCCCAAAGGAGCATAGCAGTTATGAGCAGTTTCACAAACCTGCCAACTAAGGCCAGAGAAAACCCAATCTGGCCATTGCTGCGTTCACTGATGTGTGGAGTCTAAGGAACAGGCAGTCTTCAGAGCTCCTAATGGAGGAGATGGATTAGTTGCATCCTTCTCCCAGATTGCTATCCCAGTTACAACCAGCCAAGGCAAGGGGACCAAGAGGCTCCAGAGAAGGTGATGCCAGCCATTGGAATGATGACTGGTGGACCGTTGCCACACACACGGGACTGCAGAGAATGCAGGGGTTTGATGTAACTGGAAATTGTACTGCACACAGAATTTCTAAGGACTGCACAATGGAACTTTCAAGGATAGGGTCTGCTTGCCATGTATAAATGAATGAGCTGCACACTGATGCCATCACCAGTGTAGAACCAACTCTATTACAATAAGTAGAGGATTAACAACATATAGTCTCATATGTCCACCTCCCGCACCAACGCGTTTCACCCCACAAAGGGCCTTATCATGGAGAGCTTCTTATGACAGCTTACTGCTCCGCTACTGCTTTCTAGTGATGTGAATACACAGAGGAGTTTCCAAGGACAAGGAGTCACAAACTACAGGGCTTGACAATGCGTCAACAGACATTTTTGGGCAAGGATGGCTGGTCATCTTAGTTTGCAAAGACATTTGGTGCACTCAGAGTGGATTTATATTCCTTGTGGTTAATGGAAAATATATTAAAATGAAAGCTTTTGTGCCTGGAGTTCAGCTTTTGAACAGAATAAGAAATACTTTGGCAGACACAGCAATTCAAATATTTGCATTTTCTTGAGCTGTTTGTATATTTTTTTAAATATCTTAATGCTTTACATATTTATCACAAAATTTTGTGTCTTGCTCGCGGTCCTTCTCCAATACCCATGAGTGAATGTTTTATGCTAACCTAAACCTATTATTCAACCTCTAAATATTTTGCATTCATTATATGAAAAGCTAGGTATAAAGAAATTGTAGTGGTAGAAAAAAGCATGTGAGTTTAACCTATCATTTTTTTGTGTCATTTGCATTAAAATTATTTCTGGCCTGTGTTACAGGGAACATGGCAGGGGTGTGTCCTCTACTTAGATACGTAGCGCTCAATGGTGTCCCAATTACTCATATCGGAAAGTTGGTAATTATGCTTGTCCTTTAAGATACTGTATGTATTCCCTTTCCTTGTCGGCACTACCCACAGAGAAAAACTGAACATTGTTCTCTGCAGGTAGTATAAACCTACTATTACTGAGTATGCGGAGTCTTTATCCTTTAATCTTTGCTTCTGTTCCACTTTAGCTGGCGCCATGACCTCTGACCCAGGTTTCCTGATTTATGGTGGTGCCTTTCTTATGCAGCATCCTTTGGAACCACCCTTGCATGCAGGGATTAGGGTTGTGTCTCTGTACGCTGTTTGCATCAATAGCAAAACACAGCCCTGTAGCCTAGGATGGCAAGGCACTCTCCTGCTCCTCCCCCCTCCCTTCTCCAAGTTTACAGACTGAATTGGAAACTGCACTGTCCACTGTTGACTCTTTCCTGTGAGCACTGAATATTCTGGGAAGCAGCACTAAGCGAGCAGGAGCCAGTTTAAGTTGTAAACTCTTAAAGTGAAACTAAACACAAACTGTTTATTATCCCTTCTCTTTCTATATGTGAATGATGGCATTATAATTATTTTAATAAAAAAAAAAAAAAGCCTAAGTACCTTTTTACTATTTATTTCAGGTACTTATATAGTGCCGTCCATTTACGCAGCGCTTTACATATATATATATATATTGTACATTCACATCAGTCCCTAACCCTCAAGGGGTGTACAATCTAAGGTCCCTAACTCACATTCATACATACACATTCTAGGGCCAATTTAGACAGGATCCAATTAACCTACCAGCATGTCTTTGGAGTGTGGGAGGAAACCCACGTAAGCACAGGGAAAACATGCAAACTCCATGCAGGAGGTGCCATCGTTGGGATTCGAACCCATGACCTGTTTACTGCAAGGCAGATGTGCTAACCACTAAGCCACTGTGCCACCACAGTCACATGACCCAGGTCTTTCCCAGCCTGTCTGTAGGGAAACAGTGGCCGGAGGAGCGTACAGTCCTCTGCTGCTGGTCACATGTTAAAAAAAAACAGCCTTTGGGATACAGTGTTGAAATGATTAATATCAATACACTGTTTTAAATTGTCATACAAATATAATGTATATTTGAAGTCAAAACCTTTATTATTTTTTGGTAGTAACATGGTGTGGGAGGATTTCTACCAGTCACAGGTTGTGTCACACCCCTCCAGCCTGTGTTTTAGAATAACAGGGAGCTGGAAGAGAGGCAATGGGCTGTAATTTACCACTGTGTTGTACTGTCTCTCCAATCTAAGTATTGATAGTGTGATCTCTGTAACTTACAGTTGTGATGAAATAGCAATAACTTCAACCTCAGTTGGATACCACAGTCAGTGACTCAATCGATAAGACATCTTGTGGATCTTGTGAAGTTTATTCCATAAACTGAAAGAATCTTGCAACAATGAACATTCGATAGGTCAAAAGATCATAATGTTTCCTGCTCCATGATATGAGGCTAGAGCTGCAAAGCATTTCTGGGAAAGGGGGAGGGCTATCTATACAGCATTAACTAAACCAAAGGAAAGGGAGGAGCAGAAACAAAATATAGAAACACTTAAAGGCATATGACAATCAATATGACAGTCATGTGAAACATGTCAGTGTATATGCCCATCTTTTACTCTATAGTCACATGGGCAGCTCAGATGTGATAGGGAGGAGATGCTCAGGGTAGAAATACACTGAAAACTAGCATGTGCATTGGTGCCAACACTGCTCTGCAAAATCACCAACTGTAGTGAGGACATGGACAGAAGGGGAGACAGAGAACAGCATGATCAACTAGGTTTTTTGCAGAATACAGAAAACAAATCCCATAGTGACTGAATATGAACAACATGTAATACTGTATTTATTGCACAGGTAAAAAAAATGTGCATTTATTATTTTTGGTTGCAGGAGCTTGTAAAGCATTGCACCGGTGATCAGCAGATTGCTGGTGCCATGCAGGTTTCCCGCAGACCTGTCATTATATTTGCTTGCCCTCATTCAGAACTGCAAGCCGACAGCTGGTAAGGCTGTCAGGACTTGTAGTTCATTTATTTACAGAACACTGTTTTTAAAAAGTGACTTCTCCCTGTACGTTTGTCACGGGGGTGTGTGAGGTGGGGGGGTTTGGGTTACTATCAAATGTTTATTTTGTAGTGCTCAATTTGTAAATCAAAAAGCACATTCATCAGCTACATTTGTTTTGATTCACACAGGAGCCAATATTCACATTAACACCTTTGTACTAATTGCTGTGGCTATTGTGCCCATTCCTATAATAGGCACAGCTTTATATATTGTACGAAAAATAAATAAAAGGAATACACAAATGCTGGTTAATTCATGCAGAATGAATGTACATACAGTTTTGTTGAATGAATAGCTTTGTGACTTTTTTTTATAAATACATCCCTAAATGTTAATACAGAAACCCAAACCTGGGTATTTTCAGACATCACCAGTTGTAATATGGTCTTGGTGTCTAATATGAATAGCATTTATTACATTTTGCTAATATACGTATATCTCCTATACAACATGAAGACACATAGAAGACGTAAATTAAAAAAAGCTGAATGAAATGAAACTTTTTTTACAGTTTACTTTCTGTCTTCAACTTACTATTCAGCTTTTAATATATGTTATATGCATAGATAACTATGTAGTTTTGAGACTGTATGCAGCAATGGTTTTTTTAATGCTTTGACCTAGATACTGTATATCTTTCCAGGCAGGAGTCTTAGTTATTTGTCCATGGTTCCGCCACATAAATATATGTGTTTAGGAATACATTAGTGCTTGGGGGTCATACTGGTCTGGGATAACCATTCATTGCATGAAAAGACTGTAGGGACAAATAAAGCCACGCTCTGGGGATTTGTACTAGCATTGCAAAAAACTGATATGATGTAAGAGAATAAAGAAGCCACCGCATATATTTTAAATGATTATATGTTTTAGACTGTTATGTGGTTTGCAGTTATTACTGGTAATTTTACTACAAAAACAGAACATGTTTTATACCTGAATGTTCCAGGTCAGTGTGTTCTTCAATTTTTAGGCCACACAAGTGCACTCATGTGACCCACAAGAGAAGTATGGCCAAAGGTCTTTTGACCGTACTTCTCATGTGGGTCACTTCTCTTTTAAAGCTAAATTTCAGCAACAGTTAAAGCTGAAGTTAAGTCATTTGGGGGGATACAGCATCAAACACATTAGATAAGTATAATGGTATGTATCCCGTGTCCTGCAGGATGCTGCATGTTGCAAAAATCCTCTCTTCATAGCCACCAAAACACCCCTTCTGCCCCAGTGGAGAGAAGTGTGCAGTGGTGCAGTGGAGGAGAGAGGATATGCGCATAGATGTAGAGGTGGAGAGAAGAAGTGTGCATTGGTGCAGTGGAGGAGAGAGGCCGTGCGCATAGATGTAGAGGTGGAGAGAAGAAGTGTGCATTGGTGCAGTGGAGGAGAGAGGACGTGCAGAGAGATGTAGAGGTGGAGAGAAGAAGTGTGCATCGGTGCAGTGGAGGAGAGAGGCAGTGTGTGCTGATGCATTGAGGACAGAAGACGTTCATGTCAACGTAGAGATGGAGAAAGGATTTGCGCACTGGTGGAGATGAGGAGACAGAAAGTGCATGTCAGCTTAGTGGAGGAGAGAGGAAATGCGCATACATGTAGAGGTGGAATGTTGGAGCATTGGAGGAGAGAAGTGCACGTCAATGCAGAGGTGTAAATACGAAGTGCTCATTGATGTAGAGGTGGAGAGAGAAAGTGCACCTCAGTTCAGTGGAGGAGAGAGGAAGTGTGCATACATGTAGAGGTGTAGAGAGGAAATGCACCTCAGTTCAGTGGAGGAGAGAGGAAGTGTGCATACATGTAGAGGTGGAGAGAGGAAATGCACCTCAGTTCAGTGGAGGAGAGAGGAAGTGTGCATACATGTAGAGGTGGAGAGAGGAAATGCACCTCAGTTCAGTGGAGGAGAGAGGAAATGTGCATACATGTAGAGGTGGAATGAGGAGGTGCGTGTTGGTGCATTGGAGGAGAGAGGAAGTGTGCATACATGTAGAGGTGGAATGAGGAGGTGCGTGTTGGTGCATTGGAGGAGAGAGGAAATGTGCACACATGTAGAGGTGGAATGAGGAGGTGCGTGTTGGTGCATTGGAGGAGAGAGGAAGTGTGCACACATGTAGAGGTGGAATGAGGAGGTGCGTGTTGGTGCATTGGAGGAGAGAGGAAGTGTGCACACATGTAGAGGTGGAATGAGGAGGTGCGTGTTGGTGCATTGGAGGAGAGAGGAAGTGTGCATACATGTAGAGAAGAAAGTGTGCACCTGTGCACTGGAGGATAGAGAAAGTGTAAGTGATATAGAGGTGGAGGAAAGAAGTGTGCACTGATGCAGATGAGTAGATAGAAAGTGCACATCAATTCAGTGGAGGAGAAAGGAAAAGTGTGTACATGTCGAGGTAGAGCAAGGAAGTGCGCGTTAGTTCACTGGAGGAGAGAGGAAATGTAGAGGTGGAGAGAGTTAGTGCAGTGGAGGAGAGAGTAAATTGATGCAGAGGTGGAGAAAGGAAAAGCCCACTGGTGCAGATGAGGAGACAGGCAGTGCATGTCAGCTCAGTGGAGGAGAGAGGAAATGTGCACACATGTAGAGGTGGAATGAGGAGGTGCGTGTTGGTGCATTGGAGGAGAGAGGAAGTGTGCACACATGTAGAGGTGGAATGAGGAGGTGCGTGTTGGTGCATTGGAGGAGAGAGGAAGTGTGCATACATGTAGAGGTGGAATGAGGAGGTGCGTGTTGGTGCATTGGAGGAGAGACATGCAGGACGATGCAGAGGTGAAAATAAGAAGTGCTCACTGATGTAGAGGTGAAGAAGTGCACCTCAGTTCATTGGAGGAGAGAGGAAATGGGCATACATGTAGAGGTGGAATGAGAAAGTTGGTGCATTGGAGGAGATAAGAAGTGTGCATTGATGCGGAGGTAAAAAGAGGAAGTGCAAGTCTATGTAGAGGTGTAGAGAAGAAGGGCAGCTCAACTCAGTGAAGGAGAGAGGAAGTACATACATGCAGAGGTGAAGAGAGGCAAGTGAGCGTCGATGCCTTGGAGGAGAGAGCAAGTGTGCATCGATGTAGAGGTGGAGAGATGAAGTGAATATTGATGCAGTGAAGGAGAGAGGTAGTGCATGTTGTTGCAGTGGAGAAGGGAAGAAATGCTCATCAAAGTAGAGGTGGACAGAGGCGGGTAAATAACTGCACAAAATTATATATATATTTATAAATACATTTTAAAAAATAAATCCAGAACCTTTTTTAACAAAGTTTGCACAATATTTGGAAACATTCCTACGGCCAATTATAAATGTTGCTGAATGAATGGGTATGTGCATCTAGTTCTTCTATCAAATTACTATAAAGCAGTTAGTCTGTGAATTACTGATGGCTCTGTAAGAACCCTTATGATACAGAAGTATTTTTATTTATTTGCCTGGAGGTCTGTGTATGAGGAGTGTAGATACTTTTATGGAAAATGACTAGGCTGCAGGTGGGTAGATGTTCATTGCTATATTGAAGACAGTCATTTCCTTTTCATCCAGTCTAACCTGCAATGACCCTGTATTAAAACAAGTAGGACGTTATCAAAATGATTAACACCTGAGCGCATCATAACATTATGCTGAAATGCACACTGATCCTGAGTGTTCCTTATGCATCATGTCACAATCACATGGACTCTCTGAGAAATGATTGTCCATATGGTACTCTGTTCACATTTTGCTGTTCAGGGGATTTTTGTTCGACAGTTGATGCTCAACAGCTGTAAGACGGATTGTCAGCTGACCTTTCTGTGCTGCGAGCTGAACTCTAGATCCAGGTCACATCATCCAATGTTCCTATGCTGGATTCTCCATAATCATTTTTGTACTGCTGTTCAAAGATCAAGGTGACCCAAAGCAACTGCCACTGTTTTTGGCTTTTGTTGTCATTTATTATGCAGCCTGAATTTACTGGCTTATACCTGCCCTTTTGAGCTTTTTCACTAGATACAGCTGGTAAAGCTGTTATCCAGAGGACAAATCTTCATAAGCAGGTCTTCAGTTTCAGCATCTGGCCATCCTAGACCTGTGCAATGTAGCATGTATGCACAGGATATTATGTATCAAATTTTCATTATAAATAACTGTTAGTATTCCCTCTCAGCTCAGGCAATATTCAAACTCATCAGCAAATATATGATTTCGATATCCAAAAAATTAATAAATAATAAACCTTACAACTGTGTAAATCCAACAAAAATCCCACAAATCTAAAAAGGAGTCCAAAAAAGTCACACTTTCACCCCTGAAAGTAAAAAATAATATAAAAGCCTTTTATGTGCCAATCAATGAGTAAATAAAGTCCAAACTAAAGTCCAGTTAGTACCTCCACATAACTCCAGTGTGTACCTCAAAATAAATACATAAAATACTACATAGTGCATTACCTATGATAACAACTAATAAATACTTCAAACACAAATGCGTGCAAAAAAAGATTCAAATCATGAGCAACACGTGAAACGTGAATCACTCCGTGTATACCTTAAATATAAATAAACATGAACAATCAGTGTACACTCAAAAGTGACAATAAAAATAATTTAAATAAAATAAATAAATAAAATATTAAATAAATAAATGAATAAATCAAATAAAGTAAATAAATAAATGAATAGTGCACTATCTGTGAACACTTCTAAAGCTGAAATGCATACAATTACCCTCTGAAAGTGAAAACAAGCCTTGTAGAGTATACCCTGGACTCTCACTCCAGTGTAGTATCACTCCCTGGACTTTCACTTCAGTAAACACAGGTGGGGTTCTCCTTTTAGGCAGATGTCTAGTGTCTCCTGATCCTTATAGAATAGAAAGGAAGCCCATGTAATGTAGTATCAAAAAGCATAAATATTTATTAGGTAAATCTTACATATTAAACTTCATCTGTCAGCTGTACATATCACAGAGCAGCTTCCTGGAATATCCTATGCTGTATTCCAGTAGTAAAGATGGCTGCTCCGCCACTTCTGGTTAGCGCGGTTACATCAGACATCGCATCCTCTAACGTGTTTCGTCACTTCCGGACTTTCAGTTTGATTATATTATTGAATTAAATGTGTTATTATTATATTATTATTTTTTATGATTATTTATTAAATTATAATTTATGATTTTGTGTTTCAAATTTTAACATACCTGGGATGTTTACTAGACTCTTGTTTGGACAGATTTCAGTGAGTTATTCCTAAAAAATTACAGGCCTACAATAAAAAAACAACATTTCCATGCAAAAAAATGTACCGCTCTGAGCACAGAAATATGGACATAATCAGACCGCTAGGGAGGCTACCGCTTCAGTTGTTTAGCAAACATCATTTGGGGAAGGGGGAGAGGGGGCGTTGCATGGTATCACTGATATGTTAACAGGGCAATTCAAGGGTGAACTTTATTTTGACTGCTTTATTCTCTGTACAAAACGGGACTATTCTTCTAACAAAGTATATGCAGTAAGAATTGTTTTTTGTAAGAACAGCTACCAGACTTAAAATGTTAGATTTAAGATCAATCAGAGATAATTTAAGTGATTGTAAACCCATTATTTTTTTTGGTTTTGCACAGAGCAACACTGATTCTCTTCTTCCCCTTCCCCACGGCACTTCTGGCTCCTCTCCCCAGCTGAGTGCCCACCATAGCAAGCTGCTTGCTATGGGGGCATTTGTGCGGGCTTGCTCCCAAGCCTGCTCTGTGTATCCATAGACATACTGAGTACAATTCGGTCCCGCCCCCTCGCTCCTTCACTGGATGTGATAGAAAGCAGTGGGAGCCTATGGCAAAGTAGAAAGTCGAGAGAGCTGCTGCTCTCATGCCCAGTGCTAGATCAAAGCTCAGGTAAGTATAAAAGGGGGGTGGGTGGTCTGAGGGGGGAGCTGCACTCAGAAGGTTCTTTACCTTGTTTCCCATAACAGTTACATACAAGGGATGGCATGAATGATAACTATCACAGGTGCTCTCAACCAAGCTGTCAAACCATCAAATGGCTGATGCTATAACTGAGCGCATGTGCAGCACCATTGCAACTGCAGATCAAACAGAGGCTAAGATGGCAGCTTCCTTGGCTATAAAGGATAGAATGGTTTACTTCCACTTTAAACATCTTAGGAATAAAATACAAAAAGGGGCATATATATTACATATACACGGCACTGTTATGGCACTATTTATTTTAAAAGAGTTTAAAAGTCTAGATTAGCCACTTCAACCAGACTTGTTACTTAACAGCTGTTGAGATAAGATATCGGCTATACAGGCAGTGCATTGTTTTAATGAGTTATGCAAGGTAACTCACAAAAATTAATATATGAAACAAAATATATTAAACAAAAATGTTTTTCATAGTTTATTATGTGCAAATGTTAAAATGCTTTGACATTTAGAGCTATCCCTGGGTCCACTGGGGTTGTTGTGAGCACACAGGGGGAGAATAAAGAAGGAGATTATACATAGTGAAATGTCCTGTACCTTTCTAATCACATTCTAAGTCTTCATCCTGAAGATGCCTTGTTATCTGTGAAACGCGTAGAGATACATGTTCCAGCCTTTAACATACAAAGAATATAACATATAGTAGGCAGGGCACAGCTCAGCTTTACAGAGAAAGCAAGCCACAGCTCTGGTTTTAGCAGGTGTCTTTCCAGGCTCCACTTTTAGAAGGGACAGACCACAGCTTTATTTTCACAAGGGAGAGGCCAGAGCTTTACTTTTAAGGGTACAGGCCTCAACTCAACCTTTAGGCAGGCCATAGATGATAGACAATGCCATTTTCATCCCTGCAACCACAGTCAGTGTTGATGGAGGAATCCATCCTGCGGAGCTATTGTGTTTTCCCTGTGGTGGGGGCGTGAGGGGGGAGAGTGGTCCCTGCCGGGAAAAAACAGTGATTATTGATAGTGGCTATAGCTGTTCACAATAATCAAATGTACAAATCCAACATGCTGGTTGTACCCAAGTCTTCCAACAATCAAGTTGAGTACAAACAGCCTGCCTGCTGAACTGGCTGAGATGCAAACCATCTATGGCTGGCTTTAGGAAGGGGCAGGTCTCAGCTCAAATTTCAGATGTAAATAATTGAACACACTGGGTTTTGAGGCTCCTGGGGCTCTCTGAAGGCTCTCTAAAGTTGTGTACAAACACAGGTGTCTGCTATTCAGTCCTGTTAAATGGTTAGAAATGGGTTAATCTTGTTAGCATTGTTAGTGGCAATAGTTTCCTCAATAACCTTCCTGTTCATATCTTTATTTATGGATAACATGACAGAAGCCTGATATTTGACTCAAGGATGGAATATTTAGCCAAATTTCAGGAGCCAGTCAGTTTAATCTAGGAAATGTGCACATCAGTAATTGTGGTGTTTAGTCTAGTTAGGCTGCATGTATCATTACAGTTCAGCATAGAGGGGTTTACAAATAGATTATGCTATACTTTTACTATTGTCTGTATGGCTTACTTCGGTGCTTCCCTGTGGGGGAGAATAATTATTCTGGTGGAGCTGTTCATACAGCAGGCACATATCAGGAATAAGAAATGTTGTGTTTACATATTCTTGAAGGCAGTGGTCTCCAAACCTTTTAAACAAAAGACCAGTTTACTGTCCTTCAAACAATGCCCATCTATGGTATTGGGGGAAGAATAGTGGCCCATCGTTGTTGTCTGTGGAAGGAATACTGCCCCATCACTTTTTTCAGTGATAGGAATAGTGCCCCATTATTGTTGTCAGTGGCAGGAGCTATGAACCACTGTTGGTAACAGTGGGAGGGGGAGAGATTCCCCAAGAGTCAGATAAAAGCAAGCAAAGGGCCGCATCTGGTCACAGTTTGGAGGCCACTGCTTTAAGGTAAACCTAAAACCATCAAAGGCATGGGCAGTTCGGTACCTAGGAGTGAAGCTTTCAAAAACCTGGGCAATTCAGTGAAAGAATGTATAAGCAAATGTTACCTTCATGGAAACCATATGTCAAAATGTTCAATATATTTAGAGATATCTTGTAAGCACAAGAAATTATTTTCAAGCCTCAACTTTTCTTGTAAATGTTATGCTTAGACCAGGGGCGGATGACCATTTGGAAACTCGGGCACTGCCCGAGGGCCTGGGGTCAGTAGGGGGCCCCATGAGATGCCCCTGGTACCTTTTTCATAGGCTGTTTTGAGTTTGGGCAAGGACACAGGGGCCCCATGATCCCCTATTGCCCTGGGGCCCCATGAGTTGTCAGTCTGCCCCTGGCTTAGACTGATCCTGTCCTGCCTCCTGAGTGCCTTTTGGATGTCTTATAATTTCAGTTGCCTATATTTTTTGATCTACTAATTGTGTTGATATTCAGTTTTCAATAAAAGTAACCTCCGATAATACATTTCTATCACATGTTTTGTTGTAACTACCAGCATTTATGACAGGTTTGCTGTAAAGTCATCTGAAAGCAAAAAGGTCTTCAAAACCTATTTAAGTCACAAAACAAAAATGTAATTTAGTCCTTAGCTCTGGTGGCTGTATTAGTTTGCTTTTTTTATTTTTTCCTTGTGATCCTGAAAATAGCAAACTTTCTGTTTTCTCATGGCCATGCTCATTTCTCCACTGTATCTATGCAGGAAACCATGGCTGTATCACAGGCTGGTCTCTAAACATGTCTGCCATTATTCATCTCCATGGGGTGGTAGGGTGATTAGTAACGTGCAAAGAAAGATATGAAATTGTAAAATTGTATTGCACTCTTTTCAGCTCACAGGAAGTCACAAGGACACTTCATTTCTGGAAAGATGAACAGGTGTTTTCTGTACTTGCTGAAAATGTTCTTAGCCTAAAAAAACAGTCATCACTAAGGACTGGTAAGCAGCAGAATATTACATTTTTAAAAACTTTTTTGGCCATACTTCTCTTGTGGATCCCAGGAGTACACTTACTTATGCTCACTTGTGACCCAAAATTAGCCAACAGTGGGCTAAAATTCGCTGTTGGCTGATGTCACAGAGGCGCTCCATACCTAAAGCCACTCCCTCCCATTCTTTCTCAGTCAGCCAGTTCAGTGAGTGCTGGAGGGGCAGAGCAGAGAGTGATGACTGACAGTCACCACTCTCTGTTATGATCAGAGAGAGAACTGAGAAGTAAATGGTCATGTGGTCTCTCAGTTCTTGGGTTTAGAGCCAGTGGAGGAAAGCTGCTGCAGCATGGAGGTGAGTATATTTATTTATTTTTTAAACTACCCCAAACTTTTCCTTTAAACTGAAATTCAGATTCCAGCAGAATATAACAATGAGCCAGTGATGGAGGGTAGGCAGGATAGAACACACAAGGCAGATGGCAAACACTTAAAGCTTTATTAAAACAGACAACAGTCACTCAATGGGGAGTTGTGCAGAGAGAGAGCCCAAAATACTTTGTAATTCAGCCCCGATGGGCAAAGTTAAAGTCTTCACAGCAGTTTATAATCCAACAGGGAGGTAAGAGGCAGTTCATAAACAGGTCAGATAACACAGGAGAAGCATACATTCACGCAGAGCTGATGTGATAGTCCCAGATACAGCTGGCAGCATCTTAGGCAGAGCTGGTGTGGTGGTCTCTGGCAGAGCTGATGTGGCTTCTGGGGTCCCCCTTACTCCAATAGGGCTCAGGCAGAGTCTGGACCACTAGAGTGCAGCCGCAGCTGGATCCCTCAGTGGCTGCACAGCAGAATGGGACATTGGGAGAGACCAGCACTGACCTCTTAAACCCCAGGGTAGGATGAGAGGTGGAGGGGGGTCATTAGCAGGATGACAATGGAGGAAAGGCCTTAATTGAGTTTAGGGACATTTTGGTTGACAATAGAGGGAATGGATAGGAAAGGAAATACACTAATTGAATATGTAGCTGTAAACAGGAGGGCAATGGGGAGGATATTACATTTGGGCAGAAAAGCAGGTCGGACAGGATGGTCAAGGAAACACAGTAATTAGATTTGCAGCTGTAAAGGGATAACAGTGGGAAAGAATATACATTTGGACACAAACCAGGATGGGCGAGATGGACAGGGAAGGAAACACAATAATTGAATTTGTAGCTGTAAACAGGATAACAATGGGGAGAATACACTAATTGAATTTGGGACCTTTTTTGGAGGGGGCGCGATAATTACAGCTAGGGGCCTTTGGCACACAGGAGAAGAATACTAATTGGAGGATGCTCTTCCTATGGCCAGGAGGGATTAAAGGAACAAGGAAATAATAACTGGGAATTAATAACTGGGCTGGCAGAGAACTCATATCGTGACACTCCGTATCATTAAGCAGGAATTAATAATTGGCCGGGCCCCTATACCGTGACAGAGCCTTTCGTGTATGAGAAGAATATCTCTACAGGTGAATTGAATCCAATGAGAAGACAATCCGCTGGGTTTTGTGTTTTGACTGATTCCCTTGAGCAAGAATTATCACGTGAAGGCAAGAAACTATAAACTCTACATATGAGGAATAGCAGAAAAGCAATGGGAGAATTGGATTCTGCCTGGATCATTCAAAATGTGTGCTTGCTTATTAAAGATAGATTCTGTTTAGAAAAGGAAAGAGATGGTAGAATGGATCACAACATGGATTACATGCAGGAAAGTGGGAGGTGAAAATGGTTGCCTATCAGTATAAACAGGTGTATGCTCATGTTGGAAGCTGGGACACTGCGGATGAACAGCATATGATCCATATGGCTAAAACTCTTGCCTGGAAATATTGGGATCTCTGGGCTAATTTTCACAATATGCGTTTGGAGTTGCAAATATTGTTACTTTTAATTTTTTCTGTTTATACATAAAAGGGTTCAAAGGGGTGACATATGAGGGGGGTTGTTTACTAAAATCGGAGCATGAAAAATCTGGTGCAACTCTGCCTAGAAACCAACCAGCTTCCAGGTTTTATTGCCAAAGCTTAAAGTAGTTATAAAGGTTGAAGGTTTTTTACCTTCAAGCATTCTATGCACACAGCAGGTAAATATAGACATGTTTGTTATTTTACAAAAAAAAAAAAAAAAGAACCGTTAGAATAGCTTTAATTGAACAAGCTGAAATTAGAAGTTTAGAGTACACCAGTTTTATGAAATCTCCTCCATGATGTCAATTACAACCATACCATTAAAAGAAAAAAGTGTTTTTCTTTTTTTAATAGAATGATTTCATATTTAACCCGTTTAACCACTTCAGTACCAGACACTTTTACCCCCTTCCTGCCCAGGCCAATGTTCAGCTTTCAGCACAATCACAGTTTGAATGACAATTGCGCGGTCATGCAACACTGTACCCAAACTAAATATTTATCATTTTGTTCACACAACTAGAGTTTTTTTTGTATTATTTAATTACCACTGGGGTTTTATTTTTTGTTAAATAAATGAAAAAAGACCAAACATTTTGAAAAAAAAAGCGTTTCTTCATTTCTGTTATAAAATTTAGCAAAAAAATAATTGTTCTTTGTAAATTTAGGCCAAAATATATTCTGCTACATTTCTTTGGTGAAAATAACCCATATTAGTGTTTATTATTTAGTCTGTAGGAAAGTTATAGAGTCCACAAACTATGATATATACAGTATCTGAAAATCGATCAATCCGGATGTACTGATGGCCTATCTAATTTCTTGAGGCCCAAAAATGTCAGGACAGTACAGATATTCCCCAAATTACTCCTTTTTGGAAAGTAGACAGTCAGCATTATTTTGTAAGAGGCATGGCGAGTTTTTTGAAGTTGTAATTTTTTGTCAGCAATTTTTTTTAAAACATTTTTTTCACCATTTTGTTTTTAATACTGTCACTAGTGCAGTACAGCGCCATCATATAACTGGTGTGGCAGTGGTCAGGGACACTGACTGGTGACAGTATGAAAATTTTGTTTCTTTTTATATTTTTCTTTTGTTACGATTTTTTATCTTTTTTTTTTTTTTTAATGAAACACTGACCACAGTAATATAATATTACCATAGTAACATTGTACTACTCTAGGGAAGTGATCAGTATTTTTTTTACACATTATAACCACCTATAGCAGTGAATTTCAGACAAGCATTTAACTGAATGAAATTGATTCATTCATTGTTTTTTGTTGTGATTAGCTGTGTTTGGCCACAGCTAATCACATGATACAGATGGGCTGTGATTGGCCCAGTCTGTACCATGTGATAAATGTGACTAATCACAGCTACCAACACAATTGTATATAATGGATGGCATGAAAGGAAGCCATTCATTGTTTACAATTGTCATGTGACCTGCTGTGATTGGTCACAGTGGTCACATGGCACCAGCAACGGGCCGGTAAACAGAACGGTCATCGGCTGTCTCCGATGGACAAACCAGTCACTGAGCTCACCGCAGCGCGGCCCTGCGATCTTGGAGAACGTCATATGACTCCTACCCGGGTTGACGAAAGTCCTGCTTGGCCATCATTTTGTGGGAACTTGTTAAAGTGATTATAAAGACTTTTTTTTATTCAATAAAAAGAGGTATATTCTTAACTGCTTTGTGCAATGGTATTGCACAGAACCTTCCCTTGCCTCCTCTTCTGAAGTCTCCCACTGGCACTCTCCGCTCCTTCTTCCTGCTGGTACCACCATAGCAAGTTGTGTGCTGAGGGGGCTGAGCTGGGCTGTGTGCATCCATAGACTTACACAGTGCAGCACACCTCCTTCTCTTCCTCACATGATTTAACTGACAACAGCTGGAGCCTATGGCTTCTGTTGCTGTCTGTGTCTCCTGTGAGAGCAGGAAGACAGATGGGGAAATGTAAAAATTGTTCTAATTGATAAGAGGTGAACAGGTGCAGGAATGTTGAAATATTATATTTAATTACATTTTGACACATTAATTTTGTACAGAACGCTGTTATAATAAAAAAAATAGGAGTCAAATCAGCAAGCTCCCATTTGTGTCCACATATATTTGCTCTTCCTATTACAGGGGAATTGAGCTTTGGTACACATTGTGGCTAACAGAACGGTTTATGTTCACACCCCCTTAGTAATGGGCCTTTATTAGGTGTTTCTCAATATTTGGCAGCAGGGTGCCTATGACTCATTTTCAGAGGAAAGAAAAGCCTGTTAATTCAGAGAAATGCATTTCCTCATTTTGTAGGATAGTACAGGAGGTGTACTTTGTGACAAATGAGTAGATTATGGAGAAAACAGTCTGCTATGAAGGTATAAAGTTTATTAATGTTTATCAAATTTAAGGCCTGTAACTGACCACAGGCACAAGAACACTTGTTACCAGGAGCGGACTGACCATTTGGAAACTCGGGCACTGCCTGGGGGACCGGGGTCAGTAGGGGGCCCCATGAGATGCCCCTGGTACCTTTGTCATAGGCTTTTTTGAGTTTGGGCAAGGACACAGGGGACCCATGATCCCCTATTGCTCGGGAGCCCCATGAGTTGTCAGTTCACCCCTGCTTGTTACATAGAGACGCTATTCATTTGAGTGGTCTTTTCCACCCATTCGGGGATACCAGGTACTGGGCACTGCATAAAGTGTTTGGTGGACATGCCCAGTTATTCAGTTTTCCTTCTGGGAAATAAACTGTGTTAACACAGGAAGGTAGCCAACAGAATAGTTTTTATTTACCCTGTGTATGTCAGACTAAACCGTGCCTATTCCTACTGGGAGCTCAGGCAGAAGCCATATTACCTTCCTCAGCCCAAAACAATAATGGCTGTAGCAGAGAAGAACATCAAGATCACCTGTAACAAGATCTCCTAAACTTCAGAGGATGCCCCAGCCTTTTGGGCAAGCTATACATGCTTTAAATGCTCCCATTCAACCCCACTGGCTGGTTGAACAAAACAAATTATGACTGTATGGACTGCCTTAGGACACATTCACATTTGTGAATGCACCGTGCCAACAATTATCTGTGAGAACCCCAGCATGGGTAGGCAGCCGCATTGAAAGCACATGCTGCGATCACATGTAATTGATACGGCACTGGACACAGACTGCCTGTGTCCAGTGCTGATCACTCGCATAATCACTACTTGAGAGTGTGAGTGGACACGATTAGTTGCGAGAGCTGGTCGCCTTCTATTGCTTTCAATGGGGCTGCCTACTTACAGCTAATCGCAGGAACCTCCAGTGGGGTTTTTGAAGGTAAATGCCAGCAAGGTGCATTCACAAGTATGAGTGCACCTTTAATAGACCGCAGTTATTATCTACAATATACCCCCCTCCCTGTGCACATGATGCATTTCCTGGCAGGGAACTCATGGGGCCCCCGGGCAATAGGGGATCATGGGGCCCCTGTGTCCTTGCCCAAACTCAAAAAAGCCTATGAAAAAGGTACCAGGGGCATCTCATGGGACCTCCTAATGACTCCGGGCCCTCGTCAGTGCCCGAGTTTCCAAATGGTCAGTCCACCCCTGCTTCCTGGGGATCCAGCTGAAATTCGCTCAGTAGGTGGCTCTTTTGCCTGCCCCCTGCACTTCATTCCTCCATTGAAAAAACAGTTGCTAAAAAGTGTCTCCATCCAATCAGATGCAGGGGTTGGCTGTCAAAATGCAATAGCCACAGCAGGAGATTGGTCCATCTGCACTGTATAGCATTTATGGAGGAAATAAGTGTATGGCCAGCTTTAAGCAATAGGATGTGAAAGTGATGGAAAGGAATTGAGAGATGTGTGAAATGGTGTCTATGAGTGTAGTCCACATCCCTTGCAGCATCTTAACCCCCAGCATTTTCTTGCTGTGTTTATATTTTGCATGCACAGCCCTCTTTTGGCCCCCTTCACACAGTCGGAAAGTCTGTCTGTTTTTCATCCATCCGTTGACTGAGGAAAAACAGACAGCAATGTATTTCTATGGACCAATGGATGTGAATGGATGATCATCCGTTTACCATCCATTTACATGCATGTCTGTTCTGGTCCATTTTTTAAATGGAGAAGGGTATGCCCAGATCTGTTGAAATGGAATGGAACTGATGCAGGCCCCTTTTCAATGGGGGTCATCCATTCAGTCACATTTTTTCAAAGAAAAAACGGATTCAGTTTACATCAGTTTTACATTAATTTCCTATAAGTTCTGTCAGTTTACTTCAGTTTTCACTTCTGTTTAGTTCAGTTCAGTTTATATCAGTCTACATCTGTTTTTGCATCCATTTTTACTTAGTTATTGCAGAGATCAGTCAGGTGACAAAAGTATTAACAAAACGGTTCGAAAATGGAACGGATGTAAATGGATGCATCCGTTTACATCCATTGTGTTCCAACAAATTTGGACGTACCCTTAAAAAAACTGACTGGAATGAACATGCATATAAATAGATGGTAATCAGATACCATCCGTTGATATCCGTTGGTCCATGGAAATACATTGCTGTCCCTTTTTTCATCCACCAACGGATGGACTAAAAATAGACAGTCCGATCGTGTGAAAGGGGCCTTAAACAGATGACATCCGTTCCATCTATGTCTGTTTTTAGCCAAATTTTTTATTCGTTTAAACTTTTGTTACCTCTGATTGGTCTCTGTAACACCTAAATAAAAACATATGAAGACTGTTGTGAACTGAACTGATATTTTATTATTTAAGGTACTTATACAGCACTGTCAATTTATGCAGAGCTTTACATATATATTGTACATTCACATCAGTCCCTAACTCCCAAGGGGCATACAATCTAAGGTCCCTAACTTGCATTCATACATACACATAATAGGGCCAATTTAGACAGGAGCCAATGAACCTACCAGCATGTCTTTGGAGTGTGGGAGGAAACTGGAGTACCCAGAGGAAACCCACGCAGGCACAGGGAGAACATACAAACTCCAGGCAGGTGGTGCCGTGGTTGTGATTTGAACCCGCGACCCGAGTATTTCCAGGCAGAAGTGCTAACCATCTAGCCACTGTGCTGCCCTGCCCAGATATGTAGCACCCTCCTTTATAGGTTGCTAGGATGTCTAATTTAGTATAGTATGATCTCCTGCTTAAAGCGGAGCTCCACCCCTATGTTCATTTTAAGGCTTCAACCCCCGCTCCCTGTTAAGGATTGTCACCTTTGGGGGGGTTTTACCTGAATTTGACAGGTATCTGCTCCCACTTCCACTCTAACGGCCCACCTAGGCGATCGGAAGCGGAAGATGTCCTCCCTCCCATGGGACCTGAATTTGACAGGTATCTGCTCCCACTTCCACTCTAACGGCCCACCTAGGCGATCGGAAGCGGAAGATGTCCTCCCTCCCATGGGGCCTGTCACGTGTCCCAGAAGACTACCGGACCATTCACAAAGTGCAGCGCTACTTGCGCACGCTCAGTGGGTGCCTGCCTGTCAAGCTGCAAGCTGTCACAGCCGGGTGCCCACACTGAAGATACCAGAACTGAGGACACAGGAGGGCCAGTGAACTTGGCCGGTGTGAGGACACCACAGGATTGAGGGACAGGTGAGTGTCTGATTTTTAACAGTCAGCAGGTACAGCTTTTGTAGCTGCTGGCTTTTATTTTTTTTTATTTTGACTGGAGCTCTGCTTTAACAGGAGACTGATAGGTAAAACATAGCAGCCTCTCTGCTTAACCCTTTGAGGACCGTAAGATTTTGGAACGCCAAAAGAATCAATTTTTTTGTTTTTAAAGTTCATACACTTCAGTTGCTGTAACTAAGCCATTTCATGAAATAATTGGCAAAAAGCTAGATCCATTTGTTTGTTGATAAGAACTAATATTTTGACTCAAACCAAAAAAAAAAAAAGAGTTTTAAGTTCTTAATCAGATGATACACGCAATTAAAAACATGGGACAAATACGTCCCTTGGTCCTCACAGGGTTAACAGGCAGCTAACAATTGTTTAGTGAGAGGTCCTGTGTGGCTGACAGTGCTGCGATTGGCTGCGATTGGCTACGATTGGCTCCTGTGTATCCAGGAAACCTTGGAAGGTTCTGAGTGAACAGGAATGACCCATGCAGATCAGCAGCATGAATATGGATGCAGTTCCAGCCAATTACAGGAGTGCTGCCCCTGAGCATGCTGGGTACTAGTATTTATATTTGGTGAGCACATGTGATTTGTATTCTTCCTTTTCCTCTGAGAAGTGAGCTCCTGCCAGGGGAGGCAGCTGCCTCCCTGGCTCATGCTTCCAGGAGGCCAACCCGGAGGCCAGAATGCTGAAATCCAGGGTACTTCTGAGAGCTGACTGAGGGAGATGTCTTCAGATCCTGTCTGGTATCATGAAGGAAGGGGACCTGCAAAAAGGGAGTGAGTACAGCCTTTCCTACATGGATGGTGAGACTTGTGCTGTCTAACCCCCTCGGGATCTATGGCATATAGTCAGCTGCTGGGTGTAAGCTAGAGGGGACACCGACTGGTGTCCGGAAGAGCAATTGTCCACTAAGTCTGCATATTTACAGAGGGACTTTGCTCCATTCTTGTACAGTTTGCCACACAGTCCACTTTGAGAAAGCTGTTGTGTATAGTTTGATTTGGAGTATCCTACTATATCCCATCCCTATCCCAGTTCCAAAAAACAAACAACACAACAAAAAAAAACTACAACCCTAGACTGATCATTGGAGTAACGAGCGGAAGTTGTGTGCACCTGACTAAGGAAATGCTGTGTGCTTGGCTGCAGGAGGAAATCCAGGGGAAATCCTGGGGAAGACACAAGTGGTTCATGCAGGGGTAGAGCTACAGATATAAACGAAAGTGTAAACTGAAAAAACTGACATAAACTGAACTGAAAACTGATGTAAACGGAATCTGTTTTTTTCATTGCAAACACGACTGAACAGATGATGCCCATGTGAAAGGGGCCTTACAGTGAACCTGACAAAAAAGAAACATGGAGGACGAACACCTGAAAATGCTAGGCACCTGGCTGTTATTGTCACCCTTTAGCTTTAATTTCTGTGTGACTAATAAATATGAAGATATAGAAAGTTGGAAAAAGTCAGAAATTCCTAACTGTACTTGTTTTGGGATAACAGGAAGCCCTCTATTGCAAAATATCGTTCCTCGCTATCCCATCCTCATTTTAATTACCCAACATTTCGTTAAGCTCACAAATATTTACATATTCACTCATGTTGTCTTTTACATAAGCCAAGCTGTAACATATGTTTTTTAGCCTGTTAAAGGCAGAGGCAGTCTACCCTAATTTTACGCTTTATGTGGCTTTGTAGAACTCTCAAATGTTTGTGATGTATGTAATACACATCCATTCAGTGGAAGCCCAGAGAATTTGGGCCAGGGATGGCATTCCAGCTGTCGGTTGTCAAATCCCTCATAATGCTTATCCACCGGGCTCTGGGGTAGTGGAGAAGCCGCTGCATTGCTGAATGTTGCCTTTACTGGTTTATTCTCAGTCTATTGTGTGTAGGCCGTCTCTCACCCTGTTCCTCTGTTTCCTTTTGCAGACTGTGAGTATAAACAAAGCTATCAACACTCAAGAAGCCGCTGTGAAAGAAAAACATGCAAGAAATATCCTTTGAAAAGAAAGAAGCAGGGGGATGCACAAGGCTGCAACAAAAGGTGTTCTGGCAGGGCGTGTGGGAGGAAGGGATCACAATTACTTCTAAATGGGCCTTTACAACAAGAAGTGCAGCATTGTGACACCTCTATAGGTTTAAGGAGGGGGTGGAAAGGGAATGCCAAATGGTGATCACATCAGGGTTTTTTTTTGTCCCCACAGGGCAGATCTGGCAGCCTGTCAGGCTATTCTTAGAAATAGAATTAATATTTTACTTATTCATAAAACATGCTACTTTGAAAGAACAGAGGAGAAGGCTGATCCTGACTTGCAGCTGGAAACACGACTTTAATGATGTGTTAGATGTAGTTCTAGTGGCCATGATCATTTTCCCCATTTTTAAGTTGAGCACATTGGTGTGATTAAATATCAGTTGATAAAAATGTTTTTTTTTTCTATGTAACGGTTTCTCTAATAAGCACAAATGGGTCATTTAAAGTATATCGAAAGCCAATTTTTTTTTTTCATTTTGGAAAGAGTGGGGGAAAGGTTAGAATTCCTCTCAGCTTTTGTCTATGTCTCCGCTGGGTCAATTTACTCTCTCTGTTTATCTTGGTGACCACTGGCATTGAAAGTGAGGGAAAATAAAAAATAAAATAGTGGTCAATAGAACTAGGAGGTGAGGTTAAAATCCTGTCTGAGAGGGGATTTACCTCACTTTGTAGAGATTTTCTCTCACTTCCCAACCTATACTGACATTATATATACTGCATAAGGACCAATGGGTACACTCACCCACAACATTCATATTTATTTATTTAATTTACTTATATACTGCAGTCAATTTACACAGCGCTTTACCCTCAAGGGGTGTACAATCTAAGGTCCCTAGCTTACATTCATACATACTAGGGCCAATTTACACAGGATCCAATTCACCTACCAGCATGTCTTTGGAGTGTGGGAGGAAACTGGAGTACCCAGAGGAAACCCACACAGGCACAGGGAGAACAAGCAGACTCCAGGAAGGAGGTGCCGTGGCTGGGATTCAAGCCAACGACCCTAGCGCTGCCAGGCGGAAGTGCTGCCCCATATGACTTTTAGTTGTAAGATTCCTTGCTGTATCATTTGTCTGTGCCTCCTCCTAGGACACCATCATAAAGATGTCACTCTTTCAGTTGACCACTCATTTATTATATTTATTGAGAATCAATTGTGGAAGCAACAACCTTTGGCTGATTCTGTTAGGGATATCCTGAGAAATCTAAGAAGTTATCTTGACCTGCCAGAATAACAAATGTTAGTGGTTATTTGAATGTTCTAGAGTCACCCTTAAACAGCGTCTCTCACTACAGAAATAAAAACATAACCAGATGGTATTATCACAGGTTCCCTTGATACTGCTTTGTGTCTGTTGGCAAAATGGGAATCTAGTGTACCAGATTGTTGCCACCACAATTTATGCAGTGTCTCATCCTGTGGTCACAACTGGTACTGTATGTTTCATTGAGAACACTGGCAATAGATTGCTGCATCTTTGCTAGCCTAAAATCCTGAAGTTACTTTGCTCCTGGTAAGTATTAGTCAACCTAACACAAGACTTTAAAGAATACTCCACTTGATTACCTACAGTGTAGATACAGAAATCTGTAATGAGACTCTAGTTGTCTGAGGTCTTTGTGTACATGGTAGTTCCCAACCTATCTCCTTTTGTTTCTGGCACTTCTTGGATTTGTATACCCTGCTGAAAGTTGAGCTTTAGATGTAGTGTTCAGTTACAGCTGGTACAACATACTATAATTCCCATTAACTTATCAGTTTCAAAATGCCCTAATCAATTTGAACTGTCTTCAGTGAAGTGTACGGACTTCAGTTGTGGCATGATCCATTGTTTCTCTTGGTAGCTAAAATCAATGCAATCCTTCAATAGTGCTGAAGTTAAAGTCTATTTAAAAGACTGCACGTAGTTTATTAGTGTTAATCTGTATGTTAGATGGGGTTTACTATCATTAGTGTGTAAAAGAGTTAAATGGTTGTTGCTGATAATGCTGTCATTACTAGTGGACTTAGCAGACAAAAATGATTAATTTCCTTGTTTTGGAAAACACTTGCTTGGTTGTTTCCTGTCCAGCTTTCATTTCCACATTTCCTTGTGACTTTTCTCTGATTTCGATATGGTAATCTGAGGTCTTCCTGGAGGAAGCTGCAAGGGCTCAATTTCTCCTGATCTGTAGATATGACACCATATTTTGCTAACTGCCAACTGTGGCTGTAGCCGTTACATTGAAGTGTCAGCAATAGTTGTCATCTCTGGGATACAACATTCTTGGTTTTTCTTTTTTGAACTATAAGATACCAAAGTTGAAAATTAATTTTTTAAATCCATTTAAGGATTTAGTCTACAAAACCATAGCTTCTGTTTTTCATTCTGACATTGAACATCAGTGCTAAAAATGTCTGTTGCCAGTGACTATTTGCTGAGCGATGTAAATGTCCATGAATTCCTGATTATGCCTACTGTAAGCTCTTGGGTGTCTCTAATGCAGAGAAAGGGAATTATCTGACAAGTAACTTACCCAGAAGCATTTGAAAATGGATAGCATAAATTTTATAGAAGAGTTATATGTGGTAGCTAAAAATTTTTTTTTTTAGTATAGCACTACCTCCTTAAGAGTTGCAAAGATTTTGGGTTCCCCTGCCCTGCACAGCCAGGCAACATGCATTTTCATGCAGACTTGCATCCAGGAGTCAGAGATTAGTCCTTGAGCATTGTTTTTGTGATTTTTATTAGGGGGATTTGAACTGGGATAGGGTTAGGGGTGTACAGGATGCCCAATGGAACTGATGGAACTGACAACTTCCTGGAACTATTTGCAAGCCTCCACTGCAACACAGTCTTTGTTGAAGAGCTACCCAGCATCTCCTAGTGTACCACCCCAGACCCTAAACTCCTCTTCCTTTACCCAGCTGCTTGGAGACATTCCTGAGCAGGGGATCCTGTGCCTGGCAATTTAAGAGATTAGACAGTCCCAGGAGGTGGTGAATCTGGTTTCCCAACAGAGTGCTCCTTCCCCTATCTAGCCCAGAGGGTGCAGGTCGATTCACTCAGTCCTTCTGCTATGCAGCTGGTGGGTTTGTGGCTGCTACCAGGCTCTCTACCTGAGCCACTCCTTCCCTGCTACACAAGTGGTCCTCACTCTGGGGCCAGTGTCTGAGCTTTCACCTTTCTCAGCTCCACTCTCAGGCTCCTGCCTTCAGCCTCACATCATCCTCTCTGTCTTCCACCCGAACTCTCCTGCAGCTGGGGCAGGCTCACTCACTTTTAGGTGTTGGCCTGGCCCCTTGCCAAGCCTCCTGTTGGGGACAGGCCAGGATTCCTTAAGGGTAAAAGCCAGCCACTCCTCAGATCCACCCACTGCATCCAGACCTTTCTCCAAAGTTCTAGAGCGGTAACAAATTCCATAGGGGCTGCCCTGCAGATTCTCTCAGCTCTGACCAAAGTTTGACCCTTGCTAGCTATCACACCCAGGCTGCTACTCAGCCTTCCTAGCTAACAATCAGTCAATTGGCTCCCCTGGTAGGCTTGGAGGGTGCTGCAATAGAATAGAGAAATGATAAAACCATGACAGTGGTCACCAGGACTGATAGAAAAGGGAGCCTTCCCAGATTGAGGTCATTGCCTCTGTTGGTCATTTCATAGCATCCTTCATGAAAAGAATTAAAAAGAAAATGCAGAACCAAAACATATTCTAGAATAACCCACACAGACAGTAATAGACCCAGGAAAACACAACTTCTATGTAATGCGGCTAGAGCTGCATGAAGGTAAAACTTGGTGAAGGTAAAGCTTCAGCTGTGAGCTGCAAAGCTATCTTGTTTATCAAAAATAAGTATATTATCTAACAATATGAAGTGTGTGTTTCCTAAAGCAACTAAGGCCACTTGCCAATCTTCAGATTTGCATGAATGTGTGTCCATGCCTCTATAAGCATTTGAAAGTCTTTTGTACTCCTGGAGTTGTCCTTTAATGATCAATGAATCAGTCAGCGAATGATGTGCTTTTAACACATACAGTATAGACAACACTAAAAGCACCCATGCATAATGTCAATAGATCTTCATGAGGACAACTCCTGAAGTACACGTGCAAATGCATACAGACGCTTTGACACACATTCAGCATTTGAAATTGCACATCTGAAGTGTGTGGTCTTGGTTGATATTGGAAACACACACTTCCTATTTTTATATAATGTACTCCTTATTTTTTAATGATACCAGGAATAGCTTTGAAGCTCAGAGCTGAAGCTATGTCCACCCTTTTTTTTAACTGAGGTCAGTGTGGAAAGTTTGTAGTGTTTAAAGTAGTCCTCTTCCCACAACTATATTTAGTTTGTGAAAAGCCCTATGTAGACTCTGACATTTTTTTAACACCTTTGTTGATCCAGGTCTACTACCCACTGTATGGGCTCTGTCAGGGCACTTATTTTAACAGTTTTTTTCCAAATGTCTAGATGTGCAGCATCAAAGGATGATGAGCTGGAGAAAGACTTCTGGAAAGAATTCACCATACTGGATCTTGGTATCAGAGCTGAAAAATAAGGCTTAATTTACACTGGTGTTTAAATGGGGCACTTGACATTTCTGGTTGTGTCCCATATAATGAGTTTAAATGTTTGTGCAAAGGTGAAGATGTTAAATGGGTACTAAAATAAAAAATGGCATAAGTGGTACAGTCTGTCACTAGCAGTCTTTGTCTATGATTAAGCCCGGATAGGTGGGGTGAAATGCATTAGAGATAGAGCTCAGGAGGAGCCCAAGACTGAAGCCATTTACATTCCTTTTCTCCTGTTGACCTAATGGTGTGTGGCATCTCTCATCCCCTCATACCTCCTGTAACTTAGTTCTTTACCTATTGATCCTTCTGTATTTTTTCAACTTCCTTTAATAGACCAAGCTGTGCAGCAAAAGTGGCAGTTAGTGGGTTGAAACAAACCATTTAACACTGAGTTGGGTGCTTATGATGGTCAGCTTTTATTAATTTAGTTAAAACCTTTATCTCAAAAGGAAAGAAAAAACAGTTTCCGTAACTGCTTAAAAAGTGTTAGCTGGACTTAGGTTTTAATGTATAACTAAAGGCAAAACATTTTTTTTTTTTTTAGATTTGGATAGAGTGTAGAGGGATTGGAACTCTTACAAAGAAAAAACTGGTAAAGAAAAAAAAAGAAAAAACTGGATTGGAACTCTTGTCAGGTTTTCATTGCTGAGAACAAAGAGAAACATTTAAATTTGGTCTTTAAACTCTGGGCTGAGAAAAATATATACTACTCAATAAATCATATGAAAACATATTAATTTTATTATTCCATAAATTCAACACTGCACTCGGCATAGCTAAATATGCGACAGCCTATTATTTAGCTTCACCAGGACATGAATACATTAAATATCTCTGTTCTGACACAGACTTATTCATAAAGACTTATCTTAAATTCTGGAAAAGCTCTTAATGTCCTAAATTAGCTCACATGAAAAATGTCATACCTGGGACCAAATCAGCATATGTAAACAATAGCCCAGGGTTTAAAGACCCAATTTAATTGCGCCTCTCTGTTCTTATTATTGTCTTGGGGTTAAAATCCTTGCCTTATATATGAATGAAGTCATGCACTGATTTTTATATATCTACTTCTACTTTTAGAATTTTATAAATTTTTATATGTACCTGGATTATACTCTGCTGATTTAATCTGAACGTTCAATTGGGTTTTAACTGCAGAGTACAAGCAAGCTCATTCCTGTGTGAGACATGTCTGAGGAACCCAGGCAGACAGAGAATGATCAATGGATCAATAATGTTTTAATGCGGTAAAGGAAATTGGGTTGTGGCATCTATTTTTATGTTTGTTACATTGAAACTTTACAAAGAAATTCTGATGTGGACAAAGGAGCAATATCCCAAAGTTAATTGTGTGCAATGCTAATATATTTGTGCTGCATGTTATTTCTAGCAATAGTTGTTATTATTGATAATATGTTTTCTGAAACATATGAGTTGCTTTCTTAACATAAATCCACCTTGTATTTTGGGGACACACCATGAGAAGGGGGCTCAGACTTTTTGGGTAGCTGTGAACCGCCTGCCGCTGTCCAGCAATGCAGTTCTCTGCTGGAAGTTCTGCCACGTTTTTCACAAGCTGCTGCGAGATGGTCACCCCAATGTGAGTATGGGATGCAGTCCACATCTTGTATACTTACCAGATTAAATATCTTTGAATGCCCAAATACATGTCATGCATATCTCCTAGATTGTAAACTCCAAGGATCAGGTCCTCCTATCCCTCTTGTATTGAACTGTATTGTTGCTGTATTGTCTCCCTTTATATTGTAAAGCACTGAGCAAACTGTTGGCGCTATATAAATCCGTATTATAATAATAATAATATGAAAACATTTACTGCATTCTGCCAAAGTCCTATCAGAATTTTTGTGTACCAGTATTAGCTTTCCAACCTCACACCTACTTGAGTTTTCTGCTATTTTAGAGCTATGACTTATGCTTGGAGTAACTTATCTAGAATACAAGCAATTCATGAAACTTTTATCAGAATGTAATTACTCATCAAAGGCTTTAACAAAGTTCCTTTTCTGAGATACGTTTCATGTACTCCCTGTTTTTAGGTTTTGAAGGACTCTCTGCGTTACAAAAATGAGCTCATTGACATGAGCCGGATGTGGGTAAGAGCATTTTGTCTACTAGCTTTATGTCACTTGATACAAATCCACTTTTGTTAAAGTGCCTCTCTTCTTGTTGAGAATCTGTCCTGGTTCTGTAGCAAAGAGCAGGTCCTGTAATTGTTTCACTGTAGATTGGCAGCAGTGCATGAAAGAACAAGACTGTGGGGCTTTCTTTTTTTGTTTGTAAATAGGGTGTCTATTTTTTAAACTGAATAAATTAACAATTAACTTCTTTGAATTACGATAAGATCATCCTCTCAATAGACATTTTCTATTCCAGATCCTGTAACCAATATTGTTTTGTATTTTGTTTGCCAATACCTCCAAGTGTGGTGGACTGAGTTCCCTAAACGTAATCCTAAAGATTGCCATTTGTGTGTATTTTAGGGGCATCTTAGTGATGGGTATGGACAGTTATGTAGCATCTATTTGAAGCTTCTGAACACAAAGATGGATTTCCACACAAAGGTAAGAGTACAAAAACCTGATATTTACTACTGATATCTAGCTTTTTAAAACTGAACTCTGTGAAATCCAGAATAATTTTCTGGTTCAGTCGCATTAATACATTAAAGACTAAGTTCACCTTTTTTCTAACTTCCAGATCCCCTATGTACCAATATACCATTAATGCACCTCTGTTGCAAAAAATAAAAGCTTTCTTTGATTTTAAGAACAAAGCCTTACCTTAGCCCTAGCTGTATATCTTAGAAAGCATCATCAGTTACTGGTATGTAGATTTGGGACAGAGAAACCAGTAAGACACAGGAAGGAATTTACCAGCTGAGCTCATTAGCACACAAATCCTGCACTGACCCACCAAAACATACACCCTCCACCCAACAACTATGTTTGTACGTCATCCCCAGCATCCCTCCACACGTGCATTTGTCTGGGTTCCCCTGCATCCCTCCAGATGGGCCCAAGCTGCATGCTAAATTCTCTGGGCTTGCATGCGTCCCCTGGGTTGGACACCCTTGATGCAGTGCAAGGGTCTTCCTGATTGAATACAGAATGAATGGATAGATGGTGTGTCCTCCTATTATATAGTTTTGGTAAATCTAAAGGAGATTGTACAGAGTTTGTACAATCAGATTGTATAGTGTGGCCATCTGTATGCACTTAAACTTAACTAGTTGCGCTTTCAGTGCCATTAATTGTTCATGGCACCCCAAACACAGAAGCAAACACATTTTGCCTCATGAAAAAAATGGGTGACAAATGCAGCAAAACGCACTGTAAAAACATGCAACTTGCACCATACCAAAATGTACCATGAGTTACTTTGCCACGTGTAGCACAGCCCATTAGAATCAACAGGCTGCCCTATGTGTGTCACTGAAAAAAGGAGCTAAAAAACATGCGTTCCCACTACTGTAGGGCTGAAAGTGAATTTGGTGTGTTTACGTAATAACAATGAGGCTCCATTAACATCTGTGTGTTTCCAGATGCATGGCAAACTGCACAGAAAACACATATTTTGCTTCAGAAACGTGCTGACAACGCACCAAAAAAGGGAAAAAAGGGTGCGGTATGTGAAGATGTGAACAGTGCCTGACAGTTGAGTGTCTCCATCCACTCTCACACCCGTCTGAACAATCCATTCAATATGTATAAAATCATGCCTGCTCTTGCACTATATAGCTGATGTGAGATCTAAAGGAGATGTATAATCAGATTGTAATGTGTATGGTCACCTTATGGTAAGAAGTAGGTGGTGGTAAAGTATTGAGGGAGGTGTGGTCCAGACTGGTAATACACGCCTATCACACCCTTTCCTGTGATGCAAAATCATAGAGAATGATGGGAGCTTACCTACAAGAAGTGTTGCAAACTGAAAGAATTTTTAATACTCATACAGAAACATGGAATTTCAGACTCTTTGAGGACAAGGTATGTGAGAGATAAGAACATTTAGATTGCTGGGTCAGAAATTACATCACAAAAGGATTCTATTATATTATGAAAAGTGAAATTCTGTCCAAAAAGGTGAACTTAGCCTTTAAAGATGGAGATTCTCCCTTGTTCCATTTATACTGTATACTCAATATGATTCCGATTATTCCACTTAGGGTTTTCTTTACCCAACTCAGATCACTGAATTGATATAGGGACCCCGAAGACCCGGTCTAAAAATTGCAGTCCTCATAAAGCCTAAATTGGCAGGTGGCTTGGGTTTTCCAAATTTTGACCCGTACCACAAAGCTGCTCTATTAAATAGAGACTGGTTCTATCAAGAACCCAACAAACCTTTGCGCACTTCCCTGGCTGCCCCCTGCCCAATGTCTCCATCCATCCCCATTAACTTTCTATCCGAAACGCTTATTTCTCTATGAGACAGATATATCATCTCCAGGGGCGGACATACAACTCATGGGGCCCTCGGGCAATAGGGGATGTACTATGGCTCTCATTCTCTTCTGTAAGACCCTCTGGCCATGAGCCTGCTTATTCAGCTGATTGTTTTCAGTATGTATGCCAGTTTTGTACTGTTATCTTGTACATAGCTTGTAATTCTGTATTTTGTCTGTTGTCTTACTTTACCCTCTGCCTTGTACTCTTTTGAAAATGTCTGAATAAAGAGTTATTTGACTTTAAAACTGACCTCAGTGCTAAGTTTTGTAAATATGTGCATACCAACTTTTTTTTTTCTAACTGAAAAGGGATATCTTATTTAGTTTGGTCAGTTTTGTGATCCAGACATTTCTGCTAGACAATCAACAATATTCAATTAAAATGTAATTATAAAAGTGATGTCCCAGCGGACTGGCTGTACTATTTATTATTTACAAATGAAAGCAGATCTTGGGCCTCTCTGTAGACTACACTAGAGCTAAGCAATACAGCCTGGTCTAGGGCACACCCTAACCTCTAATTGGACGTTGAGGAGCAGCAGCAAACTGATGAGGTCATCTGTGTGCTCTTCTTTTCTGTGAGCTTGTTTACATGTGCATTGTGCAGAGCCCTGACTGGCTCAGGGTATTGCCTCTCTCTCTCCCCGTTTGAATTCTGCTTTTATGAAAGACACCAATCTATTACATATTCTATGGCAATCCTAATTATTGAATACTGTGCAATGCATGACAGAAGGGTAAAATCAAGACAGTCAGGAACTTAAACTAATTTTACCTAATGATTTTTTAATGAACATATAATTGGATTAAAAGGTGTTTTTCATATCTCCCAGGAGTTCTGTTTTAATGATCACATTCCTACTTCTTCATGCTTAATTCTCTCTCTCTCTCTCTCTCTCACTTTCTGCTATTTCAAACTCTTCTTTTGTTCTACAGATCTAAATAAAATCTTTAATATAGTTCCTCCTGTGCACAATATTTAACCATTTTTCTGTTTCCCGTGCCTAGAACCCTCGTTTCCCGGGCAACCTACAGATGACTGACAGACAGCTGGATGAGGCTGGAGAGAATGATGTCAATAATTTGTAAGTCCTACCATGAATACATTTGCTTAATATAAAATTTCTTTTGCTCAAACTGTTACTTTGACAAGGCAGATACTAACAATGGTCTGTCAGACATGATCCTCAATCTTTTATTTTTCAAGAGCTAGCTATTAACCCCCAAATACAATTTATTTTATTGCAGTTTACCAAGTCTTATATGTGATGGCTGCATTAGTTTCCTTTTTTATGCTTGTTATCCTTTATTTTCTGGTTATCCTGCCATTTTACATTTTTAATTTCCTTTAGCAGACCAAGTTGTTTAGCATAAGTGGCAGTTTGAGGGTTCAGTCAATCTATTTACCAATGACCAGGATTCTTTCGATGGTCAGTGTTTATTTCATTTTATACAATTTATTACCTAAAAGAAAAAAAAAGAAGCTATTTTTGTAACTGCTTAAAAAGTGTAGCTGGAGTTCAATCGAACCTGCTTGGTGCCGACGGTACACAAATATGCAGCCTCCCAGCGGCTGGGCCTTGATGCCCAGATGCCACATATTTGCATACCCACTGTAAACAAACATGTTGAGAACGCGTGTCATGCGTGCTCCCAGCATATTCACCGGAGCCTCATGGAAAGGTCCCAATTGCTACTTGCGATTGGGAGCTTTCCGATTATGTGACCGCTTTGACAGCCAATCACTGCAGTCACATGACTGTAAACCCCTCCCCGCCTCCTGTTGTCACAAACCCCTTAAAGGACCAGGAGGTGCTGGCTCCAAGGGGTTAATTTTTTAAGCTGGATATACACTAGTAATATTTCTTTTGAAAATCTTTGTTTTCAGAAGTCATAGTGGAGTCAAATCAATGCTTGTTTTTTTACCTCAGCAAAGAAAATTTTAAGGAGCAGGATGGAAAATTTTTCAAACACCCTAGGTGGTTTTTGTTTGAGAATTGACATTCATTCCAAAATTGAATGCTAAAAGCAAGCTTTATTCAAGTTATTAAATGTACTGAGAATTTCTCATATGAACATTTGTGGAAAATCTACTAGTGTATAGCCAACTTTAGTTAAGTCCATGTAAATCTGCTAGTCCATTTAACACTACCTTCTTCCCATACTGATGAGGCTGCTGTTCAAAGGTGTCTCTGTAGCTCCTCCATCCAGATTTGAGGCACCCTAAAACAGGAGGTGTGTTACTGGCTGGATCACCAGGTGAAAATAAAGGACACAAAATCCTAAAACAAAACAAATGCAGCCTCCACATTTAAGGATTGGTAAACTCCAATATAATATTTTTGGGTTTAATAACATTTTTTAATTCTTTTTAATATGGCTATTATGATTTATAGTTGAGTGTTACTTTCCCTGAAGCCAGTGCTCAGTGTTAGCATATAAGCAGAAACATAAGTAAAACAAGCCCTGCATCAGAGCACTTTTTAATAAATTTTTTATTTCAATTAGAAATAAGCCCTCACAAAATAATAATTAGTTGTGTAGCTGAACTGAGCAAGCATTGTCACCCTAGGACAGAAATATATCTGTAGTCTTGCTGGTGTGATTTATTTGAAAGCAGGACATTAAAAAAGATGACATTGATTGATACTTTAGGAACCTGTACAACAACATACTGTGTTTTAGTGCTTGAGTTCAAATACACTTTAAAGAACAGGTCAGTACAAAAATCAGTCAGTGTACATAGAATGGCAAAACAAATTAATACTTTCATTATGTTAGGGTAGTGAACGCCAAACACGTGTACATTTTTCTCCAAGTTGGGGATGAGACAAGCAGGAATCCCAGTTATGGAAAACATAGTTGAAACATGCCTACCAACAGAGCTTAGTCCAACATCAAGTATTCTGACTCAGATTGTTGTGATAGCGATTTATCCCTTGTGAGACCTCTCTGCCTAGCCTGTATAAGCAGATATAATCACTGTGGACAATCCTTATCAGATAGCTTGAACTCACCAATACTGTGTTCATCCAGAAGTTGCTTTATTCTGTACATGTGAAACAGGATACAGCAGAATGAATGGTTTCCAGTATTATGCGGTCAAAAGATGATACTTTCTGTAGCGTACTATGCAGAATACATGTGTCCCTGTTACATGTGGTCTGTTAGCTGCCTCCATGACACAGGAAGTGCTGAACTCAAGAAGAAGGGAGGAGCTTCATATACAAAGGAATTGTGTCATAGATCTCAGGGAGGCAATATAAAACAAATGCATTACCAAATAAGACCACTGGATGGCAGCATTACTAATTATAGAAATGTCCATAGGAAATGGTACAAAAAATAAACTATATGAATTCTCATGTACATTAACATAAATATTAACTGTGTGTAACAGCATATCAAGGCATGTTCCCAACATTACGAAACCTAATTTCTATCATTCAGTTGTTTATGTACAACAGTAGTCTATAAACTGCAGCCCTTGGTCAAGATCTGGCCCTTTGCTTGTCTTTATCCAGCGCTTGGGACACTTTTCCTCCTAATAATGCAATACACTATTCCTCCCACTGACAGCAACAATGGAGTATAATTCCTGTTACTGGCATCAACAAAGGAACACTATTCCTTCCACTGCCACCATCGTTGGGGGAATATTCCTCCCACTGACACCAATGTTGGGGGGAATATTTCTCCCACTGACACCAACAATGGGAGACTGTTCCTCCCACTGACACCAATGATGAGGAACCATTCCTCTCCCTAATGCCAAAGATGCACTTTTTACTCCCACTGACAGGACACCCCGATGTACAGTATATACAGTGAATCAAAGTCAGATTTCTGAAACTGATGTCTCTGTTGTGTAGCTTTTTATTGTTTTAAAGGGGTATATGGATAGCTAAGAAACCAAGGGGTCTAGATTTGCCAGGATTTGCCTTTCTGGTCCTTTGTGGCTTTTTATGGGTTTTCCATCTGGTGGATCTTTTTAATCCTAGAAAACGAATGCATCTTTGGAATGCAGACCTTTGCGGCCCTAATAAGGTCTATTCAAAAAGGAGAAAGGTGTATCATGCAACAAATATGTTGCCAGTATCCTCATAAGAAACACATGCATGAGAGTTAATGTTGTCCTGGTCCTTTATGGCCTTGGTAAGATTCTTCATCTATTGGATCTCTGTAATCCTAGCAAGCCATTTGTTGGGGTTGTGGTATGTTCCACGTTGCAGGGATGCAGGACTTTTAGGCCGTAGGAAGATATATCATAATGAGTTTTATATTTTTTGATAGCTAAAGGTTTTTTGTGCAACAAGTAAGTTGACGATCTCCTCAAAAGAGACACACCCATGATTGTTTTAACTGCAATCTCTACTAAATCCCAAAACTCCCAGCATTCCCAAAAAAATATACAGAAGGTTATAGAATTACTTTTACCTATTGGTGACAGTTAAATTTATTTTGTAATACTACACAGTATACCATTTGCTAGGAATCACCAACATCATACGGTTCTGCTTGTACTGTTCAGGAGGTTAGTCCTGTAAAATTAAAAAAAAAATGAAAAGCTATATTTCTATACAGCTGAGAACACTGCTTGCATTAAGTTTGCCTCCTCAGGGCTATATGGGTTTCCTACAGGTTTTCCTTTTTTTCCATACAGTGCAAAAACTTGCTGCTAAGCGTGTTGTCTTTTTACCAAATTGTCTCTACATTGTGTGTGTCTTCAGGGCACAGGAAAAGAAAAGTGGGCTTGGTAAAGCACTGTGGAAGAATTGTCAGGACTATATACTGGAAACGTGTTTAATGTATAATATAAACACATCTGTAATGCATCCTACTCATTGGATAACACAGTAATTTCTGCATCTTGTGACACCAGATTTTCATTATCCTGAGGTCAGATTACAGAAAAATTGGTTTATATTAAATATAGTACTTGCCTGTACATCTCTATTTGCTGTCTAAAGAGGCCATTTGCTTTGGATCCAAATGAAATGTTTGAATGTCTAAATTAATTAGCTCTGTTCAGTTGAAAGTGGCGTTCATAGTATTGTAATGTACTGAACAGAAAAAAAAACGTCACCTTTTCTCAAAAAATGAAATGCTAATACCATCTGAATGTGACTGATGTGAATGTACAATATATATATGTAAATCGCTGTGTAAATTGATGGTGCTATATAAGAAGCTGTAATAAATAAATATTAAAATAATACATATACCCTCCCCACCCCCCAGGCTGAACTTACCTCCACAATTACCCTTCACTGCCCACACAGGTGGTTCAAGCATCTGGGGATTTAAAAGCCTTGATTTTCTTCCCCTTCTGTCCTTAGAGATGCTGGGATGGATCAGAGCAATTCTGGTTGGTCAGAGTGGTCACTCGACCAATCAGAATTGCTCTGATCCATCCCAGAAGAAGACTGCAGTTTTTAAATCCCCAGATCCCTGGTCTGGCTGCAAAGGCAGTGAAATCTAGTCATCCGCATTGGTAATTACAGTGGGAACAGTAATTTGTAGAGGTTATCTTTCATTTATTATTATTTTATTAAAAATAACAATTATTTCATTTCATTACATTGCATATCCAGATGTGAGGGAAGAGAGAACATCAGGAGAAAAACATAACACATACAGCAAAAATAAATGGACAGGGGGTTTTAACCCTTCTCTACCTTATCCGAAACACAATAAAAGGTTTAAAGGTTTTGGCTTTACATACACTTTAATATGGACATCAGTTTTATACCATCAGGAGAGTGAAGGGTAAGATAAATATAGCCAAATAATCCAAATAGTTTAAAAGCTAAAAAAACCCAAAACTTTAGGCTCTAAAAATGTTTAATTCTCTTTCCTGATGAGTGAGTTTGATTTGCCCATCACTAACTATCTCCTGGCTAGCAGCCTCCATACAATATTCACATTTCTCAGTGTCAGCATTTACTTATATAATCCCCAATGGAATGTGTATGTTATATATACACAGAAGAACTTACCATGCCCTAGTTTTACATTAGGAAATGCTGACTTACAGTGCTGACAGCGAATTGCCTCTTCTTTATCACTATGAGATGAAGCGAGGAAGGAAACCGATTGAACGACATTATGACCTGGAACTGTTATCCATCTTTTTGCATTGAATTCTTTATGTCTGTTCTTCCAGACAAGGCGACCATCATCCATCTCACATCCATTGGTCTGGTTTTTGTAATTCAATGAATTCTATTGATTAAATTATCTTAGCCACTTTATAGTGTACCGAGAAATATAAACCTGTCAGATGTCTGCTTTAACACCTCAGATGTTTATTTATTACTATACTCAGGATGAAATTCTTAGTCAATAATGTGGGAGGTCAGTTAAAGTAGCATGAACAGGGGCTGGTAAATAAAATTTAGTGCAAAATAAAGATATAATGCATAACTAGGGAAATCATTCAAAGGGTCTGACTGTGTAAGGGACCGCCCGGCGACACCACTAGCACTCCACTAATCAGGCGTCCCCAGCGCACGGAGTCTAAGTCCCAGAGTACTTGTTCACCAGGGCCCCTGATGGTGGGGATGGACTTAGAGTACCCCGGGACCAGGTCGTGCTTACTGAGGATACCCGTCAGTGGTAGGGGTGTTCGCCAGGGGCTCCCACGGGAGAGAGCCTGATATGAGGAGGTCTGGAGACCTCGCTGAGAGGGATGGATGGATGGATGGATGGCTGAGCAAGTGCAGAGTCAGGCAAGCCGGGTCGGTAACGGGGAGGACAGTACGGTACAAGGCAGCGGGCAGAGAATAGTCGGGTCACACGCCAGGTCATCAACAGTAGGTCAGATCCAATAGGGGACATACGGAAGAGAGGTCAGGCAAAGCAAGGGTCTGGGCAGGAGAATTCAGCAGTGGTCAGGTACAATCCGGGTCAGCAACTTACAGGTTCAGGTTCAGGATACAGGATGCAGGGCAAGGACAAGACCAGAAGGCACCGAATGACAGCTCAGGGCCGTTTAAATATCGCGCCCTGCGAACTCACGCGCCGCGGCCGGCCCGGACCTAGAGCTCGCATCCCTGCACAGGGCGGCATACTGCGCCTGCACCGGGACCATCGCGGCGGGGATCGAGGGGATCCCTGACAGACTGGTTGTTGCTGATTTTATTTTTGTTTTGGGGGTATTAACTAAGAGCAGCCTAATTCTGTGCAGATCAGTATCTTTAGGTGCCGGGATTTTGGTGCTGTAAAATCTTGGACTGGGACTGTGGTCTCTTGATGCCAATAATCCCAGCACGCAGTGGACAACGTATGCATTTTAGGGGTTGATGTGGTCTTAGGAAGGGTTAATGATAGCGTTTAAGATATGGTCAGCTTAAATGTGGCCATGATTTTTGGAAATCACCCTAAAAAATCATTACAGAGGGTAAAATTTAGGAACAGCCAATAAAACACATTGGAAATCAGAGAGCCTAGTTAACTTATGCCCCGTACACACGATAAGGAAATCGTATGAAAAATTTTGTGGAACCACTGATCGAACGATTTTCTCCTCGTTGATGAGCAGGATGTTTTAACCGATAACGATATTGTGACCAAAAAAATCTGTTGAACAACAGTGAAAAATATTGTTTTGCATACGAATGACTGATTTTCTATGCATTGGTATGACGGTTGTACGAAAACAATCTATCAAGCGCTATCACACATGAGCGAAAACAGAAGATGACTCGGATGTTTATGGCTAAGCAATCTTCGTAAACACGAACGAAAAATCCAAATGTTAAAAGTAGACTGGCCTAATGAGATAATGAAAGCAGAATTATGCATATTATATTGTTATGTATCACTATTTATGTATATAGGTAATGTAATAAACTATATTATACTCATTGCTAATAATTGTTGTGTATATCGTTCATTTTTGCCGGTAGGGCGTGGCTACAAGGTCACATGCACACTGCATCACTTCCACTTGTACGGAAGACGTCAACGCTACGTATTGCCCGACGAACGATTTTTTTTTTCACATTGGTTAATGTGGGCCACGATTTCGACCAACGAACGAACGCCTCTCGGTCGTCGAATGACCGATCGGTCGATTTTCTAATCGTGTATTCCCACCTTAACACTCAGTGGCCATTTTATTAGGTACTCCTATCTAGTAAAAAGACAAATATTTGTTAGAGATTCTGGTCCATGTAGACTTGATACCATTACAGTTTCTGCAAATTTGTTAACCGCACATTAATGCAACAAAATCTACTACCTCAGCCCAAAGGATTAATCAGATTCTGCCTTTGTGTGCATGTGGCAGCAGAAGCTGAGATCCATCAAGCCAAGTAGTGTTTTTCCTCAGTACCCTAATTCATGCATCTTCCTGTTTTAGTTGAAACTCTTGGCCACATCTTTATGAAGCTCTAGCCACGTCATTTGCTGTTTCCTTTTTTTGCATTAATGTGACCACTGATTGTACATGCCTTGTTTGGGCCTCTGTTCCACATATAGTTATTATATGTGTAGCACTACCCCCTTAGGAGTTACTAGAGATTTGGGTTCCCCTATAGTCCTGTACAGCCACGTGTTTCCTTTCAGCCTTGCACTCCAGAAACAGTAAACAGTCCTTGAACTTGTTTTTTTGGATTTTATTAGGGGACTGAAACGTGGATGAGGATGAGTGACATATGGGATGCCAATGGAACTGTTTAACCGAGCACAACTCCTGGAACTATGTACAAGTGCTCAGAAGGGTTTTCTCTTCTTGGAGAGCTAGCCAGTCTCTCCAGGTATAGAAATCCCTGGACAAGGGAATCTAGAGTCTGACTCTTTAAAAAAGCAAATCCAGATGGGGACTAGTTAGATTTACCACCCAAATGTCCTCTCCCCTATTCCCATCTAGAGGGTGTAGAATTACTCACTGTCCCTCTTCTGTAGGCTGCAGTCCTTCTTCTGGGGCAGCTCCTTCCTTAGCTCCACAGATGATCCTTTCTCAGGGAGCCAATGAGGTTAAGCTTTTCTTCTGTCTGCAACTCCCCTTGAGGTAGGCCCCTTCCCTGGCCCTCCTCCGAGACTCCATTCTCCAGTTCCTGCCCTCACATCTTCCACCCAAACTCTCCTGCTGCTGATCAGGCTCAACCACACTTAAGGACTGTCCTGACCCCTTGCCAAGCCTCCTGTTTGGGGATTGGCCAGGATCCCTTGAGAGTGCAGACTTGCTTCTCCTCACCCCCACCCACTGAATTCTAGAGACTTCTCCAAATCTCTACATCAGGTGTAGGTTTTGGAGAGCTGATCAGCAGAGCCTCTCAGCCCTGACCCAAATTTGACCCCTTTGGCTATTCCACCAGGCTGTTACTCAGCCTCTAACTAAAAATATAATCAACTAGCTTCCCCTAGCAAACTAGGAGGGTGCTACATAAGTTATTCATGTTCATCTTTTTTTAGATCTTATTTAAAGTGCCCTTCATCCATGCAGCAGACCCAGCCATCTTATAAAGCTAAATAAAGCAGTTTGTTTTTAGAAGCCATTCCTAATGAATATCTGAATAAATAATGCAAGTATTCAGAAGGGAATTAGCTTCCCTATGTTTGGAAATGCCAAACGTAAAAATGTCACACTGTATGTAACTGACAGGTACACTTACCTTTAAGGTGATGACCATTACAATTTGATGCAACGTAGAACACTCTCTAGTTTGGCTGTGGTGGTGGAAGCTTCTCTGTTTATTAATTTTTCTTTTATGTTTTGATCCTATTCAGTTTTCAACTCACTGTGGAGATATTTGATTACATGGAATGGGAGCTCAATCTGTTTCATGCAGGTAAGTGTCATATTTTCTTTAAAAAATATATCTGTAAAATTTGTTTGACACTTTTTGTGTCACAGCACTGACAACAAGAAGAGAAGAGAGTTGTCAATGTTATAGGATCCATCTTCCTTAGCATCTAATAGTGTGCAATGAAAACAGTCCTTCATTGAATCATTTCCCATTAAAAGTGTATGTTAAGACATGCCTCTTATGTTAGTTTTGGATAGAATGTAGAAGGTTTAGAACATCTGTTGGGTTTTTATTTCTGTCTGCATCTCCACAATGTATTTTCACCCTCACTTCTGGTCATTGTGATCATTGTCTCCAGTACTGAAAAATAATGTGAAGGAGATGTAGGGCCAAAGCTGTTTTGGCGCTACTTGTCCTATGGATCACAGGAGTGCATTTCATTTTACACTCCTGTGACCCATTTTCAACCGAAAGTGGGCTAAAACCTAGTACACGTTAAGTTTTTTTATGTTCAGCTCAGAAAAATAATCAGGTCTCTGTACTAACTATTATTATTATTATTATACAGTATTTATAAAGCGCCAATAGTTCGCTCAGTGCTGTACATTACAAAGGGGGACAGAACATGTGACAGAACAATACCAATACAATGTGATACACGAGGGGTTCGAGGGCCCTGCTCTTTCGAGCTTACAATCTAGGAGGAAGGGGGTGGTGGCACAGGAGGAGATAGCTGTGGGGGATGGAGTGGTAGGAAGAGTGGAGGAGGTCGGCAAGTTAGCAGGGGGTGGGGTAGGCTTCCCTGAAGAGATGGGTTTTCAGGGTGCGCCTAAAGGAGAGGAGAGTAGGTGATAATCTGATGGGTTGGGGCAGGGAGTTCCAGAGGATGGGTGACACCCTGGAGAAGTCCTGGAGGCGGGCATGGGAGGAGGAGACCAGGGAACTAGAGAGAAGGAGGTCTTGTGAGGAGCGGAGTGTGCGTGCTGGGCGGTACTTGGATATTAGGTCAGTGATGTAGTTCGGGGCAGTATGGTGGACAGCTTTGTACGTCAGCGTTAGGATTTTGAATTTGATCCGTTGCGCAATCGGAAGCCAGTGGAGGGATTGGCAGAGGGGGGTGGCGGAGACAGAGCGGTTGGAAAGGTGAATGAGTCTGGCAGCCGTATTCAGGATCGACTGAAGCGGGGATAGCCAGCGGCGAGGCAGGCCAGTGAGGAGGGAGTTGCAGTAGTCGAGTCGTGATATGATGAGGGAGTGGATGAGCTGTTTAGTGGTTTCTGGGGTTAGGAACGTGCAGATTTTGGCGATGTTGCGGAGGTGGAGTCTGCACGAGTTTGTTAAAGATTGGACTTGGGGCTGGAAGGATAGGTTGGAGTCCAGAATGACACCCAGTACTCTGGCCTGCAGGGCGGGTTTGATGGTAGCGTTGTTGGATGTGACGGAGAAATCAATGGGGGGCGGTGTCCGGGCTGGGGGGAAGACAAGAAACTCGGTTTTGGAGAGGTTCAATTTAAGGAAGTGGAGCGACATCCAGTCTGATATGTCGCTCAGTAGGTGTGTGATTCGGGCTGAGACCAAGGGGGTGAGGTGGGGGGTTGAGAGATAGATTTGTGTGTCGTCGGCATAGAGGTGGTAGTTGAAGCCGTGAGAGTGTATGAGTTGGCCAAGGGAGGAGGTATTAGTGGAGAAGAGAAGGGGCCCAAGGACAGAGCCTTGAGGGACCCCAACAGAGAGGGGGAGTGAGGGGGAGGTGGTAGCATTATAGGTAACGCTGAAGGAGCGTTGTGACAGGTAGGATGAGAGCCAGGAGAGAGCAGAATCTCTGAGGCCGAGGGAGTGTAGTTTTTTGAGGAGGAGGGGGTGGTCGACTGTGTCGAAGGCCGCAGTGCAGCAATGTTAGTACAGCATAGTACTGCTCTCCTGTGTCCTGATAGGGGGGCCCCTGACACCCCCTCCTTTCCTTGCCAGAACACACTTGTCAGCACTTGCAGCTATTTTACATCTACAGTAAGTAGTTTGGCAACATGCACATTACCACAGTGCACATTACATGCATTGTCTTCTTGCGTTGCCATTCATTTTGAAAAGCACCCCAATGCAATAAGGCAATGCACGTGTTGCAACACATGGCAATGCACCATAGTATGTTGCAGTGCGGCAAAAGATTTTTCTGCATCGGACTGCCTTAATGCAATGTGACACAATGCACACTAATGCAAGTACATTTATGCACTGCATAAATATATATTGTGTTTCCCCAACTTCCCCATAATAAACCATGCGCTGAAGTGCAGTGCATTTTGAACATTTTAACCTGTCCATTTTTTCTGTGTTTTAGTGTCTTTGTCAGTGACTGTTAACATCATCTACTCCAAATTTTTATTATGTCAAAACACGTCAATGCACAAAGGAAATGCACAATGACACAAGACAACGCACCTGCATAACACTAAAAAAAAAACTTTCAGCTCTTTGCAACAAAAAGCCCATTGTAGTTCTCTTAATAAACAGAAAGCTATAGCTGTGATAGTGGGAATTAGCTCAGTGGGAAAAGACACATTTTCCTTTCCAGGGCATAGTCTAGTGGAAGGTGTCACTTAATGAATTCGTAAGAAGCAAGGGTCCAGTTTGCATTTGGCCTTGAATATTATAATATTTAGTTAACAGACCTTAACTCTTTTGTGACCAGAGGTCATTAATGCATTGATACAGCCATATTTAGCAGCATTAATATAGAAACATAGGGTGCAAATCAAAAAGTAATATCTACAGCTTTATGAATTGTAGTAAAATACCTCTTAGCGTTTTTTCAAAAAATGTTTTGTAATTCGGTAAAAAGAAATGCTATTAAAATACTGCATGAGCTATTGTATGAAGTGGTGTGGTATTTTAGTAGTTAAAGCGAGTGGCATTTTAACGCCTAACAGTCTGTGAATAACTGGTTGTTAAGGAGCTCATCTGCTGTCAGCTGGATTCCCCCTTCCAGTAGAATGTAAGGAAAAGAATTGCTGGTATTAAAAAAACAGCATGGAGGTCCTTTCAAATTCCCCTACCAGACCTGAAAGGGCCTAGTATGGATGGGAGAAGAGACCCCACGCTGTTTTTAAACATTTTTTTTTAATGCTGGCAATTCTTTTGTTTACATTCTGCTGTCAAATAGATGAGTCATGATTGTTAAGGACATGGCATCCACCTACTTCACTAATGACCTACTAACTGCTAAAACCAATGGCCATTACTCCATACTCAAACTCTTAGACCTTTCCTCTACATTTGACACAGTCGACCAACCACATCTCCTCTGTAAACTCCAATCCCTTGGTCTCCATGACTAGTCTTTCCTGGTTCTCCTCTTACTTATCTCAGTGCACTTTCAGCGTCACATACAACACCAACTCTTTCATTCCTCTTCCTCTTTCTGTTGGGGTACCTCAAGGCTCAGTCCTTAGGACCCTCTTTTTTTCCTTTCTACACCTCTTCCCTGAGCCATCTGACAACCTCCCATGACTTCCAATACCACCTCTGTGCTGATGACACCCAGATCTATCTCTCTACTCCTTAGCTCACATCCTCAATCTCTTCACGTATCTACAGAGCGACATATCAGTATGCATGTCACACCACTTCCTCCAACTCACTCTTTCTAAAACTGAGCTTGTTTTAGAAGGAGGATATTTCCTCCTTCCTCACTCATGATCCCCTACTCATGACTTTACCATTAAGATCAACAGCACAATAATTGGTCCCTACCCCTAGGTGTAATCCTAGACTCTGATCTCTCCTTCAGGCCCCACATACAATCACTGGCTAAATCACTTCCACCAGATCATCCCCTCCAGCTATCACCTTTGGTACCCCCTCCCCATTCCTTTAGATTGTAAGCTTCATGAGCAGGGCCTTCCTATTCCTTCTGCATTGAACTGTATTGTAATTGTACTGTTCCCCTTTAAATTGTAAAGCAGCATGTAAACTGTTAGTGCTATATAAATCCCATACATTATTATTATTAATAATAATAATAATAATAATAAGCAGAAAAAAATGGTTAATCAAGTCTGCAATATATATATATATATATATATATATATATACTATATTTCCAAAAGTATCATTGATATAAAAAAAAAATTGGATTCAGGTGTTCCAATCACCTCCATGGCCACAGGTGTATAAAATCAAGCACCTAGGCATGCAGACTGCCTCTTCAAACATTTGTGAAAAAATGGGTCGCTCTCAGGAGTGAATTCAGGCGTGGTACTGTGATAAGTTGTCACCTGTGCAATAAGTCTATCCATGAAATTTCCTTGCTGCTAAATTTTCCACGGTCAACTGTGGCAATAAAACAAAGTGAAAGCAACTGGGCACAACTGCAACTCAGCCATGAAGTGGTAGGCAGCATAAAATGACAGAGCGGGGTCCATGCATGCTGAAGCACACAGTGCGCAGAAGTGGCCAACTGTCTGCAGAGTCAATAGCTAAAGACCTCCAAACTTCGTGTGCCCTTCAGATTAGCACAACAACAGTGCATAGAGAGCTTCATGGAATGGATTTCCATGGCCAAACAGCTGCATCCAAGCCTTACATCACCAAGTGCAATGCAAAGCGTCAAATGTAGTGTTGTAAAGCACGCTGCCACTGGACTCTAGAACAGTGGAGATGTGTTCTCTGGAGTGACTAATCATGCATCTCTGTCTGGCAATCTGATGGACATGTCCGGGTTTGGCGGTTGCCAGGAGAACGGTACATGCCTGACTGCATTGTGCCAAGTGTAAAGTTTGGTGGAAGGGGATTATGGTGTGGGGTTGTTTTGCAGGGATTTGGCTTGGCCCCTTAGTTCCAGTGAAGAGAACTCTTAAGGAATCAGCATACCAGGACATTTTGGACAATTTTATGCTCCCACTTTGTGGGAACAGTTAGGGGATGGCCACTTCCTTTTCCAACACCGCTGTGCACCAGTACACAAAGCAAGGTCCATATAGACATAGATGAGCAAGTGTGGAATGGAGGAACTTGACTGCCCTGCACAGAGTCCTGACTTCAACCCATTAGAACACCTTTGGGATGAATTAGAGTGGAGACTGTGAGCCAGGCCTTCTTGTCTGACATCAGTGCCTGACCTCACATATGCACTTCTGGCAGAATGGTCAAACATCCCCATAGACCAGGGGTGGGCAAACTTTTTGACTTGAGGGCCGCAATGGGTTCATATATTGGACCCGGGGGCCGGACCAAGAGTAGATGAATGATGTGTATGTGTCATCCATAGTAAGTATAGTAATATTCCCCCATAGTAAGCATAGTAATTATTCCCCCATATAGTAATTCATCCCCCATATAGTAATTCATCCCCCATATAGTAATTCATCCCCCCATAGTAATTCATCCCCCCATAGTAATTCATCCCCCCTATAGTAATTCATCCCCCATATTAATTCATCCCCCATAGTAATTCATCCCCCCTATAGTAATTCATCCCCCCTATAGTAATTCATCCCCCATATAGTAATTCATCCCCCATAGTAATTCATCCCCCATATAGTAATTCATCCCCCATATAGTAATTCATTCCCCATATTAAGTCCCCAAGTCCCCCATATAGTAATTCATCCCCCTATAGTAATTCATCCCCCATATTAAGTCCCCCCTGTGTCAATTCACTTACCTTTGCTCCACGCGTTCCTCTCGCCGTGTTCCCGCGCCGTTCCGGTGTAGCATGAAAATCTGTCTCCTATGAGGATCTGTCCCCCTCGACGTATCTGTGCATGTGCCAGTTTCAGGCATTAGCAGCCGATCGGCGTTCTCCGGCACATGCGCAGATACGTCGAGGGGGACAGATCCTCATAGGAGACAGATTTTCATGCTACACCGGTCTTCAGGGCGGACTGTGAGAGGAGCCTAGCGGGAGCCTAGCTCCGCGGGCCGGATTAAAAGGTCCCCCGGGCCGTATACGGCCCGCGGGCCGTAGTTTGCCCATTGCTGCCATAGACACACTCCTAAACTTTGTGGACAGCCTTCCCCGAAGAGTTAAATATATTTGAGTTGAATATATATATATATATTTGTTTGTTTTTTACCTTTTTATCTGGGTATAGATCTATTTCTGTCCCGAGCATGTTTACTGTTGACTGACTCACTGCCATTGGTTAATTAGAACTCTGTTAATAATTAGCTACCTTTAAAAAGCGTTCAAACTGTTGGATTTTTTTTAAGTCTTTTATTTTTATTTTTTTCTTAATTTTTTTTTAAGCGGACAGATTAACAAAAATGTGAAAAAAATGCAATTTAAACTCTTAATAACTTATAATACATTTGTAAACCTTTTTTAATTGTTTGTAAACAAGGCCATGTTTTCACTATAATAGGCTGCCATAATGATGATATGATCAGTAATCATGCCGATTGCATCCAAATTTTTCTCAGCTGTCACATATATTGCTGGTCACAGAACTGGAAACCAGAACTGGTTGAGTGGATGTTTATAAACTGAATGTTCAGTTTCTAAATCCGCCAAATGCATTATGTTTCAAAACAAAAAGTGTTCAGAGTCTTTCTTTTTATATTTTTTAGAAGCTAAGCACAGAATCAGTAGAATAGCCTTCTTCCTGCCACTGTGCAGCAGAGCAGGACCTTTTGCTTTTTGGGTGGAAGCAGTGGTCTTTCTGTAGAGCTCTTACACCCCCTTCCCTGTCAAAGCTAAAGGCTGTAAAGTGATTCTAAAGGATATATTTTTATTTTTAAAAAATAACAAACATGTTATACTTCCCTGCTCTGTGCAATGGTTTTGCACAGAGCAGCCCCGATACTCCTCTCCTCAGGTCCTCTGCCGGCACTTCTGGCTTCTCCACCCAGCTGTGTGCCCCCATTGCAAGCCACTGTTATGGGGCACTCATGTGTGCTTGCTCCCGAGCTGGATGCGTGTAACCATAAGTCACAGAGAGCACGGCTCGGCCCGGTGCCCCATTCCTTCCTGACTGTGATTAAAAGCAGCAGGCACCAATGGCTCCCCCTGCTGCCTATCTGTATAATAAGGAGAGGGAGAGCCGAGAGAGCTGCTGCTCTTGGGTACAGAGCTGAATTGAAAACTCAGGCTCAGGTAAGTAATTCTGCCTTTAGAACCACTTTAAAAGTGCAGTGACTTTTATTAAAGACAAACGTTAGCTGATATAGTTTGTGTTCTGATTCATAAGCATAGTCTGAGCTACAGAAATGGAATTTTACACCACAGAAATAGAGTTCACTTCACAGAAATAGCGCTGACGTCACAGAAGTAGTTGGTTCCATATAAGGTCACATAATTTCATTTCCCTTAGTGATCTGGTGACATTTCAATGGCTGTGTCACTGTAATTGCCTTTGGTACATTTTTCAAGCACTTTGTTTACTCCACAACCTGCACTTGAGAACAGAAGTATTATATTGAAGAAAATTAACCTTTAAGACTATTTTTGCTTAAAGGTCAAATTATTTTATTACAGATACTTATATGTTGCCAACAATTTAGACAGCGCTTTACATATATATTGTACATTCACATCAGTCCCTGCGCACAATATAGGGCCCCTAGCTATTATTATAATACAGGATTTATATAGCGCCAACAGTTTGTACAACGCTTTACAAAATAAAGGTAGACATTACAGTTACAATACAATTTAGAACAAGAGGAAACAGAGGGCCCTGCTCATTAGAGCTTACAATCTAGAAAACTCACATTCACACACACTAGGGCCAATTTACTTACCAGTATGTCTTTGGAGTGTGGGAGGAAACACTTGCAGGCACAGAGAAAATATGCAAACGCAAGGCAGGTAGTACTGTGATTGGGATTCAAGCTGACAACCCTTGTGCTACCAGGCCAAAGCACTAACCACTTAGCCACTGTACTGCCCTATAGGGAATGTGTTGTGCATAAGTATTATATTTATGTAATGCCAAAAGCATTGCTGTTAGAAGATGGTGTACCACCAGATAGGTTATATGACATTAAAGTGGAACTCCAGTCTAAACAGTCTTTTTACTTGTAGAATGCATGGAGCAGGATTAGAATGTGCCAAATGTTTTATTTTTCTGGAGAGCTTCCCTGCTGCTTAGTGAATGGCATGGGCACTATTCAGGGACCACTTCACATTTTCTCAATGAATGTAAAGTGTTTTCTGATTGGACAAGGTGGAGGTTGTATTGTTACGCATTGTCACTGTCCTTTATGAAGACTGTCAAAATATGCAAATAGTGTGTGCATCCAGGGGCGTTATCTACCTTGAGGCAAACAAGGCATTTGCCTAGGGTGACATTTTAAAGGGGAGTGGCGCCGCCCCAGGCAGAAGGGAAAATGCTGCTTTACTCACAAACAGTAATCCAGTATAAGTGTCCCGGCTGGCCAAGACCCATTTTCGTTTGTTCCACTGCTAGCGCTACTGCCCCCTGGTTTCTAGGACTGCCTGGCATCTAGCAACCAGTGATGTCACATCACCTAATGCAGAGCGAAGCCAAGGCCCAGCATTCAGAGTGGAGGAACATTTTACTTCCTCCTCCTCCGCTCCTAGTGTTTAGCTCCACCCACCTCCTTCAGCATCTGCGGTGGTTTTGCTCAGAGGGAAGAGAACTGGATTTGAGTCTCAATTCTGAGACTCTGAGGTGAGGCCAGGTACCAGGGATGGAACCATTTGTGTCATGACAGAGGGAGCCAGGCAGAGACCTCTACAGAGAGGACGGCAGATGAGCTGACAGCAGAGGACAAATGACACCCTTGGAGGGATGGGAGGAGGGAGCCACATCCTTAGATCCCAGGGGTTCATGCTGGGACTTGTAGTCCTTCACTTTTGGGGTTGTGACCCCCCTAAAGTGAAGGACTATAGGTCCCAGCATGAACCCCTTAGAACTGAGGAAGTGATACCCTCCCAACTAGTGAAGAACTACAGATCCTAGCACAAACCCATGAGATCTAAGGGGTCACATCTTTAAAACTCAGGGATTCATGCTAGCACTTGTAGACTTCAATTTGGGGGGGGGGGGTGGCACATCCTTAAATCTCAGGGGTTCACAGTGGAACTGCTTGCACTTTAGTTCCTGGAGACCATGGTGGTGCAAGTCCCCCAGGGGCCCTGGATTGCATCATTGTCCTCCCCCCACCTTTGTGATCATGGAATACCTTACACTGTTTTCCCCAATTCATCACTCTGCCACCAATGGCTTCTATTTAAATGAGTTTGCAGTCTTGCCTAGGGCAGCACAAACCCAAAATACACCACTGCCTGCATCTGATGGAATTTAGTTGCTGTTCAACTTACAATTTTTCACTTGATTCTGTTGACAAAAAAGTCGATTGGACAATCAGCTTTTGTTGAGCCGTGTTTTGCAGCCTTAAGATGTGCTACAGTCTGCGTCTAGCCATTCACATTAGAACCTGATAGGACCATTAAAGTAGGTATTTCTTAAGCTGAACCTAGATGGGTAGAATTGTGAACAAGAATTTTTAGGAGAAGAATGTTCTAAGAAAGTTCCTTCATTTTTCTAATCATTATTGAATCAAATGGACATTCATTTTTTTACTGCAACGGGGGGTTATTTACTAAAACTGGAGAATGCAAAATCTGGTGCCGATCTGCATAGAAATGAATCAGCTTTCAGGTTTTACTGCCAAAGCTTCACTGAACAAGAAGGAGATTCTGAGTGCTCCAGTTTTAGTATATTCTACCCCAATGATAAGAAAATTCAAAGGAACAGGATGGAAAGTTTTTCTCAGATGAACGATTTTCTAACTGGGTATTTGGTTTTTGTTTGGTAAAGTCCATTCATTCCAAAATGATATTAGACTGTTCTGAGAATTTTCGTACTACAAATTTTCGTAAGAATTTTCTATAAAAATTCTATTCATCTATGGTCAGCTTCCGTAAAGACCTTTAAGTAAAGCCAAACATGTATGTTTATACATTGAATGAATACTCCGGGCCTTGGCTTAATTTTATGTAAATTATAGTGATTGTTTATCCTTTCTGCACTATCCCAACCCTTCCCCAAGAACAGTGTGCTGTGCGGTGTCCTCAGAGAATAACATCAGCATAGGTACAAATGTGACTTTGAGTTTTACTGTGTTGTGTGTTTATGCACTGTAAAAAATAACAGCTTTAGGCTCCTAGTATTTTGTAAAGCACAGCTTTCACAGCACTCCTTTTGATAAGCATTGATACAGAAAAGAATTTGTTTCCTGTTATAGTTGGGACTTTTAAGGCAGTGCAGATCAGTGAGCCAAAACAACAAAAACAATGATTTAAAATCAAAAAAGATTTATCTATACATAGTCAATTAAAAAGAGCAGTTCTGCTGACAATACAGCGGTCATAAGTACATGAACGGGCATACATACAGAGTTACATAGGATTGATCAAATAGTCAAACATCTGATGTGTTTCATGATTGAGACTTCTTTTCTTCAGGGATGCAAAAAATGACTGTAAATATGTTTCATATGTTCAAACTTGTTTGATATGACCACATAAATATTTTAAAATCAAAGGTAATGCACAAATGCATTACCTTTACCATAAGGACAGAAACTTCACCAATAATTAAAGCGCAATACTTGATGTGAAAATTATCTCAAAGGTCTAGGAAGAATACACATGGACCCATTAGGTCCAATCAATAAATGGAGGTTTGTTGTAAGGTGACTGGAGTATATATGATGAATGGGCTTTATGCACATATAATGGTTGGAAAGGTTGGACACACCACACAGCCCTTTCTTGTATAATATCTGGGAAAGACCTTCATGGCTCCTTTTGGCTTTGAAGTTAATACCGCAGCCATTCCCTTTCCAACCATTATATATGCAGTGAGCCCCTTCATCCTTTATACTCCAGTCACCTTATAACAAACCTCCATCTATTAATTGGACCTAATGGGTCCATGTGTGTTCTTCTTAGACCTTTGAGATAATTTTCACTTTTAATTCTTGGTGAGATTTCCATCCTTGACTCCTTATGGTGACCCCAGTGGCATTGGCTGATGTGGATGTATCCAGATGATAATTTCTCAACAGCAGCTTTCAGCATTTGTGTATTAACTTTGATTTTGAAATACATATGTGGTCATATCAAAGTTTGAAGATACGTAACATATTTATAGTCACTTTTTCCATCCCTGAAGTGGAGAGGTCTCAATCTCAAAATGCGTCGTATGTTCATCTATTTAATCAATCCTATGTAACTCCATGTATGCAACTTCATGTAATTATGACTGCTGAATTGTCAGCAGTACTGCTCTTTTTATTTGACTATGTATAAATAAATCTTTTTCTATTTTAAATTTTTGTTGTTTTGGCTCATTGATATGTGCTGCCTTAAAAGTCCCATCTATAAGGGGAAACAAATTATTTTTTGTATCAGATTTTAGGGATGATGGCAGCTATAAGTTCCCACCACCACGATACTAAAATTTGATAAGCATTGAGCTGTCAGGTGAATCCAGACTCCTTTGTTTGAATTCAAATGGATATGTTCCCACTTTTATTGTCATTACACACATGATGCATACAATTTTCTGGAGGAAGATGTTAAACCAGACAAATTCAAATTACTGAATCTTCATTTATGTTATGGTGGTTGATTAGCAAATATGGACTCGCTCAACAATAAATGATATGACTTGATGAGACTACTGTTAGGGCTCTTACACACACACACACACACACACGCTTTCAGTCCATTGTTTTTAATGGGCCTGTACCACAAAGTTATAAGCTTGCACTTTGTATAGATTAAAAGATAAAAAAATACAAAAACCTGTGTTGCTGGACAGTATTTTATGCATGTACCTATAAATATGTGCATATAGCCGCAAATACGTGCATATATGCAAGTCCATATGTACAACACCCACTATATAGCTCACTCTCGCGTTTTGTATGCAGAAATCTAATGTTCATACATCAGTACCATGTCCATGTATGCTGAAATCATGGCTGTTGCTGGCGAATGTAGCATTTGCTGTGTCATGAATATGGCACTTGTTACAGAGTCCTGGGTTTAAAGAAAACCTTTACTGAAGGATCACGTTAACTGCCACTGCTGAACTCTTCTTCTAAAATTGTTAGATGACTGGCTTCCATGTTTATGCAGTGTTTTCAATACCTTTTTAGATCACTGACACAAAACAAGTATGCAATTAAGGAGTTCTAAATTTGCTTTGACTTCATCTCCCTCATGCTTGTGCCAGGTCATTGACCAGAGATATATTTTTTTACATATATATCTGGACCATAGCTTGCAGCCAGAAGGGGAAGGGGTGAGGACTAGGTGTACAATATTTGTTGTTCTCTCATTGGAAAATGGTAATGTATGGGGAAGCACCAGTGGCCAATCTGCAGCAGAAAGCAAAGGAGAAAAGGGAGGCCGATTCATGGTAGATCCTGCGGAAGGTAAGAACCATACTCTGTTGTAGAGCAGGATTTGTATCAATAGTACCAAGTCTTTCAACATTTTCTGCTCCCTATGATAGGGCGAGGCAGTTAGATCTTCCATATCCATAGTATTGTTGATTCAAGCAAATCAGTGTGCTATCGTAGGTGGGGAGGTCTGCTTTCACACGATTGGAATACAGGGTTTGACAGCATTTATGAAGTGAATTATTAATGAGTTTTTGTAGTGTAACGGGAGTAGGCTGTAATAGAAATGCTAGAAGAACATTCTCAATATGGACTTCCATGAGTTTGTAACTAGGGGGGAGATTTACTAAAACTGGAGAGTGAAGAATCGGGTGCAGCTCTGCATGTAAACCAATCAGCATCCAGGTTTTATTGTCAAAGTTTAATTGAACAAGCTGAAGTTAGAAGCTGATTGGCTACCATGCACAGCTGCACCAGATTCTGAGTGCTCCAGTGTTAGTAAATCTGCCTTTTAGTGTCTAGACCATCAACCAGAAAGACTTAAGGTGAGGACATCCCCAAACAATATGCAAGAGAGTGCCCAAATCTATGTTGCAATGCCAGCATAAGAAGGAGATGTGAAAGTACATTTTACTTATTAAGTCCGGGGATCTATACCACCTAGTTATTAATTTGTAGCCAAACTCTTGGGTTTTATTGGAAATGGAGGCTTTATGGGCCAAGCACAGGATAAGATCAAGTTGGTTGTCAGTAAAATTGTTATTGACTTGAGGTATTTAAACTAGAGACAACCAGGTATCCATCATTTTTAAAAGGAAATCAGAAATGGGAGCCACTGTGTTTATTTCAAGAAAGAATAAGACTGTCCTGATGTTGGGGAATATGTCTTGTTTGGGCCAACACGTGGATAAATTTCACCAACAAATATGCATTATGAATATGATCAAATATTTAGTTAGTCGCTTGCCGTTTCAGAATTTAACTCATTATACATTGATAGCACCACAATAACCGCCTGCTTATTTTAAAGCCCTGACAGCTGAAATAACATCAGATATTAGCAGATGTGTCACTAACAGGCATACTGGCGCTGCCAAATTGCACAGAATCCACTCTTCCCTGACACATTGACAGGATGGAACAGAAGCTTAATATGTCAAGGTGGTGGGAGCCACATATTAGGATTCATTGAGTCAGAAAACCAACAAAAATTGATAGTTTCCCATACAGATTCTTCACTTTTTAAGGCAGAGATCCTCTTTAATGTTTAGTTACTAATGCTCAGAAGGACCACTTGGCTCTGGAGTGTGAATCCAATTACATTTGGTAGATATTTAGTATCGTTAGCAGGCTTACAGTATTAGTGTATGCTTAGCAGTGGAGGTTGGCTAAGGATTCAGAAATTTTGGCAAACATCACTGCGTTTTAGAGGCTGAGAATAACAATGTCTTGTATTCCAATGAGTGTGCCTCTAAGGGTTCGGACAGCAGCTATCAGAATAGGGAACTTGTACTCACTATATTACTAAAGCCAAGCCATTTCCTTCCTCTGACTTCTAGAGTATCTTATTGTGACATGGAAATTATTATTTGCAGCAGTGAGCAAGGAAGTTGCACCTTACTGTGTACTGTTACCTAACAGCCCAGCATCATTTTTATAAGGTGTGTAGTTACATGTAATGTCACACTTTTCTGCCCCATATGCCAGATACTACATCCATTGTGGTGGGAGCTGTATACTGTGGCGCTTTGTTTGCAGACCAAATATATATATATATATATATATATATTTTTTTTTTTTTTCTTAAAGAATTAGTCCACATGAAGCTGATAATTCAGTTCTTAGTTGACACTAGAGAGATAAACCACTTGACCATCTTTTTACATTTCTTGGAGACTATATTGGTGAGATTTCTGCACCTCAATTCTTAGGTCACTTGCTGTGGCCATTATTAGAGAATTCTCATTTTGATTTATTTTATGTTGAAGTGGAACAAATTTTAAGTCACTATTAACAGTGTGTAATCCATATGCTGCTACCATTATTAATAAGATAGGAAGATATATTTTATTTGATTGTTTTACCTTTTTACATCCTTCAGTTGCTTCCTGGTATCTGGCCTATGTCAAAATGTATTTATTTTTTTCAGGTACTTGTATAGCGCCGTCAATGTACACAGCGCTTTACACATATATATTGAATATTCACATCAGTCCCTAACCCTCAAGGGGTGTACAGTCTAAGGTCCCTAACTCACATTCATACATACACAAAATGATGTCATACATCCCAGGAGTCTTCATGGACATTTTTTTTCTGTCATCTGCAGGAGGAGTGGAGTGGCTTAATTCTAAGCACGCCCTCCTGCCTGCATGCCTGAGCTAAGGGCAGATGATGGATTCCAGGAAGTAAATGCTACATGAATCAATTGTATTTTCTTAAGTTGGCCATGGCCAGAAATGCTAAGGAAGAGGGGGAGGGGGGGGGAAGTGATTTTTAAAAACAAAATAAAACAAGGAGAAATTAATGGATGGGTGAGTTTGCTTTAAATATTGAAAATTAATTAATTAGCATTTTCAGTTTGTGGTGCTAAGATAGAATTTAGTTTTGCTTAAGTAGAATGCATTAGGAGTAGCTTGAACATGCTAAGGTGGGCAGGAACAGCTAAAACTTTCAACTAGAACATCATTAGAAATAGTCAAATAATGGGAGAATAATCTTTCTATTGGATATCCACATCAAGCTTCACCTGCCACAAAAACATAACTTTTGGTGGAACCTCTCTTTAAAGCTGAAGTCCTTGTTTCATAAAGTAGAATCCCCTTATATATGGTTATATGGTATAATGAGAACTTGGTTACCCTTAGAGTGCAATATCACTGTGCCACGACCTAACCTACTGATGCTGCCTTGATAACATTTTATCAGTCTGGGTCTAAGATAGGTCTTAAATGTGTCACATTTAAAATGCTCTAAAACCATCCTCATATAGTAAATGGAATACATCAACTACCTCCACTGCCTTTACATTATCTTTACATTACATTGGGGGAGATTTACTAAAACTGAAGCACTCAGAATCTTGTGCTGCTGTGCATGGTAGCCAGTCAGCTTCTGACTTTAGCTTGTTCAATTAAAGCGACATTAAACCTTTGTTTTTTTTTTTTACTAAAATAACAAACATGGTATACTTACCTGCTCTGTGCAGTGGTATTGCACAGAGCAGTCCATATCCGTCGCTTCTTGGATCCCCCGCTGGCGCTTCAGGCTCCTCCTCTTCGGCAGGTGTTCCCATGGAAAGCCACTTTACATGGGTGCACCCATGCAGGCTCACTCCCGAGCAACCCTGTCTTTGTCCATTGACACAAAGCGGGCAGCTTGGCCCTGCCACCTGCTGGCTCTGCACATCATTTGATTGACAGCAGTGGGAGCCATTGGCTCCTGCTGCTATCAATCTGCCAGGGAGGAGGTAGACAGCAGCGAGAGCTGCTGCTCTTGTGCACATCGCTGGATCGGATCGGACTCAGGAAAGTATAAGGGGGGTTGGAGGCGATCCTGCAGCACAGAAGGTTTTTAACCTTAATGCATAGAATGCATTATGGTGAAAAGCCTTAAGGCTTTAGAACCACTTTAAGCTTTGGCAATAAAACCTGGAAGCTGATTGGTTTCTATGCAAAGCTGCAACAGATTTTCAACTCACCAGTTTTAGTACATCAACCCAATGTGTTTATCATAACATTATTGGAACACCTTTAAACAGAGCTGTTAACTTCTGCAATAGACTATAAAGCTGAACAGATGCATAAGGAAAACATGTATCAGTTTTGTTGCAAGATAATGCTAAACAAAAGAAGTGGGATTGTGAATCAGAATTATAATTTAGCAGTACCATTTTTAAATTCCTCCCTCTACCACTCTAAAGTACTGGGACAGAATAAAATTTCACTCTGATCACTTCTTAATCATGCATCTGTTTTAGCAAAAATCACTTTCATTCTGAAAAAATCTGTTTCAACTCCCATGGTAATTTTTTTGCAGATCTTTGCAAAACTGTGTAAATTTGCTATTGAGGATTACAGACTCAGGGGTTGAAAAAACTGTTGCATAGACTTTGCGTCATGCAACTTCATTTGCGTCTTTTTTGTTGCGAATTTGACTCATACATGTCCCTGCACTTTATAACTGTCTTATGCTCTCTATGGTAATCATCTATGTTCATATAAATATAAATGAATATACTGTATACACAGTTTATATACACACACACAAATATACTGTATATTAATTTTCATAAGACTGTATTTACTGACCTAGAATATGCTCACTTTGCCTTTTAAAACTGTGATAATGATTTAGTTCATGCTAATTATATGCTCTGAATGACCGCACGCTGCTTCTATAAATATTAGGCCTCATGCATACTGCAGCTCAAAAAAGCTGCAGTTTCAAGCATTTATGCTTTTTTTCCTCTACCTGTAAACTCCGCTCCATATTAGCCTATGTGTCCATGCACACTGTATTTTCAGGAGTTTAGTGGCAGGGGAGTGTACAGGCAGAAAACCCCCCATCACTTGTGCATTCAGAAGAGGACCTTTTGAGCATAAAGAAATTCTGAAAAGTGCACTCCCACGTTAATGCATTCTAATGGCCAGAATTCTGTCCACTAGAATGCATTAACACCAGATGTGGGAATGTGAATTAACGCCCACACAAAATGTGGGTTTTTACCATGTTTTTGATGCTGAAAACTCCTGTTGGACAAAAAACATTTTTTAAGCTTGCAGCATGCATGAGGACTAATTCATTACCCTTCCTCATTTTACATAACTGTGTAGGTGCTTGACGTATACATTAGACTCAGTGGCAGAGTTTTTTGCTACCAATGGGGAAGTGTGATCGCATAGATTCATAGTTAAAAAAATATATATAATATAATCTATATGATATTTCTGTGAAGCTCACTTGTGGGAGCCTGTTTGCTAACTATTTTAGCCGGATTTAAATACTATTCCATAGCTATCTGGCATGACAACTTGTTAAAAAGGTGATTGCACCTGCTAAACTGGGAAAAAACTTGCTAAATTTATAAAAATTTACATTCAGCATGCTTATGTTGCCATACTAAACATGATAACTGTCTGTAGCACTTTATCAATGTGCCTTACTTTATTAAAATACAGGAAAAGGGCTAAAGCTGGTTAGAAAAACAAACATACAGTAAATTGCAAATATGCAAGCTGACATTCATAGATCCTTTAGATTTACTGTATCTGCTTAAGTTACAAAGACAATTGAATATTCACAGCTGTGTCTGCATGACAAGCAATACAACTTGAATTGACTCATGATATCCCATATAACAATTCTGGTAAATAGGGACCGTTGTGAGCTCTTTATTGCTCCATCTCCTGTCATAGCTCTCTAATAATTACTAGATAGCAGCTTTGAAAACTGTGTAAAGACTGACATTTTACCTTCAGAAGTTGGTCTATGTTCAGCCTGTCCTATTTCTCCTTTCCTGATTGGCCGGGATTTTTTTTTTTTCGTTGGCTGACCTCAGCCAATAGAAAAAAAATAACCCCAGTGAATGGAGAAAGAATAGTGAAATTAAAAGGAAGATGGTCCAAATGTAATGTTTCACCATACTAAGTAGCTACGTGCTACATATTCTGTTAAAGGAGAACGAAAGCAATAAGGAACTTACAACAACATTGTCTATACACAGGTCCTGTTGGGTGGGATAGCAATAGTTATGACCAGGGGCGGACTGACCATTTGGAAACTCGGGCACTACCCGAGGGCCCAGGGTCAGTAGGGGGCCCCATGAGATGCCCCTGGTACCTTTTTCATAGGCTTTTTTGAGTTTGGGCAAGGACACAGGGGCCCCATGATCCCCTATTGCCCAGGGGCCCCATGAGTTTTCAGTCCGCCCCTGGTTATGACATGTGTCACTTTAATGTTTCCTATTAATGCAAAAGATACTTCAAGAGCCTGTATGGGAATATGGAGTCAT